>NW_006399877.1:692252-702305 GCF_000299155.1 Elephantulus edwardii
CGCTGCCGCGACCTCTGCAACGGTTCCTGTGGACGCGGTGGTGGCCCCGGAGGGCGAGCTGCTTTCAGGCACGGTCTGTGTGTGTTCCCGGGGAGCAGGGTCGGGCCCTCGGCACCGTGCGGGGACCCCCTACCCAGGAGCTCAGCGTGGGTGTTTGAATCCCTGTTGCACTAGTCACATTCCATGACCTCAGTGGCCCAGGGGCTAGTGGCCCTTCCAACCGAAAAGGTCTGTTGAATCATGTTGTCTGGGAAGCAGGCCCCAGAGGTCAATGCTCTGAGGGCCAGTTTGGAGAAAGTGGGAGCTGGCCTACTTGCCTGTTCCCTGCCCTACGTGCCCTTCTGGGGCCTCTTCTTCACTGGCCTCTACAAGGAAGAGGTAGCTGCCCAAGCGGGGCCACCCAGGGCCGGGGCGGGAAGGACAGAAGCTCCCTGCCCATCAGGCTGGGCTGTCAACACAGACTGAGGAAGCCGTCCAGGCAGTTGGCGTCAGCGCACAGGAATTCCAGGACTTGGACAGAGCGGCCTTTAGATCTGGACAGCTGGCCTGGCACCTGTCTCCACTGTGTCAGGTGGGGGCGCCTTGTTACACTTCCCTGGACCTCAGGTGATCTCTGAGTGAGTCTGTGTCTTTATCTGCCACACGTGGTCAGTCATGGTGCTGGGGACACCAGAGCATATCTGTCCCTGGGAGGGGGGGTGCACATGTTACCATGCCTAGGGGTGGGGTGGGGAGTGGACACATGACTGTGCCCACCCAGGAGGCGAAGCAGGTGACCCTTCCTGTCCAGAGGATAGGACATTTGACCATGCTCATGGGGAGGTGGTGCGACACATGGCCTCGGCACCTGAGGGTGATCCAAGTGGCCATAATTGCCAGAAAGTGGGGGTGGGTAGCGGAGCTTGTGCCCACGCACAGGTCCTTAGCTCCACACAGCCCACCTTAGTAGGGGACATACCTTCTGGGGATTCTCGGGCTCAGAGTCCTGTGATCTGTGCTAAACTCAAACGGGAAAGAGCTGAGAAGCCCTTTTACTGCGACCTCCAGTGAGTGGGTGGTGGGGGACAGTGCGCCTGACTTCACACTGCACTGAGGGGAGACAGGCTCTCATGTACCCCTGTTCCCTGCCTGCCTGGGGCCCTGTCTCCTGTCAAGGTCCCTTAACTGTTGAGACCCCTTCCCCATCTGGGACACTTCCCTGACAGCAGAAGGGGACACTGCACTATAGGACCTGAGGCCATTGCTGGGGTCACTGCCTAAGGGTGTGAGGCCTTCTCCCCACTCCCACCTCACAGAATGCCAGGGGCCAGAAGGCTGAGTACCTGCTGGGGAGGGGTATGTTCACACTGCATCTTTTCCTGAGCAAATTCCAGCCCACAAGAGTCAGTGTTGGCCCAGCCCCTCCAGGAGGGAACACCAGGCAGACATCCCTGCCAGTCACTGGTTCTGCGCACACAGGACGCCAGTGTCAGTGCCAACCTCAGCCAGAGCTCAGAGGAGGGCCCAGTGAGTGGGTAGGTGACGGCCAGGGGAGTCCAGCCATGTGGCCATGACATGAGCTCAAATGGGTCTGAGGTTCTCCCCCACGTGGAAGGATGGTCTGCCCTGACCACACCCGTGTACCAATGGATAGAAAGCTGAGGCCCCTGAGCCACACTGGGCGGGCTCCGCAGGCCCCCGGAGTCGCCAAGTGATCCATCCAGCACGTTGTCTCAGCGGAGCCTCACATAATGCTGAACACGTCTCAGTGACATTTCTAGACAAAGACAGACTAGGAAGAAAGGCCTGAAAATTGACTTCCCAAAGCCAGCCCCTCAGGGGTCAGAGCACTGCGTGTGGAGCGGCTGCAGGCTGGGACGAGGCCTGCTCTTAGGGGCAGGTGGGCTTTGTACTAGTCCCCGGGCCAGAGGGCGCATCCTGTCTCCCAGGTCATGTGGTCAGGAGTAATAGAGGCCCCAACGCCCACTGCAGGACCACCACTCAGCCCTCAGGCCCTTGTGGAAAGGTGTCAGTTTACCCCCCACCCCCATCCCCACAGGCAGCTGAAGCCCCAGCTGAAGGTGGAGGGAGGGGGCATAAGCTGACCTCACTCATCTGCCAATACGTCCTACTGAGGGGGCTGGTACGATGCTGGATGGGAGGCCGTGGTATTTCTAAGACCAGCAGGGTCACCCATGGTGGGCAGATTTCAGGGGAACTTCCAAATTCAGAAAGAAGGAAGCAAGGCTGGTGGTTCACTTCTGAAGCGATTTGCTCACGAAACCTTGTGAATGACAGCAGAACAGAAGGGCCCAGTCCCTGTAGGAGGACATCATGTGTGGTGGAGGGTCAGCAAATAGGGGAAGCCCCTCAAGGGTGGACCGCCATGGTCCGACACTGGCTGCAGCCTGCGTTCAAGCACAGCAGCGAGAGTGCAGCCGGCACTGGACAGGCGGGATTCATTCTGCGCTGATGCGATATGGCCTGAGGACAGAAGGCTGAGAGGAAATGACACCAACCAGGGCAGGGCACCGCCATGTCCAGACAGCGCATGTGCAAGCCAATGACAGTCGTCTGCAGCTCACACAGGGGACATGCCTGCCTTCCCCTTTTCCCCAACGGCTGGGTCTTCAGGTCCCGGGTGGTCAGGAAACTGTGTCTGAGCTAGAAGAGGAATCCACACATTTAGACAAACTCAGTGACAGGCAGGGTTTCCAACCTCCACTCCTGAAGGGGACAGTGGCATCCTGTGCTGTCAGTCTGGCAGGGGTAACATGGCCTAGCTGGAGCACGAAGCTGCTATAGATGGAGATGCTAAGGAAGGCAAAAGGAGGGCATGGACCCTGAGCAGCCAGGGTGGCCCTCACCCGCGTGCTGTAGCCACTGGGAGCGGATTGTCCCTGTGCTTGGTTCTGTGATGTGACCAGTACTCAGGGTGCGGGGTCCCAGGAGGGATATGACTGCTGCGGCAGCCGGCCGATTGGAGTCTGGCAGCAGGGTCCTTCTGGGTAACCCAGGGTTGACGCTGGCTCCCCACCCTTCACTTTCTTTTGGCCTATGATTCTTCAGTGTTTTTCACTTGTTGACCAAACCCTGTCCAGTAAGTCCCAGTGGCCCTGGTAGGAATCTTTGTCAGCAGGTATGGGCCGCTGAGGCCTCTTTCAGGGGACATGCACCACTAAGCTCTATTTCAGGGAGATAAAGCCTCAAGGGGATGTGAAAGCTGGTGAAGTAGCTGTCCTGACAGGAGGACATGATGGAGGACACTGTCCAACCAGTGTCCACATCTTCCCTCTCCTTGAGAGCTGCAGGGCATCTGAGGGGTGCTATCCACAAAGACTGAACAATGGAGTCACCCCAGAGGTTGTCTGCACCCTCCAGGGGCCGGTCCTGGCTGGGAAGCACTCTACCTGGTGGCGTCTGAGACCGCAGCTGATCCTCAAACCTCTGGAGTTGAGACCAGAACCCTGGATTGGGCTCAGCCACGGGACGGGCACGCTTGACCGCCTGCAAACAAGAGATGAGGCAGGGTTATGCCAGCGCCCCTGCTCCTCCACATGGCCTTGCCAGAGGAAAGCGGACGTATTACAAGCTGATTTATGTTAAGCCACTTCCATATGTAGTCCTACAGGACACTTCGGTCTGCAAAAATAAAAATATTTTACATCAAAAAAAGTGGGCACCCCATGCCAGACATCCCTCAGGTGGGCTGGGCATCCCTTGCAGATGCCTAGAAACATGTATCTGCTCAATTTGGTTTTTCTAGCAAAAACCTCCAATTCATTTCAGCTGAGGTGGAATCCACTCGCAGCTGGCCCTTCAGTGGGTTCCCAGGGCTGCACACTGCGTGGGAGGAGATTGCCCATGTTGGTCCCCAGAGCTGCTGGATTCCAGTGGCCAGACAGGGGCCACCTTTGGGTTACACTCACCACCAAAACCCCCCTGGGCTTCCTTCTGGGACTGGTTACAAACCAAACCAAACCCCACTCTCAGTGGATCTACTATGACTCTTAGCGACCTTCCAGGTTAGCGCAGAACTGCCCAGAATGTTGCCAAGCTTACAGAAGCAGATTACCTCTTCTTTCTCCCATCACCTGGCTGGTGGGTTCAAACAGTGACCTTTCAGCAACCAAAGACTTGAACTACCCTACCACCAGGGTCCATTTTCTTAGCTCAGCTGCCTGAAATCACAAGCTCACTAATTCCTTTAACTGAACGGCCTGCTGGTGAATGCAGTCCTTTAACTTCCCTGAGCATCAGCAGGCACTCGGAAAGTGCTGTGGGATTCTGACAAAATCTTAATGTGGGGATACAGCAGTGAACAGCATAAGAGCACCCCAGTTTTCATGGAAATCACACTCCATGTGGGCAATAGAATGAGCAGGGATTATTGACCTCTCCAGAGATAAACTCGAGCCTAGAGAGAGCTGCTGCTTTAGAAAGCGGGGTCAGCAAGGGTACCCAGAGAAGCTGACATGTGGCTCTGGGCTGGGAACCTTGAGGTGTGGAACAGGAGGAAGGAAGAATGTTCCAGGCAGAGGAATCAGTCGATGCAAATGCCTGAGGCTCCCTTGGCCAGAGAGACTTGAATGAGTGAGCCAGGCGGGCACAGAGAGGTGGTGGGCACAGAGAGGTGACACAGCCGGACCTCCGAAAGTCAAGAAGCACAGGTTGGAGCAGTAGAGTATCTAGCCTATGGGAAGCCAAGGCCGGCTCTGGAGACTCTGCAGGACAGACTAGAACTGCCCTGTCGGGCTCCCATTGCGCCAAAGCACATCTTTCTCACAGAAGCAGCTGGTGGGTTCAAATCTTGAGCGTGCAGTTAGCAGCCGAGTCCTCTGACTACTGCGCTGCCAGGGCTGATATTGCTTTGACAGAATATCTTGGCTACCGCAGGGACAAGGGCAGGAGGGGAGCGAGCAATGTGGGACTTAGGGTGTGACCTGATGCAAAGGCTAGCAAGGCACAGCATGGGAGGGGGGCAGCTGAGTTCACGGTGAAGGCAGGTGAACAACCTAGAGGAGAGACTGGAATTGGAATAAAGGAGAAAGGATGGCAGGTTAGGGAATCAAAATATATGATGTTAGATGCCTGTCTCAGAGGACGGGTCTGAACGGAACGAGGACCACGGCATGCATGCTATTCGAAGCCCCAGACTGCATGGGATTTACAAAAACTCAAAGCCACGGCCGTCCAGGCAGAACCGACTCCTATCTGACCCTCCGAGGGTTTTAAAGAGACTGTAGATCGCAGAAGGAACTGCCCATCCTTCTGGAGGAAGCAGGGGACAGTGTCGGCACAGCTCGGGGCGGAGCTTGGGAAGGCCCGCCCCCTACAGCTAGACCCCGCCCTGTCAGAAGTCCGGCCCATGGTTGGGTAGCGTCCTACCAGAAGGCCTGTGATTGGATTGGCTTCCCAACAACCCGCCCCAGGACTAGAGCGCTACCCTATCCGGAAGTCCGTCTCCCGGCCCCCGAATCCGCACCGCGAAGGCCCGCCCACAAGTCCAGGCCGCGCAATTGCACCAGCCCTCCGGAAGGCCCGCCCCGCTCAAAGTCCCGCTCTCGAGACTGGATCCGGTCTTCCGGAAGGCCCGCCCACCTCGAAGGCCTGCGCTAGGTTGAGGCCGCGGTGCCGCATGAGGAAGGCGGTGCAGACGGCGGCGGAGCGGCTGCGGCCGTTCTTGCAGTAGACGAGGCAGGCGCCGCCAGCGCGCACCGCGGTCTCCATGGCGGCGCAGGTGGACTCCAGGTGCGCGAACAGGTCCTCGGCCGGGTCGTCAAACACGGGCACACGCAGCACGGTCACGCTGGATGCGCACGGGTCCGGCTGCTGGCGGGAGACGTTGACGCACAGCGTGATGCCCGCGCGCGACAGCAGCTCTGCGGCCCCTGCCGCGCGCGCGCTCCCCAGAAAAAGCGCGGGCGCGACGCGCACGAACGGCGGCGGCGCGCTCGCGGGCGCGCGGCCCGGCTCCATGGCCGACAGGCGGGGGCGCCCGACCGGCCTGCTTTAGGGCGAGAGGACCGACCTGCTAGCGCCCCTGGGTCCTCGAGCCCGCCGCCGCGGACCCTGGGCCATGTGCATCCTCACCGGGCGCCTCGGGCTGGCGAGTAGGCGCCGTCTGCCAGACCAGAGCCAAGCCTGGTCAGATGGTTTGACTCAGCCGCCGCCTGGCACAAGGCTTCCGTGACCCCTGTCCACTTGCTCAAGGGCGGCCCTTCCACCAGGACCATGTGCAAGCGCGTACACAAATAGGGCCCACCCCCAGAGGACCTGGCTGCCTTCCCATTGGTCCTGCTGGGCGTGGGAGAGCCGCCCCTTCTCCGATTGGCTGAGCTGAGATGCCGCTGTAACCGGATTGGCTGCTGTGAGGTGGGTGGGCTGCAGGCGAGCCAGTGGGCTGACTGTACTTCTGTCCCTGCGCTTCCACGCTAGTCGGAGACGTTTGAGTGTGGACTGTGTGATCAGCATCTCTGTAAGGACTCCGTGACTGGCCCTTCGTTGTCTTTGGTCACTGAGCATGGCAAGGTGCTCGTTCTGCATGCCCTTAGTGACCACGTCCGAGAGGTAGAGGGATTCAGGGTTGCGAGTTAGGGGCCGCGAAGCCGGTCATAGGGACGTCTGTGCACAGCAGAGGCAGCGCCGCCAGGGCCTGGCCCATCCTTGCAATCGTTTAAGCCCAGTTGTTGCCAGTGAAAATCTTGTAGTTCTGCCGTGAGTCACGGGTCAGCGCCACACCAGGCGCTTCTGTCACATGGGGTCCCCGAGTCGGGGATGGCCACAGCGGCCAACCGCACTGAGAACCACTTCGCCAGGATGGCTCTATAGAACCTCTGTTTTTGATTCTTATCACTGGTGACTGAGCTGTCTTTTATTACAACTTTTTTTTTATCATAATAAATTGTCCTTTGTAAATTCTGCACTTAACTATCCTTTTCACTGAAACTAAACCCAAGCCCAGCCCACTGCTGTCAGGTTGACGGTGACACACAGGACGGAGGAGGACAGCAGCCCGGGCCTCCGAGGCTGTCAAGCTTTAAAGAAGAAAACTCCTTTATCTTCCTCCAGAGAAGCAGCTGGAAGGTTCGTCATTGCAGGCTGCTCTAACACTTTGATCACAAGAGGATGAGTTTAATGGGAATTTATTCTCACACAGTTTAGGAGGCAGAAGTCCAAGTTCAAGGTACCAGCTCTCCCGATAGGCCTTGTCTGTGCCAGCCCCGGAGGTCCTCATGTCCTTGCAGCGTCAGGAGCCCAGCATGCCTTAGAGGTGAGGATGTTCCCAGCACAGGGACCTGGAGCGAGAGTGCAGCTCTGCCCGGCTCCTCAGTTGTGCTGCGGTCCCCCGCTCCACTTTCCTCTACCTCCTGCCTCTTGGAGGATAAAAGGACCACGCCTCACGGAAGCTCCCCACTCGTATGATTGGGCCATGGCAGAAGTAAGGGTGTGCCATCTCACCCTTAATTCTTTTGCCTCAGATCGTAGGAATCATTACACCGTTGCCACATTACATCCAAGACACTGAGAACCACGGCTCAACCAAGCAAACCATTTTGGCGGGACCATTCAATTCTAAAGTGGTAGACTGGTTTGTCTAGAGAAATGCGTGCTGCTGTTCGGTACCATCAGGTCCAGACCAACTCATAGCTCACTGTCCACAGGTTTTCCGAGGCAGTAAATCCCATGGGAGACCTCAGTGGTAAGGAACTGCACTGCCAACCTAGAGGTCCTTGGTTTGAATTCACCAGCTGCTTCATGAGAGAAAGATGAGCACTTTCCTATCATGATTTACAGCCTCGGAAAAACAGCTAGAAGGTCAGCTATGAGTTGGTTGTGACTCGATAGCGCATGCCACCACGACGTATGTATATCTGTGATGGCCTTTGCACTGTGGTGGTGTCGAAGAGTGCTGAATAGCCCATGAACTGCCAAAACTACACCCTGGAGAAGGTGCAGTCAGAGTGCTCCTTCAAGGTAGGAATGGTGACGTTTCCTCTTGCTTTGGGCATGTTGCTAAGAGGGGCCATTCCTTGGAGAGGGACATCGTGCTTAGAAGGGTGGGAGGGCGATGAAGGAGAGACTCCGAACCAGATGGACTGACAGTGACTGCAGCACTGGGCTTAAAGGTGGCAGAGATTGTGAAGATGGCACAGGATAGGACTGGGTTCAGAGCTTTCATTATTAGGGCAGCTGTGAGTCATACTTGGGTAGACAGCACCTAGGAACATGGTGGCCTAGTGGGTAAGGGATTGCACTACCAACTCTAAGGCAAGTGGTTCAAATCCACTAGCTGTAGGATGGGAAAGAGGGAATCTCTTGTGTAATTTACCAGCCTCTGAAAACCCACTGAAGGGTCAGCTGTGAGTTCATTTCAACTTGAAGGCACATAACAACAGCTGTCTCTGTGTGTGAGTGTGGGGAGTGCATGTGTGCAGCAAAGCAAAAAGACCAGCAGCTGGAACCCTGCAGCTGGGTCTCAGAAGCACTGGGGATTGAGGGCTCGCAGTCTGATGCATCAGACTGCAAGGTCGAGTCTGGAGGTCATGAACCAGACACCAAATTAGACAAAATTCTTTTTGCCAGAGTTCAGATACCCCTAAGGTAACCGTTTCTCAGATCAGGCTGGGCAGAGCCAGGGTTCAAACATACTCAATGCAGGCCACACCCCCAAGGCAACCCAACCCCTTCCTCAGATCAGGCTGGACAGACCTCACCTCTACTCCTGCCCCATGAGCATCAGAGGTTACACACAGGATAGCTACAGCAGTAAGAACCATGGCGACATTGACGTGATTTTAACCCTCACATGACAGCCCAAGTCACAGCACACTGGGGCACCTCCTGTAATTAATATATGTTGTTAAGTACCATGGAGTTGGAATTGACTCAGCGGACCCTCCAGTGAGTTCAGAGGCGGTGAATCTCACAGGGTGAGACTGCTCATTTACTTCTTCTGTGGAGCAGCTAGTGGATTCAAAGTACCTAACTTTGGGTTGACAAGGCAACTCCACACACTGAGCCACCAGCACTCCCTAGTGTCACACAGGTTGTTGTTAGGTACTGCCGAATTGGAACAGACTCATAGCTGACCCTCCAGCATTTTCATACTACCGTCCAACATACGGTTGTTGGACTGTATGTTTCTAGAGAAAACTGTACCATAAAACTTGCCAGAGCTACTCCTCATAAGGCCTCCCTAACCTGTGTGACCTCAACTACACCTGCAGAGGCTGTGTGCCCACACAAGGACACCTGCCCAGGCTGAGCACTCCAGCACATCTTTCAGCAGGCTCCCATACAGCCCCAGATAGCATTGTTTCCCAGGTTTGCAGTGTAATTTTGAGGATACTTTTTTTTTTTTTTTAGAAAAGGCAAGTTACTTTTTATTGACATGGAAGCGGGCTCTGTAGTAAAGCCCCTTTGGGTTTAAGAGCATATTTCTGTTTCCTTCTTCCTGCAATTTCTGCTGCTCCCTGAGCTGCCATGCCTGTAATCCAGCTTCCATTTCCTGTGAGCAACACCACTCGTCTTGCAAACTTCTCGCTTTGGGCTTTTCTTCGAAGCTGGCCGTTCATTGGAGGAGCAGGCCGACCATCCATGTACCAGTCTGGACGCTCTGGAAGGGGCCCGGACCTGGAGGGGTTGCAGCCAAACTTTGCTGGAGCTGCCAGTGACTGCCAGCCCGAGCCAACGCGCTGCAGTGTAGCCTCCGGACACTGGACAAAAGCAGAGTCACCGAAACAGCCATGAAGCAGTGGAGGGCGAGGATACATTTTCTAGTCATGTTGTTACATGCTGTCAAGTCGCTTGTGACTCAACCTTTTGTACAATAGCCTTGATACCGGCTCTAGCTTGTGCCAACCTTATTGTCTCTGACATACCTACTCCCATTAACCCAGCCACTGAATCAATTCTTCTCATCAAGGCTCTTACTCTCCTGCATTGTCCCTCCCTGCTCCCAAGCATGATGTCCCTCTCCAAGGACTGGTCCCTCCTTGCAACATGCCCAAACTATTGCAAATGAAGCCTTAGAACCTTGCCTCCAAGGAGCAGCCTGGTTTCACCCTCTCT
>NW_006399877.1:704000-746652 GCF_000299155.1 Elephantulus edwardii
CTCTTTGTTCTCCTGGAAGTCCATGGTATATTCAATATTCTCCAGCACCACAGCTCAAAGGCATCAGTTCTCTATCATCCCTAGTCACTGTCCAGCTTTCTGATGCATAGCAAGTAATTATGAAGACTATGGCCTGGGACAGGTGCACCTTAGTCTCCAGACTGACATCATTGCTCTTCAGTACTCTGCAGTGGTCCCTGACAGCGACTTTTCCCAATGCAGTTCATCTTGATTTCCTGGCTGCTGGTACGGAGAGTGTTGACTGTGGCGCCAAGCAAACAAAAGCTGATAACACCCTCAATCTCTTCACCATCTGTCATGATGCTACTAATTGGTCCAGTGGTGAGAATCTTTGTTTTATTGATTTTGAACTTCAACCTATATTTAAGGCTACAGTCCTTGACCTTCTGCAGCAAGCATTTTAGGTCCGCCTCAGTTTCAGCAAGCAGGGTTGTGTCATCTGCATAAAGCAGGTTGTTGATGAGTCTTCCTCCAATCCGGATGCCACATTTCTCCTCACAGAGCCAGCATCCCAGATGATCTGTTTTGCATATAGACTGAAAAGGTGTGAAGAGAGGACACATCCCTGGCATACACTCTTCCTGATTTTGAACCATGCAGTGGTTCCTTGCTCTGTTCTGATGACTGCCTTCTGGCCCAAATATACGTTTCCATAAGCACAATCAAGTATTCTGGGATTCCTATTCTTCTCAGAGTTAGCCACAGTTTGTTGTGATCCACATAGTCAAATGCCTTTGCATAGTCAATGAAACACAGATAGACATTCCTCTGGTACCCTATGCTTTCAGCTAAGATTCATCTAACATTAGCTATAATGTCCCTAGTACCATGGCCTCTTCTAAAACTAGTCTCCACATCTGGCAGTTCCCTGTTGGTTCTGGATAATTTTCAGCAGTATCTTGCTTGTACATGATGTTAATGATATTGTTTGATCATTTCAGCCCTCTGTCAGGTCACCTTTCTTTGGAATGGGAACAAATATAGATCTCTTCCAGTCAGTTGGCCAAGCGGTTGTCCTCCAGATTTCTTGGTACAACTTGATGAGTGCATCCAGTGCAGCATCCTTTTTGTTGAAATATGTCAATGGGTATGTCGTCAATTCCTAAGGCTTTGTTTTTTGCCAATTCTTTCAGGGCAACTTGAACTTCTTCATCACTATAGGCTCTTGCTCATATGTTGTTCAATGAAATTCTGGGTCAACAAATTCCTTTTGGTACAGTGACTGTATACTCCTTCCATCTTTTAATGCTTCCTGGATAAGTTAATATTCTGCTCAAAGCATTCATAAGTATTGCAACTCACACCTTGAATTTGTTTTTCAGTTCCTTGAGCTCAGGAAATGCTGAGCAAGTTCGGCCCTTTGATTTTCTGACTCCAGCTCTTTGCACATTTCATCATAACACTTTACTAGTCTTCCTGTACTGCTCTTTGAAATCTATCCAGCTCCTTAATTTCTTCCCTTTTCTTTGGCTTCTTGGTGCTCTAGTGCAATATTCAGAGTCTCCTCTGACATCCATCTTGGTCTTTTCTTCCTCCCCTGCCTTTGCATTTGACCTTTTGCATTCTTTATGGATGATATTCTTTATATTCTCCCACAGCTCATCTGGTCTTTACTCACTGGTGTTCAAGGCCTCAAACCTGTTCCTAAGATGGTTTGGAAATTTTCGTGGGATAGACCCAAAGTAAAATTTTGGTTCTTGTGGATTTTATTTCATTTTTTTTTAACTTCAGCTTGAATTTGTATATGAGTAGTTGGTCTGTTCCACAATCGGCACCTGGTCTAGTTTTCACAGCTGATACTGAGCTTCTCCAGCAATTCTTTCCACAGATGTAACCGATCTGATTTCTATGCATACCATCAGGGGAATCTATGTGTGCAGGCTGCATTTTTGTTTCTTATAAAAAGTATTTGCAATGAATAAATCATTGAATGTCCAGAATTCTTTCGTTCTATCACCTGCTTCATTCCTGTAACCAAGTCCATGTTTTCCAACTACTGATCCTTTTCCCCTTTTCCCAACTTTTGCATTCCAGTCACCCATTATTATTAATGCATCCTGATTGCATGTTCAATCAATTTGACTGCAAAAGTTGGTAGAAATCTTCTGTTTCCTCCTCTTTGGCTTTAGTTTTTGGTGCATATATCTGAGCGATAATGTTCACTGGACTTCCTTGTACGTGTATAGATATTATCCTGTCACTCACAACATTATATTTCAAGATGGATCTAGAATTGACTTATTTTAACTATAAAAGCAACCCCATTTTCCCTTACTTTTTCATCTCCGGCATAGTAGATCATATGGTCACTTGATTAAAAATGTTCCTTGTCAAGCCATCTGATTTCACCAGTACCTAGGTATGTCAATATTTATGTGTTCCATTTCTTTCTTAACCATGTTCAATTTTCCTACATTCATGCTTCTCACATTCTATGTTCCAATCACTAGTGTCTGCTTACAACTGTTCTTCCTTCTTTGTGTTTCCATATTTGAGGGCTCAGCCTCAGTTTGCCATATCTGAGTAACAACAGTTTCATGTTTATACAACATTGACTTGTGAATGTATCCAGGCAAAGATAGCACAAGACAGAAGCTACTTTGTGAGCCAGGTCTGCAGTGGGAGTTAAAATTCAAAGAATAAATACATAATAAATAGTCAAAAGAAGACCAGGTGTAGACTGTGGAACAGACTACAGATTGCTCATGTGCAAGTTCAAGTTGAAGCTGAAAACTAGTCCACAGGAAACAAAATATGACCTTGAGTTTATCCCAGGTGGATTTAAGAATTATCTCAAGGACAGGTTTGAGGCATTGAACACAAATGATTGAAGATCAGAGGAACTGTGGGAGAACATCCAAGATATCATCCATGAAGAAACCAAACGGTCATTACAAAGAAGGAGGAGGAGAAAGAAAAAACTAAATGAATACCAGGAGACTATGAAAATTACATTAGAGCATCAAGAAGCCAAAACACTAAGAAGAGATGCCAAAGAAAAAGAGCTGAACAGAAGATTTCAAAGAGCAGCTCAAGAAGATAAAATATTATAGCAAAGTGTGCAGAAAGCTGGAGTCAGGTATTTCTCACACCGAAAGTACTGAAAAGTAAAACCTCAAGTTGCAAGACAGAGATGCTGTAGACACAATCTTGAATGATCCAGGAAGCATCAGTAGAAGATGGAAGGAATACACAGGATCACTGTAGCAAAAGGAATTGTTTCACATGGAAATTTCAGGAAGTACCATATGAACAGGAGCTAATGGTGATGAGGAAAGAAGTTCATGCTACACTGAAGGCATTGGCAAAAACAGAATCGATGGAATACCAATTGACACGTTTCAACTAACAGAGGTAGCCCTGGTCTTGCTCACCAGTCACTCCTTGGGGGTAAGGATTACTTTTCCAGGAGAGATCTAATCTGTGGGATAATGAACTGGTACTAGGGTTAGTCTGTCCTTGGGGCTGTTTACCTTAGTCCCCATAAAAGGCCCAAGACTCCTTGGTGAACTGTTCTAGGCTGAAGAACAATCTGTGTAAACATGGACGACTTTCAAACTGATATTTCTACTAAGCTCCAGCTTTCATATGCTATGTATTCCTTACTTGGGTTTCTAGCATGCAAGCTTACCATTTGGGCGACTCATTCTCTCCCTCTCTTTCTTCCTGCACTGATTTTCCAGGACTGTTCGGTGGGGCATGTTCCTACTAGCAGAGCTCCCACCAGGTAAGGCTACAGGGAGGGCCCATGGACCTTCCCTGCGGGGGGATCTTTACAGAAGCTGACTGCTGTCTTTCTCCAGCTCCTTGTACTGTGCACCTTGGAGGCCAGTCTGCCCATGTCCTGCAATCCAGCGGGATTCTGTGCTCTGAGGGGCAGTGCAATTGACTCCTGAACTCCCCTCGATCCTCCCATCCTCCGAGTCCCCAGCCTGCCCCCACCCCCACCCCCGCAGCGCTTCTGCACACTCTAGTTCCTTCTCTGAACGCCCTAAGATGGTCTCTATTGTATTCTGAACCAGCTCAGGAATCCTCTCCTCGCTTCCTCCAGGGCCCCTCTGCTGAACAGCCCCTTCCTCACCTAGACTTCACCTGCTGTCCTCCCTTCCAGGCCCCATTTGGGACACCTTTCCGCCCTCCCCTCCACCCCACTCAGGACACCTGCCCATCCTCCCCTCCATCCTGACTCGTACCCTCCCCCTCTGTCTTCCACCAGCACTCACTGAAGGGACAAAAGCCGTCTCTGGAATTCGCAGCGCAGGGTCCCCCGCTAGCACAGGCCATGCCCACCGCGCCCCACTTGCTCCTCTGCACCGGTGCTGCTGTTTTTTGGAGATGCACGTTGCGGAAATCCAAGCCCGCACGGGGAATCGAACCGCCCCGACACTGTGTGGGGTCTGGGGATCACCGGGGATCCTGTGGCTCAGGTTGGAGTGACATCAAGGAAAGCTGAGACCCCAGGCTTCCAGCGAGGCTGGGTGCAGGCCCGGGCTGGTGGGTGGTTTAGTGGGGCGTGGTAGGGCGGGGCCTCTCAGATTCCGGCCGGGATTGGCTGAAGCCTGGAGGGGCAGAGCTCTGTGGGGCGTGGGCGGGGTTCTGTGGGGCGTGGTCGAGGCGGGGCCTCTCTGAATCTAGCCTGGATTGGCTGAAGCCATCCAGGGCTAGAGCTCTGTGGGGCGTGGTCAGGGTTAGGCGGGGTTCTGTGGGACGTGGGCGGGGCGGGGCCTCTCCAGCTCCAGCCGGGATTGGCCAAGGCCAGGACAGTGGCCATGGAGGTGTCTCCAGGGAAACCTGCGGGGTCTGGGTGTGTGAGCACTTGTGCTTTCGGAGTTGACATTGAGTGCCCTCGCTTCGCACTCTCCCAGGCTCGCTGCGCCCAAGGCAGGGCGACGAGACAGTGAGCTCGCTGGTCAGCGGGGCAGTCTAGGGTCCTGGAGCTCCGCAGAGGTGGCGGGCCAGTGCAGGCCCGGTGTCTCCCAGCCTGGCCGGTCTACGAGGGGGCTGGGAGTGTGATCCCACGCGTGGACTGGGAAATGGTGGGCCTGCAGACCCCCGCTTTCTTCCCGGAAGGTTCTGGAAACCTCCAGGGGAAGGGGACCCTGCTGTCCATGGAGGCCCACTGACAATGACCACGTCACCCTAAACAGTGGGAGGATCCACAGTAGGGACTGGGCTTCTCAGGCTTCTGGGTCCCTCATGCAGTGTTGAGAGCCGACCCGGACTCGAGTGGGTGGCGGCAGGCTGCGTGGACACAGCGGGGAGTCGCGGGAGCTGTGGGCAGTGCCCGGGTGCCCACGTGTGTCTGACGGCCCTTCCTCGGCCTCGTGTCCAGGTTGCAAGACGAGGCATGGACGACGATGGGGGTCCTCGCAGCTTCCAGGAGCCCCTGACGGGCCCAGGCAGTGAGCCCAGAACGGAGGACTTGAACGAGCAGGAGGATATCGACTTCTCCAAATGGTGCGCGAGGGCTTTTGGAGGGCGGGACCAAGGCAGGTCCACTGCTGTCCTCGCATCCCTGCATCCCGCTGCCATCGCCTAGCTCCGCGTCCACTGCTGCCCCTTAAGCTGCCCACAGGTCCTCCCTTGGCCTGGCCGGTGCTTATCCTTGCTTACACCGTCCTTGGCAGCGTGGTGCAGAGTTAACTGGGGAGAAAGGCCCTGGAGTGAGGGTGCACTGACCTGTTGAGGGGACCACGGCCAGCCGTGGGGCCACCTGGCTGCCCCAGGCGGAGGAGCTCTGTCTCTGCAGCCCCACAGCCACTTGGCTGGTCAGTCAGAACAGAGTATGTCCCTTCCTGTTCTGTGGCCTTAGGTGAATCCAGCACCCTCTGTGCCTCAGTTTCCTTTTCTGCCCAAAGCATTTTTCTCTGCTTCCCAAGGAAGGGAGGTGGGCTGTGTGGTATGGACACTGTGTGGTATCGATCACTGGAAGTGCTCATCCGTCCTCACCTCTGTCCTCACCTGCCCCTCTGTAGGGGCCTGTCATCCCTGGACGCAGAAGATGAGAAGTCCGAGGGGCCCCCAGGGAAGCAGGACCTGAAGGAGACGTACATCCACCTGGTCCAGGGCTCACAAGAGTGGCACGATGGCTGCACCTACTTGGGCGAGTTTGGGCTGCACACCAAGACAGGGCTTGGCGAATTCTCCTGGCCCACAGGCGAGGTGACCACTGCCCGCTTCCCCCTCCTGACTTTGGGCAAGGTGACCACTGTCCACTTCCCCCTCCCTGACCTCCAAGTGAGGTGACTGCTGCCTGCTTCCCCCTCCCTGACCTCCAAGTGAGGTGACCACTGCCTGCTTCCCCCTCCCTGACCTCCAGTAAAGTGACTGCTGCCTGCTTCCCCCTCCCTGACCTCCAAATGAGGTGACTGCTGCCCCCTTCCCCCTCCCTGATTCCAGATGAGGTGACTGCTGCTGCTTCCCCCTCCCTGACTCCCCTGCTCCCCTTCTGACCCAATAGTAAGTGACCACTGCCCACCTACTCACTGCCTGACCCATAGCAAGGTGACCGCTGCCCACTTCCCTTTTCCTTGGTCCAGGGCCAAAGTGGGTAATTACCACTTAGCAGTAGTTACCCCCTTCCTGATTTCTGGGCAAGGTGACCAGTGACCACTGCCCAGTTCCCCCATTCCTGGCCTGGGCCAGGCTCAGTGTGGGACTCTGTCCTGCTAAAGATCCGTGATAGGAAGGTTTAGCTCTGTGGACAGGAGGACACCTGAGGACCCATGGTTTGCCTGGGGGTCAGCAGGTGCTGCTTTGGGAGGCGTAACTGAAGACTGATTCTCATTCTGGGCAAATGTTTTATGCTGCAGAAAGGTGTGTGTTTACCTCAGCAGAATGGCCTTGAACTTGAGATGGAACGAAGGACAAGGGTGGGAGATGAAAGCATGGGCCTGTGGAACTTGCCGGCTGTGACTATCCCTTCTATGTGATGTGAGCCCGGCGGCTGCACTAGGGGGTGTCGGGCTTTGCAGTGTCTTGTCAGAGCTGGACTTTGGGGAGTCCCAGTGGAGTCACTGAGGCAGTGCTTACAGATCTGTGCAGAGCACAGCTGACTTAGGCAGCCTCATTGGGAAGTGTGAGACCAGCCAGCAGCAGAGGTGGTGTTTGTATGTGTGTGTGCGACTGACTGTGTGTACATGTGAGTGTGTGTGTGGGGGGGTGGGGTGGCAGAAGGAGCCCTGGTTGAGCAGTAGTTAAGTTGTCGCAGCTGATGGAAAGGTCACAGGTTCAAACCCACCGGCAGTTCTATGGAAGAACACTAGCAATCTGTTTCAGTAAAGATTAAAACCCAAACCCATTGCTGTTGAGTCCATAGCAGCTTCTAGTGGCCTCTTAGACTGGAGCAGCCTGCTCCTGGGTTCTCTACGGCCACAGGGTTCTCCACTGCCACGGGGTTCTCCACGGCCACGGGGTTCTCCACGGCTCCTGGGTTCTCCATGGCCACGGGGTTCTCCACGGCCACGGGGTTCTCCACGGCCACGGGGTTCTCCACGGCCACGGGGTTCTCCACGGCCACGGGGTTCTCCACGGCTCCCGGGTTCTCCACGGTAACAGGGTTCTCCACGGCTCCAGCTCCAGGATTCTCCATGGCTCTGGGGTTCTCCATGGTTCTCCAGGGCTCCTGGATTCTCCAAGGTTCCTGGATTCTCCATGGCTCTGGCTCCCAGGTTCTCCATAGCTCCGGGGTTCTCTATGGCTCCCGGGTTCTCCACAGCTCCTGGGGTTCTCCGCGGCTGAGAACCTTCATGGGAGCAGGACTGTGGAGTGGCTGGCGGCCTTGCACCACTGATCCTGAGCACGTAGCCGCCAAGCCACCAGGGCTCCTTCCACGGTGAGCAGCCAAAGGGACCCCCCTTCTGTCCCACAGTGCTGCTGTGGGTTGGAATCGACTTGAGGACAATGAGCTTGGTTTGGGGTCTTTGGGGCTGTGTGCTGGGCACTTGCTTTCGGGGAACGAGTGACTTCCTAAATCAAAGACTACTCCATGTTGTCCCCCTTCCCCAACAATCAGACGCCTCAGTTCTCAGGACATCTGGTAAGGGTCTGGCATGGCTGGGAAGTGGCCCCTGGTGATGACCCTTCCTTGCAGACATACCGCGGTCATCTCTACCATGATCACCTCCACGGCCTGGGCACCTACACGTGGCCGGATGGCTCCAGCTTCACTGGCACCTTTTACCTCAGCCGCCGGGAGGGCTACGGCACCCTGTACCTCAAGACCAGGCTCTTCCAGGTGAGGGTGGTGGGCCAAGGGCTGAGAGCTTGCTGTTTGAATAAGCACAACCCCCGCCCCCCCACACACAAAGGCCTACAGCCTCAGAGAGCTGATGGAGGGGTGCTGAGAGCCGTGATATGCTGGAGGGCGGTGGGGGTAAAAGTATCAAGAATCTCAAAACCCTTCAGACACACTACTGCCTAGTCGCTTCCTGCTCTCTGGGACCTCTTGTGGGCTCTGGGGGCAGAAACCGTGACGGGAGGGACTGCTCAGCTTTCTCCTTTGGAGCAGCTGGTGGATTTGAACTTCCAGAGAAGCCACCCCCTGGTTTGCAGCACAGCACCCTCTTGACTGTGCCCCAGAGCCCCCATAGTAACTGTTGTCAGGTGCCCTGGAGTCGACTATGGTTCCTAACAACCTATGAGCAACAGACCTGAACCCCACCCTGCCCCACGCCGCCCTCAACATCACCAGCATGCTGGCTCCACTGTGATGGTCGCTCTGTCAGTCCACTTTGTAGAGGGTCTTCCTCTCTCTGACCCCCACCTTCCCCAGCTGTCTCTCTCCAAGGACTGATTCTTTCTGCAACATGCCCAAAGTACGTGAGGCAAAGCACCCTCGTCCTTGCTCTGAGGAGCACTCTGGTTCTGTTTCCCCGAGACGTGCTTGTTCTAGTGGAGGCCACTGGATACTCTCTACGTTTCTCCAGCACCACAACTCAAAGGCTTCAATATAGTCACTATTGTTGTGTGCTGTTGAGTCAGAACAGACCCATAGCTGACCTTCCAGCAGGTTTTCAGAGACAGTGAATCATGCACGAGGAGATTGTCCATCCGCCCGTGGAGCTGCTGGTGGATTTGAACCACCCGCCCTGGGATTGCAACACAGCACAGGTTCTTACTAGGCCACTAGAGCTCCCTGGTAACTGTGGTGGTGTTATGTGCTGTTGAGTTGCCTGCAACTCATAGCTTAGCAACCGTGTGAGTCAATATAGTCAGTAGTTCTGAACCCTGTCCTATCTTGAGCCAATTTCATTGTCTCTGACACACCTACCCCCATTTCCCTAGTCACTGTGTTAATCCATCTCATCCAGGGTCTTCCTCTCTTGTGCTGTCCCTCCACCCTTCCAAGCAGGATGTTCTTCAAGGACAGGGCCCTCCTTGCAACATGCCCAGAGTATGTGAGATGGAGCTTCAAAATCTTTGCCTCCAATGAACAGCTCAGGTTCACCCTATCCAGGACAGACCTGCTTGTTCTCTTAGCAGTCTATAGTATGTTCAGCATTCTTCTCCAGCACAACTCAAAGGCATAGGTTGTTCTTCTGTCATCCGTATTCATTGTCTAGCTCTGATGCATAGCAAGTAATTGCAAAGACCATGGCTTGGATCAGTCTCTAGACTGACATTGTTGCTCTTCAGTACTCCGGAAAGGTCCCTGACAGCAGATTTTCCCAGTGCAATTTGTCTTTTGCTTTCCTGACTGCTGGTGCCAGGAGTGTTGTTGGTCATGCAGCCATGCCTGTTGAAGCTGTTGGTAGTCTGTCTCTTCTCCCCCTGCTGTCGTAGTTCGGTGATGAGGGTCCACACACAAAGGGGCGTCTCCTTGTTGCTGTCTTCTCAGAAGTAGGGGAAGATGGGGGAGAACCCCGGGAGTAACCCAGGTAAACGAGTACTTTCTATTATATAAATTGCATCATTCTAGTATATCAAAACTTGCCTTTCTCCTGGACGCTATCCTGGCTTTTGAAATACAGATCCTCTGGAGGCCCTGAGGGAACATCCAGATGGATCCCTATCCCTCCGTGCTGTTCCCAGCTTCCCATATGTCACCCTCGCTCTTTTCACAAGGTGTAGAATTGGAGGTTGCCAGTTCATTTTCCCTAGTGAATGCACCAACAAGGCTCTCTGTACAGGAGCCCTGCTGGTGTAGTGTGGAACCTGACCAGACTGTTAAAGGTTGAGAGTTCAAATCCACCAGCCGGCTGCTCCTTCTGTAAAGATGTTCAGCCTTGGTGACTTGATAGAAGTTCACTAAGAGTTGGAACTCAACTTGGCAACAAAAATATATATAAAAAAATTCCCCAGGATTCCTTTTGTCGTCCTTCTACCTCAACACCTCCTCTCTTTCCACCCCCTTCCCTCAAGCCTGGTAACCCTGAGTACGTAACAGAAATGTAGCATTGATTTCCAGGAGGTTCCTCCAGGCTCACAGAACCTGCACAAAGCTGCGAAGTGCTTTATCGGAGGAGTCAGGTGCCCAGTCCTGCTCACTGGCCTCTGTCCTCCCCTTGGCCCTGCTCGGGCTACCTGCAGGGGCTGTACAAGGCGGACAGGCGCTTCGGGCCAGGCGTGGAGACCAACCCCGATGGCAGCCAGGACGTGGGGCTGTGGTTCCATGAACACCTCGTCAAGCTCTGCTGGCAGGCTCCCCACAGCTTCTCCGTGCTGCGCTGGCCCGAGCTGGCCCACTTCGTTACTGACGCCCCAGCCAAGCTCAGCCTCTCAGACAAGGAGATGGAGTGGGACTGGGACGAGGCCAGGGACCCCTTCTTCTATGAGTACAAGAAGTTTCTCCTGAACGATGACCTCAGGCTGCCCCCAGACATGCCCCTCTACTCCACGGACAACAGCCACCTGCCCATGACCTGCTCCTTCCGCAAGGACCTGGAGGCCCAGCTCTTCATGGACGATGACCCACACGTTGTGGAGGATGGGGAGCCCTGGCCTGTTATGAATGAAACCCCTCTGCTGGTCAGAATCCTGAAGCATACATATAAATTCAGGTAAGTGCCTGGCTGCCCCTCCAGTCCACACTTTCCACTCTGGCCAGGTATGCGCTGAGGACCGAGTCCCAGGCAGGGGCCATAGCAGCCAAGGTGATTTGCAGGTCGGTGTGTCTTCTGTGATATGAGGCAGTGGTGGCTCAGTGGTGCCTTCCGTGTGGGAAATCGTGGTTCAATTCCCACCTCATGCCATGGAGACTTGCGTGTTGCTATGATGCTAAGATGGGCCAGAAAAAGGCCTGACAACCTACTTTCAACAGTCAGTGAAAACATCATGGGCCAGCCCCCCGAGTGGACCACAGGACTGGGTAGTGCTGTGTCCAGCTGTGCACGGGTCGCTATGTGTCAGGGTTGACCTTGACGGCAGCTGACAGCAGCAACAGTGAAACCAAACCCTCTGCCGTGGGGCGGGCTCCGGAGTGCAGCCACCTTCTACCACGTTTCTGAGGCATCAACCTTATGGCAACAGACTGCCACATCTTCCTCCTGTGGTGAAGTGGATTTGAACTACTGACTGTTCAGTCCACAGCCCAACGTGTAATCCGCAGTCCAATAATGAAGGAACAGGGAAGCCCCTGTGAGCCGGGGTACTGTCCCTGAGTGTGAGAGGCCATGGGAAGGCTGAACCAGGAGAACTGGGGACATCTCTGAGTCAGGGGTCCTGGGGGAGGGAAAGACCAGGAGGTTCAGAGGGGGAGTTATGTTTATGTCAGGCTAGTGAATGGGGACAGCACTTGGGAGAAGTCCCGGGACCCGTGAGATTGCATCCAAGTCCCACTCCATGATCTGACAAGTATTCCTCATCTCAGATGGGAGCTAGTGGCCCTTGTTCAGCAGGGTGACGTCTGTGGTGACATGTTCTGTTGTTATGTACCATCGAGTCACCTGCAACTTATAGCGACCCTACATACAGCAGCTCTGAAACCTGCCAGTTCTGAGCTAGTTTCACCAACTCTGACAGACCAATCCCCATTGCCCCAGTTACTGGATCAATCCATCTCATCCGAGGTCTTCCTCTCTTGTGCTGCCCCTCCACACTTCCAAACATGATGTTCTTCTCTAGGACTGGTTCCTACTGGCCATGTGCCCAAAGTATGTGAGATGGAGACTCAAAATCCTAGCCTCCAAGGAGAAACTTGGTTTCACTTTCTCCGGGATAGACCTATTTGTTTTCTTGGTGGTCCATGGCATGTTCAAGACTCTTCACCACCACAGCTCAAAGACATCCACTTTCCTTCTATCATCCTTAGTAATTCTGCAGCTCTCTGATGCATAGCAAGAAAGTGCAAAGACCATGGCCTGGATCAGGTGCACCTTAGTCTCTAGACTGACATCGTTGTTTCTCAGTACTGTAGAGAGTTCCCTCACAGCAGATTTACCTAATGCAATTCGTCTTTTGATTTCCTTACTTCTGGTGCCAAGAGTGTTGATTGTAGGGCCAAGCAAGCTATAACTGTTAACAAACTCTTTTCCATCTATCATGGTGCTGCCAATTGACCCAGTGGTGAGAATCTCTTCTTGATGTTGAGCTTCAATCCATGTTGAAGGCTGCAGTCCTTGACCTGCAGCAAGTGCTTCATGCCCTCTTCAGTTTCAGCAGGCAAGGTCCTCTGCACCACACAGGTTAGTGTAGGGGTACTAAGTGAAGGGCTGCCATCAGGGTGATGAATTCACACAGTCAGATCTGGTCAGAGAAGCCAGAACAGGAGAGCACCTGGCAGGTATGGGCCTGGGGCAGGCTGACCCTCCTGCTCTCTAAGGAAGCCTGTGAAAATTGGTCTACAAAGAGCACCCATCCTGCCCTCTGCAACTCCAGAAAAGTCAACATCTACTTAGGGAGAAAATGTTAACATTTTCATTTACAATATTCAGGGATATTTTAGCTCTTGTTATATGTTTTGTCCTCAGACAGTTGAGAGTGTGTATTATATAAGCCCAAGTGGTTACATTTCCATCCATTCATCAATACACCAATTCATACCTCTGTCTGTTCACACAATCTTTCTTTAAACTGTTCATCATTAGACCATCCACCCATTTATCCATTTACTCCTGTCCCCACTCCTCTACTTATCCATCTGTACCATCCATTCCCCACCATCCACCATTCATCACCTACCCACCCAACTATCCATCTATCTACCCTTTTATCAGGCATCACCTATACCCATCCATCCACTAGCCATGTGTTCATACACCATCTACCACGCAGCCATCTGTTATCACCATCTCTCTGCCCAACTATCCATTCACCAGTCACTCACCATCCATCCAACTACCATCCTCCCGTCCATCCACTCACCTGTTCATCTGTCCATCCTTCCATCCATCCATCCATCCACCCATCCATCCATCCACTCATGGACCCATCCACTCATCTATCACTGATAGTCTACCCACCTGCCCATGCACCCACCTATCTACCAGCCACCCACCCACCTATCATCTATCCATATAGTCACTAATCATTGAGGACCATTGAGTACAAAAGCCACCATTAACCCATGGGTTCTTGATTCAGCACACAGTCATGTGTATTCAAGGGTCAAGGCTGTGCAGCCGTGGGACTTGTGTGTGGGGGGGGGGAAGGAGGGAGTAGCAGGTGGGTGTTGTGGACACTGGTGCTGAACTCTGTGCCTTGCAGGATTCAGCCTCCTCTCCACCAGGAACCCTGCTCTGAGGGCCTGTCAAAGCCGCATAGACCAGCAAGGCAAGCTGAGCCTGACCCCTACCCACTCCACAAAGGGGAACTGTCCCCATTAACATCCACAGTAGAAAACTGGTCCCTAGAAGCTCAGACATGGCCCCCACTCTGCTGCGTGTACTTCCAATTACTAGGCCTGGAATGGCCACACAGACTTTATAGAACCCTTTTTTACTCACAGTTGTGGAGCTTATCATGGAAATGGGTGAGGTAGCAAAGGCTATCACACAATGAAAGCCTGGGTTCAGTAAATCGCTGTCCAAGCCAGGTGAACAGCAAGACAATCTCTTGATTAGCTTAGACGGCTTCTCCATCAACAGCGAGTGAACTCTGGTCCCAAAGGATGTGTTGCTTTCTCTGCTGCTTCGTCTTGGTGTTGAGGTTTGGTCTCGGAGACTCTGGCCCTGGCTCCAGCAGGCTCCACCTGTGACAGTCTCTACAGTTAGCTTAGTTCACTCTCTCTCACGTTGGCCTTGTAGCTGTTGATGATGTTTGCAGATGCTGATATAGCGAACCGTGTGCCCACAGTGGAGGCAGTTTGAGACCACACCTCCACGGGGGGCTAAGGCAATGGATGGAAACGCCATTCTCAAAAGTCCTAACACCCCAGAGCCCATTTCTCAGCAAACCTGGAGTAACCCAGGACTCCTTTCTACCAGCAGCCCTTCCAGGGCTCTGCAGATGCTTCGTGTCTCTGCTGTTCCACCTCTGAACGGCATCCTTGTGATAAGGCCGGTGGCTCAGGGGACCCAAGGGGTGGCCTAGGAAGGTGGAGGGAGGATGGAGGGAACAAGACCAGAGAGGGGAGGCGGCCTGACCCTCACGAGGGCCACTGCATTGCAGGCACGACAAGGCCCATGCGAGCTGGAACATGGCCGCCATCGTGCAGGGCGACCGGAGCGGCTTTGCGCGCTGTGGGTTCAGGGAGCGAGTGGCCAGGGAAATGATCCTGAAGGCTGAGGATGGAGATTATGACTGGATCCACGGAATCCTGCGGAAAAACCTGGCCTCTGCCGACGTGGCTGACGCACAGGGCTACACTGTTCTCGCTGCAGCCGCTGTAAGGCCCCTCCTTGGTGTGTGGGCTCCACTCCAGGGCAGCAGAGGATGGAGCGCCCTGTCTCGCTCCAGGGTCTTGCCCTAGCCAGCTCTGCCCCCTGAGGTCTCACTCAGGGCGGATCTGTGTTTCCCCCCACCCTGGTATCACTCTGGGTCAGTGTAGGCCTGTCCCCCATCTCAGGTGGGTGTGTCCCCCAGGTCCACGGCCACACGCGAGTCATCAACCTCTTGCTGGACAGTGGGGCTGATGTGAACCGGAGCTCAGACGAAGGCCTCACGCCTCTTAGCATGTGCTTCCTCCTCTACTATCCTGCCAGCGCCTTCAAGCCCAACATCGCAGAGAGGAATCTGCATGGGGCTCTGCTGGAGCACCAGGTGACTCATGGCCACCCTTCACCCACCCCACTGTTCCTCTGTGCATTCAGCCGCCAGCCTGACCCCTTGTCTGGGGCAAAGTGTCAGCATCCAGGGGTCTGAGCAAGGTGCCGAGCTAAGTGCAGCCTGCCAGGCGTGTGTCATCTACACCCACACGCTCAGGGAAGTAGAGGGCGGAGGGGATGGCCCTGTAGCTGCCACATGAGTGCCTGCTCTAGTGGAAGGCCCACTCTGTCGAAATTCTGGCCCCCGGCTCCCTGGGGTCTTTCACATGGCCTCCAGCTTCAGTTGGTCCTGCTTGCATCTGTGTCTGACCTGTTCTTATCACACTTGCACTGAGGTAATTCATTAGCGGAACAAGAGCACTATTTCCAAGGATCCCCAGCCAAGGGTGTTGGGATCAGCACCCCCTTTAGGGCACACAGTTCTGTCACTAAAGAATAATAAGGCTTCTCAGCTGTCAAGTCGGTCCTGACCCAAAGCAATCCTCCGTCAGGAAGCCGAGGCTGGGAGCTCGGTGGGAGGACACTGCCCATCTCTCTACCACAGGGACCGGTGGATTCAGGCTGTTGACCTTTTGATCAGCAGTCCAACAAGGAAAGTAGAAATGGCCTATATGTTTATATTTGTATATATTTCTGTGGCACAAGAAGTTACGAGCTAAGCTGCTAACCGAAATGTTGGTGGCTCACATCTACCCGCTGCTCCATGGGAGAAAGATAGGCAGTCTCCTCCCATAAAATCTCAGAGGCGTGAGTTCTAATCATGACACAGACCTCCAGTAGAGGCTCGGCAACTGTGAGCTGGAATCGACTCACTAGCACTGGGCCTCTTTTATTCACATGAAGACACACACTTGTTATGTGACGTCAACTCGGAACTGACTCATAGCTGACCCTCCAGTGGGTTTTCCGAGGCAGTTAATGGGCAGGAGGAGACTGCCAGCCTTCCTCTGCAGAGCAGCTGGAGGGTTCAAGCTGCCTGCCCCTGCTTTTGGGTGGGCTGCGTAACTCCTTACCACTAGGTCAGCACAGCTCCTTACTATCCATACACACACCTGTACGGACAGAGGAAGAGGGGACAGAGGAGATTCCCCGTCCCCATGTGTGATGTCCTGTCGGACAGGCTGCCGCTGCCCATGGGCCTCCCTGGGCTGCTGTCTCCATGGGACAGATCGCCTTCCTTCTCTGCGTCTACCCAGAGGCTCGAGCTGTTGACCTTTTGGCAAGCAGCCAAGCTTTTAACCACTGTGCCATCAAGATGTTACATGTTTTAATGTATTTACATGTATACACTAATATGTATTGTTATTTCCTATGGGCCATGTGCCATGTTGGAGCCGACTCATAGCAGACCCTTCAGCAGATTTTCAGAGGCTGTAAATCACCTGAGAGGAGACTGCCCAGGTTTCTCCTGCAAATATATGTATACATATTATTGAAATAGAGAACTATGGTAGTCTTGTGGTAAGAAGCCACGCTGCAATCTCAGAGACACAGGGTTCAAATGCACCAGCTGCTCTAGGGGAGAAGGATGGACAGACAGTCTCCTCTCATGTGATTTACTGCCTCTGAAAACCCACTTGAGGATCAGCTTCAACTCAACAGCACACAACAATATTACATGTACAGCGTTTGTGTTATATACATTTAAACATATATGTAGTGTGTGTGTTGTTGGTCAGTGCTTTAGAATCGAGTGTGCCCCACAGTGACCCTGTGGACAACAGATCTGAGCCCTGCCCTAGCTGGTGCCATCCCCACATGCCTGGCACGGCAGAGCCCATTGTGGCAGTCACCGTGCCACCCTGGCCTAGCCAGTGCCATCCCCACATGCCTGGCACGGCAGAGCCCATTGTGGCAGTCATCATGCCAAAAGCCTGGCTGAGGGCCTTCCTCTCCCTCGCTGACACGCTTCCTTTCTCCACATGATGTCTCTTTCCAAGAAATCGCCTCTTCTAGCTGCATGACCACAGTACAAAGGACAGAGCTTCACCAGCTTTGCCTTAAGGAGCACTCTAGCTGCAGCTTCTCTGAGACATAGCTGTTCTGGTTGTCTATGGGATGTTCAGTGCTCTTCTCCAGCACCACAGCTCAAAGGCATCAATTCTGCTGTCATCCTTATTCACTGTCCAGCTCTCAGATGACACACACACACACACACACACACACTCTTACATAATGGGAGGGGCAGTTGAGTTGATCGCACCTCTGGGTGAACAAATCAAGACCTTGCCCTCTCCTGTCCCTCCTCACAGTCCCCAGCACGCTCAAACGCCCTGCTGCAGTCATTTATACATATCACTTACATGGAGATTGTAAGACAGGCACACGTATGTAATATATGTTGTTGCTGTCGAGTTGAGCACGACCCATAGCGACCCTATGAACAAAAGATCTGAAGCCTTTCTGTAAGTCCCGTCACTTCATAGTTCATAGTTTCCGGAGGCAAGTGGTTTAGTAAGTGGATGCCACTCCTGCTTCCAAACCTGTCTTAAACTGGGAGCTCCACCAAACACTGTCCATCTTGTGTAACCATTACAGTATTTGACACCCCAGTAGAACAAGGTTTAGTGTCAGGTTACCTCAGGGCAGCAAATTCACAGAAGAGTGCTGTACAACTTAGAATGTTTCTCCAAAATATAATAACAACCGACTTTTAAACACACAGGCCCTCCACGAGGTCTTGTGACCTCTAATGAGAGGCCCAAGTGAAACAACCAACATAACACATAGCATGTGCATTCCCCCCTCCCCCTTTTTTTATTAACCTTCCAAAGGAAGTGTCTATGCGCTTGGTTTCGAATTCGCTGACCAGGCCAGCCCGGAGTGCCTCAGAGCTGGCCAGCCACCAGGGGGACAGCCACCAGGGCATCCTGAACCAGACCAGCAAGCTCTCCAGGGAGCAGATCAGCCCAAGCACTGGCCCACAGAGCTCCCTACAGACCAAGACCAACGTCTCCAGGTCACTGCAGGGGCCTGACGACAAGACAGGGAACACGTTAAGCAGCGATATCACCTTCGAGTCCAATGTGTGTGTCCACAACTTGTCCGTCACACTCTCCCCCGACTTCCTGGAGCGCAGCGCCCACCTCGACAGCCTGTTCCTGGCCTCGTCCTTAACCACCTGTGACTCCGAAAAAGGATCCATACGGAAAAGGGTGCTGTCCATCATGCAGTGAGTGAATTTGGGGTGGGCGGGGTGCACCACAGAGGATGCTTCTAGGAGAGTGTCTGGGCACTGGGCCAAAGCACCCCAAGGCTTCAGGGGTGCATGCTGTCCTCACTGGGTGCATCCTAGGCCTTTGTGGGGTCATCCCTGGGGAGCACAGGCTTGTGCTTCACATCTGAAGGTGCACACGCCATGCACCTGCCCACACCCCATGGTCTGGACAGTGGCCCTCAGCCATGTCCCTTGTTTGGGTTCTCCTGCTACCCTGAGACACGACAGGTGGAGGGCGCCCACATACAGAGGTCTGTTCTCTCACAGTCAGGAAGCCAGAGGCCTGCATCCAGGGCCGGGCTCCAGGAGAAGGCTTCCTGTTGGTTCTGGAGAAGAGTTCTGTTGGGTTCCCCTGAGCCTGGGGGAGTCCGGGCACAAGGGCCCAACCCCGGATGCGCTCTACTCCTTGGGCTGGTTTCTCAGTTGAGATAGGGCCCCTCTCTGCTCACTTGTTTAATTTCAAAAGAGATTGACTCAAGATACGATCTAATCCTGTCAGTGGTACCAAGCCTCACTACCAATTCTGCTAATCCCACCTCATTAACATCAATGGTGAGGGTTTATAACACCCAGTAATGACATCAGACTACAGAGGGGAGGAGCCTGAAGAATGCTGAGGATCCGGCTGCTCTAGTGTCCAGATGAGTGGATGGCTTCCCAGCAAGAGTCCAGCCTCACCGTTCAGGACCCCCGTCTCTGTCCCTGTCTCCCTCCCCCTTTCTCCATCCCTCCCTCTCTCCCTCATCCTCTATCTCTCTCCCTCCCCCCATCTTTCTCTCTCTTAGTTTCTCTCTATGTCCTTGTCTTTCTCTTCCTCCCTCCTTCCCTTTCTTTCTCTCTCTCTCTGTCTTCCTCTCTCTCCTTTCTTCCCTGCTCCCTCTCTCTCCTTTCATCCTTCCTTCCCTCATTCTTCCCTCTCTCCGCTGTCTCTCCTGCCCTCCCTCTGCCTCTATCTCTGTCCCTCTCTCTCTGTCTCTTACTGTTCTCCCCCTTCTCTGTCCGCCTGATTTCTGTCCACTTGGTTCTGACTCACAGCTGACCCTCCACTGGGAGGAGATTGGCTGTCTTTCTCCCACAGAGCAGCTGGTGAACTCAAACCACCGGAGAGGTGCCCCCTTTGGATTGGCAGGAAGCCCTCTCCAGCCGATGCCAGCAGAGCTAACAGACAGGCTGAGGATGCCAGTCCTAGGGAAGGCCGACTCTCTCTGTGTCTTTTGGTTCTAGTACAGGGTCCTGGATCCCAGGAACCAACTCACCTCCAGGCTTCCATCTTGGGGGTACCTTCTCCTTTTCTCTCTTACCTCTGGTCAGGGCTCTGACCTGTTTGAGGTGTTGCATCCCACCCTAACCACCTTATCGTCACATGAGATCACATCATATGTTGATATCATGCCATAATACTGGGAAGGGTGGAGGTCAGTGAAGGAGAGGAAGCTGCTCAATCAAGTGGACTGACCGGTGGCCGCAGCCATGGACTCGAGCATGGAGGTTGTGAGGAGGTCCGGGCAGTGCAAGGCTCAGGTCTGTTGGGCAGAGGGTTGCTGTGAGTGATCGTCAACTTGAAGGCACCTAACAACTATATCCTTTAGGAATGTTGTCAGGAGGGTCTAATCCTTGGGGAGAAATCATGCTAGGAAAGGTGGAGGGTCAATGAAAGAGAGGAAGGCCTTCGATGACCGGACTGTCACCATGACTGCAGCGGAGGAAGGCCTTCAATGACCGGACTGTCACCACTGCAGCAGAGGAAGGCCTTCAATGACCGGACTGTCACCACTGCAGCGGAGGAAGGCCTTCGATGACCTCACCATGACTGTAGCGGAGGAAGGCCTTCGATGACCGGACTGTCACCACTGCAGCGGAGAGGGCCTTCGATGACCTCACCACGACTGCAGCGGAGGAAGGCCTTCGATGACCGGACTGTCACCACTGCAGCGGAGGAAGGCCTTCGATGACCGGACTGTCACCACTGCAGCGGAGGAAGGCCTTCGATGACCGGACTGTCACCACTGCAACGGAGGAAGGCCTTCGATGAACGGGCTGTCACCATGACTGCAGCGGAGAGGGCCTTCGATGACCGGACTGTCACCATGACTGGAGCGGAGGAAGGCCTTCGATGACCGGACTGTCACCACTGCAGCGGAGGAAGGCCTTCGATGACTGGACTGTCACCACTGCAGCGGAGGAAGGCCTTCGATGACCTCACCACGACTGCAGCGAGAGGGCCTTCGATGACTGGACTGTCACGACTGCAGCAATGGCTTCAGCAGGTCAGAGATTGCGAGGAGGACTCAGATTTGATATTCACAGGGTGACTGTGAGTCGTCAACTGGACAGCCCTAACAATTATAGCAAATCCTGCCTATCATCAGAGAGGTGAAGACTTACAACACCTCACCAAGTTGGCACATATTTTGGGATGCACGATTCGCTCCATGGCTCCCACGCACCCCTGGGAATCTCAGGGCCCTCTCCGTGGGTCTGTGAGGTGGGACCTGTTCTGGTTTTTCCCTGAGGATGTCACTTGCCTCCTTCACATGCTCACCTTGCATGGATGGTGCACACACAGCTGGGAGGAGGACAGAGCAGTGGTCCTACTGGTCACTTTGTCCCCAGCTACCCTCAGTGAGAGAACACCAGGCTCTCAGGAAAGCAGGATGTTACTAACTGAGCCCGTTAGAGGACAGGACTTCATCCGGAATGGACAGAACCAGGGCAACAAGCAGGTTCCAGGGTGTGGTTTTCTCAAGCAAAGCTCTTCCCCACCATGCCTCACTGGGGAGGCAGGCTGACCTGGACGTGCCCCTTGGGGACGTGCCCCATAGGGACCATGTTGTATTGAGCAATTGGCCCGCTGGCTCACCATGCTCATTCATTCTCAGATATGTGTGACAGGCTTTTTTAATTAATATGAACAGAGTCTGTCTCCTCAGTCAAGCACTGCTTATAAATCGTGTGCTGCTGAGTGGATCTGCCCTGGGATGGCCCAACATCGCCTGTCCGAGCCTTCATGAGGGAACGTCTTGTTTCCTGCAGACATCACACATGATGTCACCAGACATGGTGTCACCAGACACCATGGCAAGAACTGCTCACCAGTGATAATCCTTCACAACTTCTGGACTTGGGAAAACCTGCTTCCATCATGGAGATGTTGTAGGCTCTGGATTGAAAGGCTGATTGAAGAAACCAAGCCCTACCACTGCAGGGTCGCTCTGGCCCCCGTGACTGTCCACCAGCTCCTGTGGCCACACATCTTCCTGGGCGGACGGTGCATCTTTCTCCCATAGAGATTTGAACAGCGCACCCTCGAGCCAGCAGCCCAGCATGGAACATGCTGCACCCCAGGCCTCCCTGCAGTGGGGCGGGCAATGCTGTTTGACACTGACTTCCCACTGTGTCTGTGACAGGCGCCAGGTGCTGGCTCTCAGTGGAGTCGCAGTGGATAATGGCTCAGGCCTCGGGACACCCCCTGGACTGTGGACGTAGACGAAGCAGAGATGGCCCAGTGGGGGAGGGGCACTGTGAGCACGTTCCCTGCAGAGGCCACGAGACCCCAACGCCCAGTCTTGGTGTCATTACAGGTGCCCTCGAGTGAAGAAGGTCTGCACAACATTGTGACTGAGGCCACTTGGCCCTGCAGCAGGCGGGCCAGCAGGACTGGAGAAAGGGCCATGACTGGGGCAGGCTCCAGGCCTGCTGGCCACAGTCACACAGCCCCGAGTCAGGGTTGGGAAGGCACCCCAGGCTTTAACTGCCATCAGGTGATGTGGAGACAGCAGGTGAAGGAGGGGACCAGAGCCTCAAAACTTCCCGGGGTGTCCACCACTGGGCAGCCTCCTGGGGTCATGCAGATGGTGCAGGGTGGGGCAAGCTTTGCTCTGTTGTGCAAATGGGCTGATCAGTCCCAAGTGGCAGTGGACAGATGGCACCAAGGTCAGCCAGGGTCAGCCACACCCCAGGCTGGTCAGCGATCAGGACGGTGGTCACTCTGGAAGCTCGCTGACAGGCTCTCCGCACCCACGCATGGGGCTAGGGATCTTCAGAGCAAGACAGACAAGGAAGTGCAGCCTGGAGGGGACCTGCTTCTGAAAATGAGCCATGGACAACTCCAAGCTTCCCCTGTTGTTGGAGGGGCCGTGCGGGGTGGCCAGCACACCATCTGGGTGCGTGTTGTCTCCATGAGCCAGGGCCACTGGACCTGCTGGCCACTTGTGCCACAGCTACTGGAGAAGCCACTGGGAAACACATGACTGTCGTGAGGGACAGTGTGTCTTGGCTCACGTCAGCCTCAGCCACACGGGTGCTGCTGGGAGGGGTCGCACCAGTGCTCGGTGCTTGGTCACCACATTGTCTGTAAATGTCTCCTGAAGTGGAAGCCAGTGGAAAGCCTGCACCCAGTGCCCACACCCCCGAGGCTCCGCCTCTCTGGAGCCTTCCTCCCTGACAGCCCCTGTCCTGGTTGGGGGGCACATGGCTAGCCAGCCCTTGGCTGCCCCACTGCCTCACCCACAGCCCGCTTCCCTGCGAGGATTGTCAGTCCAGCTGCAGGGTCCCATCCCTGACCATCACCCAGCCCCCCGCCCTGGCTCTCCACTCCCCCCTCCTCTCACCGTGTCTGTGCTGCTCACGTGTGCACCTCTGTGCACGTATACAATCTGCAGATGGACAAGTGGTGTGTGATTACCTCACAGCATCCCCTGAGGCTGGGATGCTACCTGCTCAGGTTCCAAAGTGACTTCAGGGTGAGGAGGTGACCCACCCACAAACCCAGCCCAGGTGGCTGGAGCTGATTGTGACCAGGCAGGGCCACAGGCAGGGCTGGTCCAGGGTTCTCAGAGTAACTCTGAGGGTGTAGTGGTCTGATTATTAGACACCGGAGCCCCTCCATCGCCCCAGCCCCTCTATCGCCCCAGCCCCTTCATCGCCCCAGCCCCTCTGTCACCCCAGCCCCTCCATCACCACAGCCTCTCCATCTGTGATTTTTGCAGACATCTGTGATTTTTGCAGACACAAGAGGAAGTGGCAGACCATCCAGCTCCTACTGCGCCGAGGTGCTGACCCCAACCTGTGCCGAGTGCCCATGCAGGTCCTGTTCTTTGCTGTGAGGGCCGCAGACGTGGATGCTGTGCGGCTGCTGCTGGAGTATGGGGCGCAGACTGATATCCGGTTCCCGCCACAGGTAGAGCTATGGGAGGCCAGGGGCAGGAGGCTACAGGTGCGCCCTGAGCGGTTGCACATCATGGCTATGCTGGGTGCATCCATTTGTCCAGGCTCTGGCTGTGTTTTGAAGGAGTCCTGGCATAGCAGATTATATTATGTGTTGAGCTGCTCACAGAAAGGTCAGTGGTTTGAATCCACCAGCCTTCCATGGGATAAGATGGTCAGCCATCTCCGCAAACATCTGCAGCCTTGGAGACCATCTGCTGGCAGTGGGTTGTGTATTGTGGACATTTGGGAGGGTCTTGCAGTAGTTTCTCTGACTGAAAGCTCATACACAAACAAAATCTCAACCCACACTCAGGAATGAGATGCTCAGAATATCTCAAGGGACAGTTGCAACTCCAGACACAACATCCCTCACAATGGAGGGCAGCCTCCATCAGAACTGGCTGTGGGGATCGCAGTTCCAGTGGCTGTAGTCAGACCTAGTCTGCCTATTTTGCTGTGGAATTTGCCTTTGGAGTTCTGTCTTTCTGTTCTGGTTATAGAAATGCATCTCCAAACCATTCTTGTGTATTCCATCAGATGAGGTCAGTGTGCTCAGTCACTATTTATGTTTCTTTAAAAAGGCATTTGTGAAAATTAAGACGTAGAGAAACTGGGTCAAAGGAAAAGTGATACATAACAAGGGTTTGATTAGACTTTATAATTTATTAATTATAGCAATCAATTGGCTTTCAATAAGTAATTAATTGTGCAAAACCTAGACCTAGACCAAGAGGCTGTTGTGTGAACAGAGTAAGGGAACACTACATGGTTTCGAATTAAGAAAGATGTGCATCAGGTTTAAATCCTTTCTCTATTCCTATTCAGTCTCTATGCTGAGCCGATTATTTGAGATGCTAAACTCTATGAAGAAGAAGGTAGCATCAGGATCAAAGGAAGATTCATCAATAACCTACATGATGCAGATAACACAACCTTTCATGCTGAAGGTGAGGAAGATTTGAAACATTTGCTGCAGAAAATCAATACAGCCTTCAATATGAATTGAATCTCAATGCCAAGAAAAAACATTCTCACCACTGGACCAATGGGTAATCATGAAAGATGGAGAAAATATTGAAACTGTCAATGACTTCATCTTACTTGGATCCACAATCAACACCCTTGGTACCAGAACTCAGGAGACCAGGAGACATATTGCATTTGGAAAGTCAGCTGTCAGGGATCTCTCCAAATTATTGAGGAGCAATTATGTCAATTTGAGAATTAAGATGAACCTTATTCAAGCCATTCAGGTCTTTCTGATCACTTGTTGTGCATCTGAGAACTGGACAGTGAATAAGGATGACAGAAGAAGAATGGATGCCTTTGAGCTGAGGTGTTGGAAAAGAGCCCTGAGTATCCTATGGACTGTCAGAAGAATAAACAGATATGTCTTGGAGAAAGTGCAGCTAGAGTGCTCCTTGGAGGCAAAGATGATAAAGCATCATCTCACATACTTTGAGGATATTGCTAGAAGAGGCACTGTATCAAAAAGAATTGATGGATCCTGGTCCATTTCAGGAAATAGTATATGATCAATTACCAATGGTAATGAACAAAGAAGTTTAAAGTGCCCTGAAGACACTGGTAAAAGAAGTAAGACTCCAGGAAGTGATGGAATACAAATTGAAGTGTATCAGCAAATAGGTACAGCTGGAGAGGTGCTGTTCTAGGCAAGGGAAGGAATTTGGAAGACATGCAGCTGGTCAACATACTGGACGAGATCTGCGTCTGTGCCGAGCACTTTCACTTCAGATTGTGATCTAACAGAGTGCAAAAATTATTAAAAAATATAATTTATATCATATGGAAGTAAAACCTTGCTGCATATAATAAAAAAAAGTGACTGGAGCACACTGTATTAATAAGGAACTACCAGAAATTCAAGCTGAATTTCAAAAAACTATGGAACACAATCATTGCTGACATCATATGGACCTTGGTTGAATACAAGGAAGATGTTTACTTGTGTTTTATGGACTGTGCAAAGGTACTCAAAGGTGTGGATCATAATAAACTATGAATAAAATTGAGAAGAATGAGAATCCCAGAACACTTAATAGTGCTCATATGAAACCTATGCATAGACCAAGGAGCAGCTGTCTGAACAGAACAAGGGAACATTGCATGGTTTAAAATTAGGAGAAGTGTTTATCACTATTGTATTCTTTCTCTATACCTATTCAATCTGTCTGCTGAGCAATTAATTTGAGAATCTGGACTTTATGCGGAAGAATGAAAACTTATCAACAACCTGCATTGTGTAGATGACAGAACCCTTCTTGCTAGAAGTAAAGGTTTGAAGGACTAGATCAAAGACTACAGCCTTCTATACCTTCTGTATAGATTACATCTCAGTATCTAGAAAACAAAAATCTTCACCACTGGACCAATAGGGTGTACATTATGATAAGTGGGTAGAAGACTAAAGTTATCAGTGATTTCATTTTGCCTGGATCCACAAACAACATCCACGGTAGAGCAACAGTCAAGAAATCAAAAGATGTTGCCAGTGAACACTAAACCCCAAAAGACTAAACTCCAAAAGAAAACCATAAAGACTTATCATAGTCAAATTCTCAAAATTAAAATATATCGATAGAATACCAAAAGTAGCACAAGGAAAACAGTCACCTACAAAGGGGAAACAATTAGATTAAGTTCTGATTTCTCAGCGTAAAACACGCAAGCTAGAAGACAGTGGGATGACACATAAAGAAAGTTGAAAGAAAACAGTTGCCAGCCAAGGATCCTATACCCAGCAAAGCTCTCCATCAAATGTGAAAGAGAAATTAGATCCTTTGCAGAAAAGAAGAAACGAGGAATTTGTGAAAACAAGCAAGATGAAAATGATAAGAAATTTTAAGTGAAGTCCTTCATGTGGAGATGCCAATGGAAAGTGGGTGGATCATGTTGTTGTTGCTGTTATATGCTGTCAAATTGCCTACAACTCATAGTGACCCTGTGTACAACAGCCCTGAATGCTGCTCTATACTGAGCCAACTTTATTTTCTCTGACACACCTACTCCGATTACCCCAGTCACTGAGTCAGTTCATCTCATTGAGGGTCTTCCTCTCCTGCTCTGTCCCTCCACCCCCCAAGCATGATGTCCCACTCCAAGCACTGGTCCCTCCTTGTAACATGACCAACTATGTCAGTCAAAGTTTCAGAATCCTTGACTCCAAGGAGCAGCCTAATTTCACCCTCTCCAGGACAAACCTCTTTGCTCTCTTAGCTGTCCATGGTATATTCAATACTCTTCTCCAGCACCACAGCAAAAAGGCATGGATTCTGTATAGCACGTAGTTGCAAAGACCATGGTCTAGATCAGGCACACCTTAGTCTCCAGACAGATATCATTGCTTTTCGTACTCTGGAGAGGTCCCTGACAGCAGACTTTCTAATACAATTAATCTTTTAACTTTCTGGCTGTTGGTAACAAGAGTGTTGATTGTGGAGCCAGACAATCTGAAGCTGTCAACAATCTCAATCACTTCACTGTATCAGGATGCTGCTAATTGGCCCAGTGGTGAGAATCTTTGTTTTGTTGATGATGAGCTTCAATCCATATTGAAGACTGCAGTCCTTGACTTTCTGCAGCAAATGCCTCAGGTCCTTCTCAGTTTTGGCAAGCAAAGTTGTGTCATCTGCATTATGCAGGTTATTGATGAGTCTTCCTCCAGTCCTGATGCCACACTTCTCACAGAGCCCAGCCTCCCAGATGATCTATTCTGCATATAGCTTGAAAAGGTATGGAGATAGAACACATTCCTGGCATACACCCTTCCCAATTTTGAACTGTGCAGTGTTTCCTTGCTCTGTTCTGAGGACTGCCTCCTAGTCCAAGTATAGGTTTCACATAAGCACAATTGAGTGTTTTAGATTTCTATTCTGCTCAGAGTCAGCCACAGTTTGTTGTGATCTACACGGTTAAATGCCTTTGCATAGTCAATAAAACACAGATAGACATTCTTCTGGTATTCTCTTCTTTCAGCCAAGATCCATCTAACATTAGCTATAATATCCCTAGTACCACGGCCTCTTCTAAAGCCAGCCTGCACTTCAGGCAGTTTGCTGCTACTGTACTCCTCCAGTCATTCTGCATATTTTTCAGCAGAATCTTGCTTACATGTGATATTAATGATATTGTTTGATGATTTAAGCCCTCTGTCAAGTTACCTTTCTTTGGAATGGGAACAAATACAGATCTTTTCCAGTCAGTTGGCCAAGTGGTTGTTCTCCAGATTTCTTGACACAACTCGGTGAGCATGTCCAGGGCAGCATCTGTTAGCTGAAATATGTCAATTGGTATGCCGTCAATTCCTGGGGCCTTGCTTTTGTCATTTCCTTCAGAGCAGCTTGAACTTCTTCCTTCATCGCCACAGGCTCTTGTGCATACGTTGTCTCATGAAATTTTTCTGTGTCAGCCAATTCCTTTTGGTACAGTGGCTCTGTATACCCCTTCTATCTTCTTTTAATGCTTCCTGGATCATTTAATAGTCTGCCCAAAGCATCCTTAGGCATTGTAACACGAGGCTTGAATTTGCTTTTCAGTTCCTTCAGTTTAAGAAATGCTGAGTGAATTCAGCCATTTTGATTTTCTGACTCTAGTTCTTTTTATATTACATTATAATACTTTATCTTTCCGTGCTGTTCTGCTCAGCTCCTTAACTCTGGATTTCTTCCCTTTGCTTTGGTTTCTCAGTGCTCTAGTGCAATGTTCATAGTCTCTTCTGACACACATCTTGGTCTTTTTTTCTTCCTCTGTTTTTGTAATGACTTTTTGCATTATTCATAGTAACAAGAACAATAGAAAAAGGAACACTGCAAAATGGCAATGGTAAAACCTGGCCTGACAATAATCACACTTAATGTGAATGGACTAAGTGAGCCAATTAGGAGGAAAAGGGTAGTAGAATGGGTGAGCCAAAACCGACATAAAAACCCCACAAAGCCGGTCAATATGCTGACTACAAGAGACATATCTAAAAAATAGAAAGACAGACTCAAAATCAAAGGATGGAAAAAATATACCAAGAAAACGGCAACCACAAAATGCAGGCATGGCAATGCTAGTCTCTGATAAAATAGACTTCAGAAAGAAAACTACCCTAAAAGATAAGAAAGGGCATTACATACTGACTAAAGGCACAATAGATCAAGAAGACATAACCTGGATCAACATCTGTGCACCAAATGATAGATCTCCAAGATACATAAAACAATGGTTAACATAATTGAAGAAAGAAACAGCAACACAACAGTGGTGGGAGACTTCAACAGCACTATCTCCAAAGGATAGGTCAACTCAAAAAGAAACTTAACAAAGATTGCAGAAGACCTAAATTATACAATCAGCCAGCTTGACCTTGTGAATGTATTCAAGCTACTGCACCCAATTAAACTCAATCCACTTTCTTCTCAAGTGCACATGGTACATTCTCCAGAATCAATCACATACTACACAAAGCAAGCCTCAACAAATTAAACAACACTGAAATAATACAAAGTATCTTACCAGAGCACAATGCCATAAAACTATCAATTAACCACAGGAGGGTAAAGTTTACAAAACTATCCAAGAGGAAAGTAAATAACTCTACTAGAACATTATTGGGTTATAAAAGAAATAAAGAATGAAATGAAAAAGTTCCTTGAAGCAAATGAAAATTAAAATACAACAGCCTTCAATATGGATTGAGGCTCAATATCAAGAAGACAAAGATTCTCACCACTGGACCAATTGGCAGCATCAGGATGGGTGGTGAAGAGATTGAGATTGTTCACAGCTTTAGTCTGCTTGGCTCCACAGTCAACACTCTTGGCACCAGCAGTCAGGAAATTAAAAGATGTATTGCCATGGGAAATTCTGCTGTTAGGGACCTCTCCAAAGTATTGAAGAGCAATGGTGTCCCTCTGGAGACTAAGGTGCATCTGATACAGGCCATGGTCTTTGCAATCACTTGTTATGCATCAGAGAGTTGGACAATGACTTGGGAGGAAGAAGGAGAATTAATGCCTTTGAGCTGTGGTGCTGGAGAAGAGTATTGAGGGTACCATGTACTGCTAAGAAAACAAACATTCATTCTGGAGAGGGTTAAACCGGGCTGCTCTTTGGAGGCAAGGATTCTGAGGTTTCGTCTAACATACTTTGGACATGTTGTTAGGAGGGACCGGTCCTTGGAAAGGGACATCATGCTTGGGAGGGTGGAGGGACGGCCCTTTATGCGGTGGATTGATTCAGTGACTGGGGTAATCGGGATGGGTGTGTCGGAGACAGTGAGATTGGCACAGGACAGAGCAGAGTTTAGGGTTAGGGTTAGGGTTAGGGTCTCTATGAGTCGCAAGTGACTTGAAGGCGCATAACAACAACAACAACAGACACCCAAACCTCTGCAATGCAGCTAAGGCAGTCCTCCAGGAAGTACATAGTAATAGGCACACACATAAAAAAGGAAGAAAGAAGAAAAATCATTGATCTAACTCATCACCTTTATCAAATAGAAAAAGAACAACAATCTAATCTGACATTTCACTCAAGGAGCAGCGGCAAAGTTTAACAGGACACTAAGTAATAAATGTTGGAGAGGGTGTGGAGAGATAGAAATTCTTATACACTGTTGGTGGGATTGTAAAATGGTAAAACCACTCTGGAAGGCAGTTTGATATTTCCTCAAAAAGCTGAACATAGAAATTCCATATGACCCAGCTATTCCGCTGCTTGACATATACCCTGAGAAAATGAGAACTGAGGCACAGAGACTTGCACAGCAATGGTCACAGCAGTGTTATTCACCGCTGCAAGAACATGGAAACAGCCCAAATGTCCAACCACAATGGAATAAAATGAGAAATTATGGTACATTCACATGACGCAATGCTATGCAGCATGCGGGAGCAATGGTTTTGAAAACCGCTACGTAACTTGGAAGGGACTGGAAAGTATTACACTAAGTGAACTAACTTAGTCTCCTAAGGACAAATACTGTCTAAGAGCATTATTGTAGAAATAGATAACGAGTAAAACGTGTATGAGGATCCAAGCAGGGGGAGCAGAGGGGTGAGGATGGGCTGATGGGGGGGTAATCATGTGGTCGCACAATTTGATGGATGGGAGGGTAATGGAAACGGGAAATATTTGGTGTGAAAAACAATTTATACAATCTTTGTAAGTAAACCAATATGAAATAAAAATTTTATTTTTTAAAAAAGTATGTGTCACTTCCCCAAAGAAGACATTCAGATGGCCAACAAGCACATGAAGAAATGTTCAAAATCCCTAGCTCTAAGAGAGATGCAAATCAAAACAACTATGAGATATCATCCCCCAGTCAGAATAGCAAAATTTAACAGAACAGCAAGCAACAAATGCTGGCGAGGTTGTGGAGACACTGGAACCCTTATTCACTGTTGGTGGGAGTGTAAAATGGTGCAACCACTGTGGAAGGTGGTATGGCGCTTTCCCAAAAAGTTGCAAATAGAGATACCATTTGACCCAGCAATTTCACTACTGGGAATATATCCCAAAGAGACCATAACTGACATCCAAGCAGATATATGCACACCCATGTTTATTGCAACAACCCAGGTGCCCATCAACGAACGAATGGATAGAGAAGCTGTGGTATATTCACACAATGGAATACAATGCTGCATTGAAAAACAAGGAACTCATTCAATATTATTCAAAATGGGTGAGCCTGGAGGACATTATGCTGAGTGAACGTTCTCAGTCACAAAAGGACAAATATTGCATGGTGCCACTGCTGTAAAATGGGACTGATATCAGGGTGGGGGTAAGACTGAGAAAAACTGGATAAATTGTGTATACTTCACTGAAACAGATGAGGGACTGAATAGTTTAGAAGCGATGTATGATAGGGTATTATGGTTATCACAAGAATCCACAATTAAAGTTGCATAGTGGAATGTATGTGGGGTGGTGGGAGGGGTACGGGGGGATTGTGTACCAGGGAGGGAGTCTTTCTTTTACTTTTGAAAGAGAAGAGCCAACTGGGGGGCGGGGGGAGAGGGCTGGGCGGGTAGAGAAGTGCAGCAATGAATGAATGGAAATCCAAATTATCTGTAAAAGTTCATAAAAATTATTAAAAAAAAGAATATGAAGAATAATAAAAGGGAAAAAATAATATGAATAATAATTTAAAAAAGTAAGTGTCACATTGTGAAAATTGTCTCCAAGAACTTTTTAAAGTGCAAAAGGGTAACAATGTCCTTTTAAAGACTAAGGTGTAGCTGAGCCAAGCCATAGTATTTTTCATTGCTTTCTGTGCATATAAACATTGGACAATAAATCAAGGTGACCAAAGAAGAACTGATGACTCTGAATGGTTATGTTGGAGAAGGACATTAAATGACTCTCTCATGGTCTGTCAAGAGAACAAACAAGTCTGTCTTGGAGCAGGTGCAGTCAGGAGGCTTTCTCCTTGGAAGGACGATGAGGCTTCATCTCACTCACTGTGGGAATGCTGTCAGGAAGGGCTTGTCCTTGGAAAGAAATAACATGCTTGGAAAAGTAGAGGGTCGGTGAAAGAGAAGACGACCCTCAGTGAGAAGGACAGACGTGCTTGCGCCTGACCCTGTTTGTCTGCAGGAGCGTGATGCCTATCTGGAGCTCCTGGATGGTAGTCATGGCTCAAGGTCCACTGTTGACCAAAAGGTTGGAAGGACAAGGACCCAGAGTACCTCAGAGGAATGGCCTGGCTATTTACTTCTGAAAAACCAGCCACTGAAAACTCTGTGAGCATGTTATACTGAGACACACATGGGGTCACCATGGGTTGAGGTCGACATATTGGAAACTATCCTTTTTTTGGTGTCTTGATAGCGGATTTCTTTGGATCCACAACCAACACCATTTGTACCAGCAATGAAGAAATCAAAAGATGTATGACACTGGGAAAGTCTGTTCTCAGGGACCTTTCCAAAGTACTAGGAGCAATGATGTCAGTTTAAAGAGTAAGGTATTTCTGATTCAGACAATGGATTTTTCAGTTACTTGCTATGCATCAAAGTTGAAAAATGAGTAGGGATGACAGGAGAATTGATGCCTTTAAGTTATGGTGTTGGAGAAGAACACTGACTATCCCTTGGACCGACAAAAGAACAGAGATGTCTAGGAGAAAGTGCAGACTGCTCCTGAGAGGCAAGGATGGGGACGCTTCGTCTGACAGATTTGGGGCATGTTGTTTGTAAGGATTGTTCTTTGGAGAGGAACATCATGCTCGGAAAGGTCAGCAAAAGAAAGGAAGAGCTTCAACCAGATGGAAGGATTAACCTAGCGACTGCAGCAATGTGCTCAAAGGTGTCAGAGATTGTGAGGTTGCCACAGAGTAGGGTGCACAGACAGGGTTCAGAGCTGTTGTTCCCAAGGGCATTACGAGTCCTACTAGACTCAATGGCACTTAACAACAACAACTGAGTGAATGCGGCTTTATTACAGTTCTGGGTGGTGAATGGGCTTGAGATCAGCTGCAAACGTAAAAGTTGGTGACTTGATGCCCCCTTGCTGCGCCGGAGAGCAGAGGCTTGGAGCTTTGTTTACAAAGGTTGCTATTGTTAGATGCTGTCCGCTTTACTCTGACCCCCAGGGTCCTGTGCACAACAGCACAAAAATGCCATCCATGCAGTGTCCACTGTACTCGAACTTATTGTCACTGCCCTGTGACAGTCACTGTCCCTCTGCTTTTCCAACCCTGTGCCCTTCCCTGATGATTACAGCCAGGGCCTCATGGAGGAGCTTCCCCCTGGAGCTGAGGGTCATGCAAGTTCAAGCTCAGTTAACAAGAACAGCATTTTGTCTCTTGACTATTTAAGGGCTGGACTGCTAGCCAAGAGATTGGCAGTGCGAGCCTGCCCATGCCACCGCCAGAGGAAGATGCAGCAGTCTCTTTCCATGAAGGCCAAAGCCTTGTCGATCCCCGGGTAGCTGCACTCTGCCCTGCAGGGTCACCAGCTGTCGTATTGACTGCACGCAGTGGGTCATGGCTGACAGCACTGCTGCTCCGTGGTGGCCTCTAGTGTCTGGAGGCCAGTGGTTGGCTTGAGATGAAGGTTGGTGGACAGGGAGTTAGTGTCCAGAGCCCTGGGTGATTTCACACGAGCCTTCATGCATCTGAATGGGTTGCAGCCTTTCACCTTTCATCGTTCACTCATCACCACTAAGGAACATTCACTATCCTTTCCAAACACAATTACATTGTCCTTTTCCAAACACAATTTTGACTTGAAGATGCTCAGTGGGTGAGCCACTCGGGTTACAGATGGAAACGTGGCAGGGGCTCCAAATCTTCACGCTGGCTGGTCCCCATCCCAGCTCCATAAGGGTGCATCCTGTCCCCTGCATCAGAGGCCTCGTAGAATGTGGCCCTGATGGTTCATGCCTGTGGAGGACCTTTGATCCCTAGCTCATGGGGTTCATGTCTGCATTTGTCCACGTAGATCTCAGGTCCTGAAGGGTTGGATGGTAAGAGGAGGGTCCTAGGGGAATGTATGGTGGGAGGGGAATCCTGAGGAGCTTGGAGATGGTGAAGAAGGATCCTGGGGGGATGGAGATAATGAGAGGAGAATCCTGGGGGGATGGAGATGGTGAGAGGGGTCCTGGAGGGATGGAGATGGTGAGAGGAGGGTCCTGGGGGAATGGAGATGGTGAGAGGAGGCATTTGGGGGGATGGAGATGGTGAGAGGGGGTCCTGGGGGGATGGAGATGGTGAGAGGAGGCATTTGGGGGGATGGAGATGGTGAGAGAGGGTCCTGGGGGGATGGAGATGGTGAGAGGAGAGTCCTGGGGGGATGGAGATGGTGAGAGGGCATGGTGAGCTCCAGGGTCCCTTGGTTGCAGGCCTGCATCCCAGTGTCTGGGGACCTCAGCCATGCTGCTATAAGGAGTGTCTGTTTCCTGGCATTTGTAATAACACGTACACAGGTGTCCACAGGACACAGGTGCATGTGTCCTCACAGCCAAGGGCCCCACTGGGTCTTCTGTCTCTCAGCCTGGAGAAGCTGTGCAGAGAGCCCTGGGCTTTCTGATGCCCCTTCCTCACCTGCTCTCCCCTTTGTCACACCCCCTCAGAGGGGCTCGGGCACACACCACCGTTCCCAGTGCAGCCTCCCTAACAGAAACTCAGCACTGACTGCCGGAGCTGGGCTGTCTCCCACGCTGCACCTGGTTTCTGAGGCTGCGAATCTTGGAGGAGACCGCCTGTCTTTCTCCCTCAGAACAACTAGTGCGTTTGAACCTCCAGAGGTGCGGGTTTCAGGTTAACAGCAGAGATCCATACCAGAAGCCTGGCCTCTGAGCCGGACAGAGGACACCCCTGAGGTTGCAGGCCCCAGTTCTGGGTTCTGGTGGCTAGTCCATGGGGAGCTGTGCTGTTAACCACAAGGCCTCTGTTCTGGTGGCTCCAATCCACCTCAGGCTCCTGGGGGGAAGGTGCTCATCGCCTCCTGTTAAGATCCACAACCGGGGAAACTGCAGGGTCTGTGGGTTGGAAGGGGCTCATCGGCAGTGGGTCAGGGCTTTGGGAATCTTGACAGAAGGAGCTTTCCCACATGTCTCCTGAAGACTGGTCGGTGGGTTTGAAATGCTGACTTGGGGTAGCAGCCAGTGTTTAATCCCCCACTACTCCTACCCAGAATGAGCCCTATTTCCAGGTAGCACCATCTGCAAGTGCAGGGGTCAGACCTCCTGTGTTTAGGGGAACACAACTCTGTCCTTGAAGGGGCTCCCCGGCCTCACCCCCTACCTCTCCCTTCCAGCTGCGGTCTCTGACACCCCTGCACATCGCCGCTGCCTTGCCAGGTGAGGAGGGCGTTCAGATAACGGAGCTGCTGCTCCAGGCCATCACGGACGTGAATGCCCAGGCCAGCGACCAGGATGAGGTGTACCGGCCACACAAGGTGTGCCCCTGGGGGCATAGGGGTGGGTGTCAGGTCCAGGCGTACCTGGGGACGTGTGCCAGGTCCAGGCGCACCTGGGGGCGTGGGGGTGGGTGTCAGGTTCAGGAGTGCCTGGGGGCGTGTACCAGGTCTAGGTGTACCTGGGGGCTATGGGGCTGGATGTCAGGATCAGGTGTACCTGGTGGTGTGGGGCTACACATCAGGTCCAGGCATACTGGAGCCGTGGGGGTGAGTGCCAGGACCAGGAGTACCTGGGGGTGTGGACACCAGGGCCAGGTGCTCCTAGGGTTGAGAGCGAGAGGACTTGGGAATTCTGTGTGAAGCCATCTGGCTGTGGCTGGAGCAGCCCATTTGGTGACTGACCAGCCCGAGTTGAGAGCCGGACCTCACCCAGAGGTGCGGTGGATCAAAATCGTGGCAGCCTGTCCAAAAGGGCGCAGCTGGGCCGCATCCTTGCAAGCCCCGTGGAGAAGTCCTCGGCTACGTGAGTCTCCACAAGTTGGAATCTACTGGACAGTCCCCAGCGAAAGCCACTCTCCACTAAGGCAGAAGGTTACGTGATCTGCTTGCTCCTGTCAGTCACCTGTGGTCTAGGTCCTGGCCCTGGCCTGGCCTGTGTCTGGACAAGTGACCTTGAGTCTGGAGCAATAAGAACACAACAGGACCCCTGGGGTCAGGGGTCCTAGGACAGACAACCAGTCCCCAGCCAGGATTACCTAGTGGGCAGCTCGTTCCAAGATCCAAAACAGAACCTGTCTGTGAGGCAGCTCAGGGCCGCAGGGCGCCCTCTGAGAAACGACAGACCCCTCTGCAGTGTCATCCTTTCCAAGAGGTGCCTTGTCAACGGGATGGGTCATCAGCGCTGCCTCTTCCTGTCCCCACTGCCCCTTTGCAAGAGGGGACCAGCTCTGCTGCTCCCAGGTGGCCCCAGCAGCCTGTCTCTCAGGCCTCTAACTTGCTGCTGTCCAAGGGGCCAGACCTGGCCTGCCAAGTATGGCTGAGGGAGCCTAGCTTTTGGGGGTCCCTTTGAACACGGGTGTCATGTCCCCCCAGGCTCTGAGCTTCAGGAGCACAGGGAGGGGTAGTGCTGGTCATTGGGCTGTGGCGGTGTAGGCCGTGGGGCCACTGCAGACCAAGGAGGGCAGGGGAGACCCTCACATATCTCAGAGAGGATCCTGCGCTCAGCCTCACAGCTCTCTGCCCCCATGGGCCAAGTGAGGCCATGTGGCCAGGACTCTGGGAGACCAGAGTGTGGCCCGCATCCCTTGCTGGGCTTGTGGTGGGGGAGCAGGGTTCTTGGGGGTGCCAGGAGGTGGTGCATGCTGATTCATGAGGAGATCATGCCCTCAGACACAGGTGGGATGTGGTCCTGAAGGTGGGATGGCCAGGCAGCCTACAGGGGGCCACATTGCGTGCCCACCTCCTGGCCCCTGAGGCTGGTTCAGAGGCACCGGCCAGAGGCAGCTCCCCAGACCCACTGCACCTGGCTTATCCCCTCTGAAAGCAGCACATTGGTGTTATGGTGACTGTGGTCTTCGCAGTTGTCCCCACAGAGCCTGGTGCAGCCCCCATGGGAGCTTGTGGGAGGGAGAGGATGCTGGTTCTCCACACATGTGGGCACGAAGGGTGACAGAGAGACGGTGTCAGCCTCCAGGCCTGGGAGTAGCCCTGAGCCCATACTGTGTGGGATGAGCTAGAGGACTCCCTGACCCTCACCTGGTGCACACAGGTGGAACTATTGTCCTCGAGCCTGAAGCTGAACAATGAACCGGGCCCACCCAGCAGCTACTACACCCCATGCCCGCCGGCCCCCGAGGGGGGCAGGACTGCACTGCACGTGGTTTGTGAGCGAGAGGATGACAGCAAGGTGAGCAGCCATGGGGGTGGGCGGGGGTGAGGTGAGCAGGTGAGCCAGACAGAGAGAAGCCAAGGTGGACAAGCTGGGGGAGGACAAGGTGGGCGCTGGGTGAGGACAAGGGGAGGGAGGACAAGGTGGGGGGGGATGAAGGTGGGCAGTGGGGAAGCACAAGGTGGGGGAATAAGGTGGGTGGTGGGAGAGGACAGATGAGCAGTGTGGGGGGAGAAGGCTAGTGGGCTTTGGGAGGAAGTGGTCAGTGGGGGAGGATAAGGCTAGTGGACAGTGAGGTGAGGACAAGGTGAGCAGTTGGGAGAGGAGAGGGCTAGTGGGTGGTGGTGGGGAGGACAAGGTGGGTGGTGGGGGAGGACAAAGCTAGTGGACAGTGGGGGGAAGACATGGTGAGCAGTGGAGGGAAGAGAAGGCTAGTGGTCAGTAGGCGGGGTGACAGTGCTCAGGGTGACAGCAGGGTGAGCTTTGGTCAAGCAGCCAGAACTCCCTCCTGCAGAAGCCCAGCATGGGGGGAGCTGTGGGGGGACGAGGGCAGCAGTGGTGTCAGTGTTCTGTGGGAAGGGGAGGTGGCTGGCCTCTCTGTCCAGCATTGTTCATCTGGAGGACAGGGTGGTCCATGTGAGGTGAGGTGTCTCTCACGTCTTGGTCATCCTGTGTGACCACTGAGCCCTGGTGAAGGTGGAGAGACATCCCCCCCAGCTATGGCAGTCCTGTCCCCCTGACTACCCCCTTGTCCTTTGAAAACAAGCTTGGAATGGAACGTGTATCAGTTGTCCCCGTTTTCCATAGCAGGCACCCTGGTGGTACCCTCCCCAGGGAGTGAGTGCACGTCGTGGGGAGTTTGACCCCAGCAGAGACTCCCTGGGAGACTGAGGGACAGTCCCCCCCACCTCCCGCACAATTTAAACTCAGTGGAGGGTCAGTTAGGACTTCCGCTTGATGGTGAGGAGCCGTTTGGTTCTTTTCCTTGTGGAAAGAATGCCCTTGAGTGGGAACTGACCCACAGCTCACCCTCCAGCTGGGTTTCAGAGGCAGTAACAGTGAGTTTCTTCTGCAGAGCTGCTGGTGAGTTTGAACCAAGTGCCTTTGGGATTGTAGTGCAGCTTCTTAGCACTAGGCCACACAAGGTCCCTGGGAGCATGTTTAGGAAACATTTCTATCTTCTCACTTTGAGGTTGCCTTCACCCATCCACTCATCCGTCTATCCTGCCCTCTGCGGGCCAGGAAGATGTTGCTGTGGGCAGTCCTGTACACGGACTTTGTGACTGCTCTCAGCCAGCAGCTGCTTGACTAGCCGGGGGCGGGCGCCTCTCTGACGTGATGTGCTTCTTCCCTGCCTTGCTCCTCTCAGCACACCAGGGACATCGTCCGGCTCCTCCTCACCCACAAAGCGAACCCCAACACACTGTGGAGCGGCCACTCCCCACTATCCTTGTCCATCACCAATGGCAATGACCTGGTGAGTGTCTCCACTCTGCTACCTGCCCACCCACCTGCTGCCATGGGGTTTGCCAGGGAGGTGGTGGCATGAAGATGGAATCGTGCAAACACTTGGATGTCACAGGTTAGTAAGGGAAAGGGGCCGAGCCATGAAAGGGAGCAGTGTGGAAGAGCCCCGGGAAGCAGCGGCTTCGTGGGGCTGGGGTCGCATGCCAGCCCCACCCAGTGGGTAACGGAGTGCCCCTCTGGTCGATGAGGGGGGAACCAGGTGACAAGGCTGTGGGCAGTGCCAGGTGGTGCCACAGCAGGACATCCAGCCACACCAATGTGACCTGCTCTGGGGACTTTCTGTGAAGGAAGGTGCTCAGGGCTTGACAACAAGCCTGCTTGTGGATCCAGGTCGTAAAGGAGCTTCTGGTCCAGGGAGCTGACCCAAACCTGCCCCTGACCAAGGGCTTGGGCAATGCCCTGTGCATGGTCTGTGACCTCGTGTATGATCACCACCGGAGCATCGATAGCAAGCTGGCCCTGGTGAGTGGGCTCTGGGCGCGTGGGCTCCTGGGGAGCATGATAACGGAGAAGGGACACCTGCGTCTTACCTTCAGTCGTTTAAGGACCTTAACAATGTAAAGTAGACCAGTCTTTGTGGAGATCCCTGGAGCATGTCAGTCTCCTGCTAGCTCTGGGGCTGGGTGCCATCGCTTTGTTCTGGTGCAGAGAGGCTGTGCTTTGACTGGGGACCAGCTCTGAGGGCCAGCAGAGAGGGCAGTAGGGGTAGACGTTCTCTCTCAGACATAGCCTTCAGCATCCCAGGAGCAGCTAGGCCAGACTGACTTGTGCAGTGGGAGCCCTGTCTGGACCTGCCAGTACACCCAGGAGGAGGCGCGGCTTGCACTTAAACACAGCACTTCAGTTCCCTGCCCTGCCCTCTTTCCAGGGCTGTCCCCTCTACCATAGTGTCACCCCCACCGGCTGTTCACTTACAAGGACACGAAGGCACCCAGCCTTCCTCCCACCCTGGTTCTTACTGTCCGTAGCTAACGCATTGGCTGTGGTGAGAACAGAAACCACATAGTCTCCTGTCCCGGGGTTATACCATCCTGCCACCCTTGGTACCAGCAGTCAGGAGATCAGGAGAAGTATTGGGAGACTCTTTTGTCAGTGACCACTCCAAATTACTGAGTAGCAATGATGTCAGTTTAAAGACTAAGATACAGCTGATTCTGGCCAAGGCCCTTTTTTTAAATTTTATTATTTTGTGTTTGTGTACCATCAAATCAGAACTGACTGGCACAGGAGGAGATTGCCCCTCCTTTCTCCAACAGAGCATCTGGTGGATTTGAACCATGTACTTCTGGGATTGCAGTGCAGCTTTTTGCCACTAGGCCACCAGAGCTCTCTAGGTCAATGTCTTTTCAATCACTTGTGTGGATCACAACAAAGTGTGGCTGACTCTGAGAAGAAGGGGAGTCTCAGAACACTTGATAGTACTTACGCGATTTATACTTGGACCAGGAGTCAGTGGTCAGAACAGAGCAAGGCAACCCTGCATAGCTCAGAATTGGGAAGGGTGTACTCCAGAGATGTGTCCTGTCTCCATACCTTTTCAATCTATATGGAGAAGAGATTATCTGGGAGGCTGGGCTGTATGAGGAGAAGTGTGGCATCAGGACTGGAGAAAGACTCATTAACAATTGCATTACGCAGATGACATACATAACCCTGCTTTCTGAAACTTAGGAGGACTTGAAGCGCTTGCTGTGAAGGTCAAGGACTACTACAGTCTTCAATAGGGATTGAAGCTCAACATCAATAAAACAAAGATTCTTACCATTGGGCTGTTTGACAGCATCATGATAGACGGTGAAGAGATTGAGACTGTTAGCAGCTTCAGTTTGCTTGGCTTCGCAAACAACACTCTTGGTACTAGCAGCCAGGAAATTAAAAGATTGCATTGGGAAAGTCTGCTGTCAGAGACTTCTCCAAAGTACTGAAGAGTGACGATGTCAGTCTGGAGATTAAGGTGTACCTGATTCAGGCCATGTTCTTTGCAATTACTTGCTATGTTCAGAGAGCTTGACAATGACTAGAGATGATAGAAGGATAATTGATGCCTTTGTGCTGTAGTGCTGGAGAATATTGAACATACCATGGACTGCTAGGAGAACAAACAGGTTTGTCATGGAGAGGGTGAAACCAGGCTGCTCCTTGGAGGCAAGGATTCTGAAGCTTCGTCTGACATACTTTGGACATGTTGCAAGGAGGGACCAGTCCTTTGAGAGGGACATCATGCTTGGGAGGGTGGAGGGACAGCACAAGAGAGGAAGACCCTCAATGAAATGGATTGATTCAGTGACTGGGGTAATGGGGATAGGTGTATCAGAGACAACAAGATTGGCACAGGACTATGCACCAAATGAGAGACCTGCAAAATATATAAAAAATATTAGCAAAACTGAAAAAGGAAATAGACAACACTACTATAATACTTAGAGACTTCAATACACTCCTCGCAAGAAAAGCTAGAACTACCAGAAAGAATCTCAACAAAGACACTCAAGAATCAAACCACACAGTAAACCAACTCAATCTCATAGATATTTATAGGCTAATGAACCCCCAAAAAGCACAGTATACCTTCTTTTCCAATGTGCATGGAACGTTCTCCAGAATAGATCACATTCTGGGTCATAAGGCAAGCATCAACAAATTCAAAAACATAGAAATTATACAAAGTATCTTTTCAGACCACAATGCCACAAAATTAGAAATTAATAAGAAGAGGATAAAGGAGAAAAAAATCAAACATTCAGAAGCTGCACAACAACTTACTTGAACATGAGTGGGTACTAGAAGAAATGAAAAATGAAATTAAAAAGTTTCTTGAAACAGATGACAATGAAAACACAACTTATCAAAACCTCTGGGAAACAGCCAAAGCAGTAATCAGAGGTCCATTTATAGCAATAAGCAAACACATCAAAAGGCAGAAAAAAATTGACCATTGACTCTCTAACTCAACATCTCCAGCAAATTGAGAAAGAACAGCAAAAAAACCCGACACCCTAAAAAAAAACCCCAAAAACCAACACTGAAATTATAAAAATTAGAGCAGAAAGAAATGAAATAGAAAACCAAAAAACAATTGAAACTATCAACAAAACTAGGAGTTGGTTCTTTGAAAAGGTCAATAAAATCTATAAACCATTAGCAAAACTCACAAAAGAAAAGAAGGAGAAGACACAAATAATCTGAGTAAGAGATGAATCAGGCAGCATCACAACAGAACCAACTAAAATAAGAAAGCTAACATTAGAATATTATGGAAAAACAATACTCAAACAAATATGAAAACCTAGAGAAAATGGACAAATACTTAGAAATGCACAACCTACCTAAACTGACACAAACAAAAATTGAACATCTCAACAGACCCATTACAAAAGGTAATACAACTTCCAGCCAAAAAAAGCCCTGGACCAGATGGTTTTACAAGTGAATTTTATCAAACATTCAGAGAAGATCTGTCACCAATTCTATGTAAACTATTTCAGAAAATAGAAAAAGATGGAATTCTCTCAGACTCATTCTATGAAGCAAACATATCCTTGATATCAAAGCCAGGAAAAGACACCACCAAAATAGAAAACTATAGGCCAATATCTCTTATGAACATAGATGAAAAAAATCCTGAATAAAATACTGGCCAAAAGAATCCAATGACACATCAAAGAAATAATTCACCATGTCCAAGTGGGATTCATACCAGGTATGCAAGGATGGTTCAACATAAGAAAAACAATTAATGTAATTCATCACATTAACAAAGCAAAGAACA
>NW_006399877.1:754397-755679 GCF_000299155.1 Elephantulus edwardii
AAAGGCCTTTGACAAAATCCAACACCTTTCCTGATTAAAACACTCAACAAAATAGGATTAGAGGGGAATTTTTTTCAACATAGTTAAAAGTTATTTATGCAAACCCGAAAGCCAACATTGTTCTCAATGGAGAGAGGTTAAAGGCATTGCCTTTAAGAACAGGAACTAGGCAAGGATGCCCACTATCACCTCTCTTATTCAATATTGTATTGGAAGTCTTAGCGATAGCAGTAAGACAAGAGAAGGGAATAAAAGGTATCCAAATTGGCAAAGAAGAGGTAAAATTATCTCTATGCAGATGATATGATAGTATACTTACAAAACCCTAAAGACTCAGCAAGAAAACTATTGGATACAGTGGAACAATTCAGCAAAGTAGCAGGATACAAGATCAACATAAAAAAATCAGTTGGATTTCTCTACAGTGAAAAAGAGAATAAAGAGCTGGAGCTAAGACAAACAATAACCTTTACAGTAGTGAAACACAAGATTAAATACTTGGGAGTAATTCTAACCAAAAGCACAAAGGATCTATTCAAAGAAAATTATAAAACATTACTACAAGAAACAAAAAGAGACCTGGAGAAGTGAAAGAATATCACTTGTTCATGGATAGGAAGACTCAATATAGTGAAATTGGCAATATTACCAAAGGCAATTTACACGTTCAATGTAATCCCAATACAAATACCAATCCCATTCTCAATGAGACAGAAAAGGTAATATCCAGTTTCATTTGGAATGGAAAGAAGCCCTGGATAAGCAAAGCACTCCTTAAAAATAGAAAAAAACGTAGGAAGCATCTCACTCCCTGATTTCAAATCCTACTACACTGCCGTGGTGGTTAAGATAGCATGGTACTGGTATAATGACAGACACATAGATCAATGGAATAGAATTGAGAACCCCAAAATCAACCCATCTACCTATGGTCAACTGAGTTTTGACAAGGAGATGAAATCAGTTAAGTGGGGAAATGACAGTCTTTTTAACAAATGGTGCTGGCAAAATTGGAAAAATATCTGCAGAAGACTCAAGCAAGATCCCCACCTCACTCCATATACAAAAGCCAACTCAAGGTGGATTATGGACCTAGGACTAAAACTTCACTAAAGAAAAGCTTGGAAGAACTCTAGTATCCCTAATCCACAATATAAAGAGTCTTCCCAGTATCCTGAAAAACCTACAACCAGGAGAAGATAAAATAGATGAATGGGACCTTCTAAGAATCAAATCCCTATGCACATCCAAAAACTTCTCCAACAGGGTAAAAAGGGAAGCC
>NW_006399877.1:756194-765235 GCF_000299155.1 Elephantulus edwardii
GTGCCCATCAACGAACGAATGGATAGAGAAGCTGTGGTATATTCACACAATGGAATACTACGCTGCATTGAAAAACAAGGATCTCATGCAATATTATTCAAAATAGGTGACCCTGGCTGAGTGAAATATCTCAGTCACGAAAGGACAAACACTGCATAATGCCACTGTTGTAAAACCGGACTGACATTAGGGTTGGGATAAGAATGAGAAAAACTGGATAAATTATGTATACTGCATTGAAACAGATGAGGGAGAGAACAGGTTAAAAGAGATATATGATAGGGTATTATGGTTATGACAGGAGTCCAGAATGAAGGTTGCCTTGTTGAGTGTACTCAGTACAGGGGGATTGTATACCAATGAAGGAATTTCTCTTTTACTTTTCAAAGAGAAGAGCAAACGAGGGGTGGGGTGAGGAGGGTGGGCAGGGAGAAAAGTACAACAATGAATGAATGGAAATCCAAAATCTCTGTAAAGGTTCATTAAAATTAATAAAAATAAATAAAATAAAAAGATTGGCACAGGATAGAGAAGGATATAGGGTTATTGTACACAGCGTTGCAACATACGCAAGCACCTTGACGGCATATAACAACACCAACACTGTGCATTTGACAGCTGGACAGTGAGCAAGGATGACAGAAGAAGAATTGATATTTTGAGCTGTGGTGTTGGACAAGCGTGCCGAGGTCTCATGGATGGTCAAATGAACAAACATATGTCTTGGAGAAATGCAGCCAGAGTGCTCTGTGGAGGCAGGGATGACAAAGCTTCATCTCACATACATTGAACATGTTACTAGGAAAAGTGCTTGGAAAGGTCGATGGTCAGTTCCTGAACTGGATAGATTGATACCGTGACTGCAGTAATGGGCTCAAGTGTGTCAGAGCTGGAGAGGACGGGACGGGGGGACAGGGTTCAGGTCTGTTCACAGGGTTGGTCTGAGTTGTACTTGACTTGACAGCACCTAACAACCACACAACACACAAAGAAACCAGACACACTGCCCTCAAGTCGACCCACTCACAGTGACTGTCGGAACAGTGAAGCTGACCCGTGTGGTCTACAGGGCTGTTCCCCTACCGGGCGGACGGCCTCATCTCACTCCTGCAGAGCAGCTGGTGGGTTTAAACAGTGACCTTCTCTTTAGGATCTGATCACTTTAACCACGGCACCACTGGAGAACCTCTGTTCTGGGCCTGGCAAACATGATCAGGGACCTGCTTCTAGAGGCTGCTGAGCTTAGACTCTTCCACTGGGGGTGACAGAGATCCTGTGTGCTGGACTGTAACCACTTAGCAGCCACTCCCCGAACCCTTGACCTCCTGTGTCTGTCCATTCAACTACAAGTCACACACTCTACTCCAAGCCACCAATCCACCCTCTGCTCACAGCACCTCACAGCATCCCCGCCAGGTCCTAAATGCTCCCTTCCTGAGCCCCGAACCTCTTCAGGGCAGAACCCCCCTCTCCTGCAAGTCTAGTAAATGCAGTTACTCAACTGAGTTCTACTGGTGTCACAATGAAAGCTGTGGTCAGCAGCCCTGCTCCTCAGCATCCCCTCCCAGTGGCCTGTCCTCCATGCCCCATCAGCCCTGATGCCGAGAGCCCAGGGCTCAGCCTGAAATCGTCTCTGCAATCCCAGACCCTGCCGTGAAGACCCTGACCCGCTTACCAGCACGCAGGGCCATGTGCTGGCTCTGAAGAACCACAAATGCCCAAAGGCCAGATGAGATGTGGGATAACATCAGGAGTGTCAGACATGGAGAAAAACCAAAGGTCCTTAAGAAGACCAGAAAGAAATAAATTACCAAAATGAGTGTTAAAACAGATCCTGAAGCTTGCTACCTTAGAACATAGAGAAGCTATGCAAAAGGAAGAAACGCCGGATGATAGCTGAATGGAAGGGATTCAGGAACTGAGCTGCAGGAAGGATTCCCTGAGGAAAATAGAGAATGAAGTGGAAAGTGTCAAAAGAAGATGGTTGGAATATGCAGTCTCTTTTACAAAGAGAATTTTTCAACATTGAGCAGTTCAGGAAGTAGCATTTGGTCAAGAACCAACAGTGAAGCTGCCTGAAGACATTGGCACAAAAGACTTCAGGAACTGGAAGTGAAGGTGTTTGATGAAACGAATGCGGTCCTGCATGTACTTGCTTGTTTATGCCAAGAAATTTGGAAAACAGCTACCTGACCAATTAATTGGAAGAGCTCCATGTTTGTGCCCATTCCCAAAAAAGGCAGTCTAATAGTACACAGAAATAATTGGGTGGTATCGTTAATATAACGTGCAAGTAAAATCTTGCTGAGGATTATTCAAATATTGCCAAAACAGTATATCAGCAGGGACTTGCCAGAGATTCAAGCTGGATTCAGAAGACATGGTGAAATGATTGCTAAGGATAGCCGATGTATATTAACCTTGGCTAAAAGCAGAGAAAGATGTTTGCATTTTATTGACTCTGCAAAGGCAAAGACATTCAACTATATGAATGAATCATAATAAATTACTTACGACATTGAGAGGAATGACAATCCAAGGATACTTCGTTGTACTCATACCAAACATGACCACACAGCCGAAGCAGCCATTTGAACGTAGGAAGGGTGTTCAGAAAAGCTGTGTGTCACCATGCATATCCAGAGCTGTGCACTGAGCAGACAGTTAGAATCTGAAGAAGAAAGTGGCATTGTGGGCTGCATGACGGCTCTCCAGCAGTCCACACGACAATGTGCTTGCAGAAAATGGAGATGTAAGGAAGGCATTTACTGACGAAGGTCAGACTACAGCCTTCGGTATAGATTACACCTCAACGTCAAGAAAACAAGAGTCTTCCCAGCTGGACCAAGAAGCAACATCAGGATGTTATTGTTGTTGTTCTGTGCCTCTGAAACCTGCCCTGTCCTGACCCAGTCTCACTAATTCCAAAACACCAACCCCCATTGCCCCAGTTACAGTATTAAACCATTTCATCCAGGGTCTTTCTCTCCTGCACTGTCCCTCCACCCTTCCAAGCATTATGTGCTTCTCCAAGGACCAGTCTCTCCTGCCACGTGCTAAAACTATGTCAAATGGAGCTTCAAAATCCTTGTCTCCAAGGATTCTTCTCTCCATGACAGACCTATTAGTTTTCTTGGTGGTCCAAGGTATTTTCAAGACTCTTCTCCAGCACCACAACTCAAAGGCATCAATTCTTCTTCTTGTCATCCTTAGTCATTGTCCAGCTCTCTGATGCATAGCAAGTAACAGTTAAGACCATGGGCTGAATCAGGTGCACCTTAGCCTATAGACTGACATCGTTGCTTTTTAGTACTCTGGAGAAGTAGATTTCCCCAGTGCAATTCATCTTTTCATTTCCTGACTTCTGGTGCCAAGAGTGTTGATTATGGAACCAAGCAAGCTGTAATTGTTAACAGCCTTAATTTCATCTCCTTCTATCATGGTGCTGCCAATTGGCCCAGTGGTGAGAATCTTTGTCTTCTTGATTTTGAGCTTCAATTCATTTTGAAGGCTGTAGTCCTTGACCTTATGCAGCAAGCGCTTCAGGTTCTCCTTAGTTTCAGCAAGCAAGGTTGTGTCATCTGCATAGCGGAAGTTGTTGATGACTCTTCCACCGATCATGATGCCACATTCCTCCTCATAAAGCCCAGCCTCCCTAATGATCTGTGCTGCATATATATTGAAAAGGTATGGAGACAGAATGCAGCCCTGATGCACTCCTTTCCAATTTTAAACCATGCAGTGTTTCCCTACTCTGTTCTGAGGACTGCTTCCTTGTCTAAGTTTCACATAAGCACAATCATGGAACAAAGAAAATCAGTTATTTCCTCTTACTTGGATCAACAATCAATGCTCACTGATGAAGTACTGAAGAAATCAAAGGCCGTTTGTTGTTACGTGCTGTTGAGCTGAGTATGACTCACGGCGACCCCATGGACAATGGACCTGAACCTGTGCTGTTCTGTGTACGGCACTGAGCACATCATTCAAAGACTTCTTTAAAATACTAAAAGGCCAGTGTCATGTTGAGATGTAGGGGGTTTATGCTTCACGTTACAGTATTTTCAATAACTTTATATGCATCTGAAATAGAGTCAATGAATAAGAAAGACTGAAGAAGAAAGGTTGGCTACCTTTGAATGCTGATATTGGCAAAAAATTTTGTATATACTGTTGTCAAAATACTGTCAGAAGGACGAAGGAATCTGGGAGTGCAGCTAGAACATTTGTTAGTAAAGATGGCAAGACTTTGTGTCACATATTCTGGTCTAGTTGTCAGGAGGGACCAGCCCCTGGAGAAGGTCATGTCTCATAAGTAGAGGGTCAGTGAAAAGGGGAGCCCCTCAGTGGAATGGCTGGCATGGCAGCTCAACAAGACAAGGACCTCCAACAGCAGTTCTTGGAAGGGTGGTGCAGGGCCCGGGCCAGGTTCTCCGATCCATGAGGCTGCCCGGAAAATGGTGAGCCCAGTGAAGCCTCATTAACAGGACAGAGAAACTCTGTCCCACACCGGACTATACTTGAGGACCAGCACCGTACACAGCTCTGGTAGGAGACACATTCCATCCAGAACAGGCTGGACCGTGGCCTAGAGAGAGAACCAGGACACTGAGTCACCGTGCAAAGGAATGGCCTTCAGGGAGCAGAGCAGCCGGCTCTGTGCCCTTGAGGGCGACAGGGCTGAGAGGGTCCAGGAGGAGCAGGCCAGGCGAGGGCGACAGGGCTGAGAGGGTCCAGGAGGAGCAGGCCAGGCCTGCTTACACTGGGCTGTAACCAGGCTCAAGCTTGCTGTCAGAGGCAGCAGCATGGTTCTGGACACAGCAGAGTCCAGGCTGAGGGGTGGGCATCGGGCTGCCCCAGAAAGTGAGCCCAGAATGAGCTCTCCTCTGCTATCCTTAGAACGCCCCACCCGAGTCCTTGTCCCTAAAGTCAGCACTGTTACCCTGCCTGTTTGCTCAGCCCCCTGACCCTCTAGAGGGTGCAGGTGAGGCCTGGGACTTTAGGGAGAGAGAAGACCCTCTGCCCTCAGGTCTAGCACAGAAGCAGCTGGAAGGGACCTGTGTACTCACTGAGCACTGTCCTCTGGACAGGGCTCTCTGTCCTCTCCTGTCATGACCTCCTGTCGCACCCCGTGTTATGACTCTCTGCACCCCTGCTGTCATGTCTCCCCACCTCTCAGCTCCCCTTCCCTGGAGTCATGGCCCCCAGCCCCTCAGCTGTCATGACCACCCTCTCCTGCCGTCACAGCCCCCACTCTCCAGCATCATGACCGACACCCCCCACTGTCATGGCCCCCTGCACACAAAGGATGTTTTCTCCACAGGTCGATCGGCTTATCAGTTCCGGGGCAGACATCCTGTACCCTATAACAATCACGCAGGGGGACAAGGTGGCTGTGGGCACAGCCGTGGACTATGGGTACTTCCGATTCTTCCAGGTGTGGCTTGGACTCGCCCCAGCCTCCTAGGGTGGCGGCTCCTGTGGGCATGACCTCTGCCCATGGCCATCAGGATTCCCTGACCAGCCCTCACTATATATTGTGAGCTCAGTGTGGCTGGCCACCTCCCCATGCCTCTGTCACTGTGGGTTCTGCTAAGATCCCGGGTGCCCTCTGGTGGACCTGGGTTGGGCCTGGTACTAACTCCATGGGCGTTGGCCCCTAGGATGGGGAGTGGGGTCTGCCCTCTGGGGGGCCTGGGCCTGGCACTGACCCATGGGCTCTGCAGGACCGGAAGATCGCCCACTGCCCCTTCCATACACTGATGCCAGCCGAGCGGGAGATCCTGCTGGCCCGCAAGCGCTTCCTGGAGTACCTGGGTGTCCAGCTGCGCCGCACTGTCTTCCTCAAGGAGGGCCAGTGGGACTCGAATCTGCTCTACCAAAGCAAGAAAGGTGAGCACACGGCCATAGTGGGTGGTGGGGCTGGAGCCAGCTGGGGCTCAGATCCCTGTGTGCTGGCCCCACCCAGGGCGGCCAGGGAACTCACTTCACAGAGCACCATGTCTGTGCTGTGCCTGGGAGGGCCGGACGTCACTGCCAGTGGACCACTCAACAGCTAGCCAGCTGCACGGTGGTCTTGGCCAGTGGAGCCCAGCAGCCCCTCACTCCCTGAGCCTGTGGACCCTTGCATTCCAGAATGAGGTTGTCTCAGCCTGAGCTGGGCCTGCAGGGGTCGGGAGCCAGCTGTTTGCTGGGTGGTTGGAGGCTGAGGGCCTCCAACCTGCCAGTCCTGGACGGCGCAGGCAGATGTGGGCTGGGCAGGCAGATGTGGGCTGGGCAGTCTGAGTGGCTGTCCAGGAGCCTGCATGGCGGCCTGACTGTCCCTCTCTCTGCAGCGGAGCTGTCTTCCGGTTCCAGAATAAAGAAGGGCTCATGGCAACCCAAGTGTCCTTACGAAGAAGGGCTGGAGCTGTAAGTGGGGACCGTGGTGCTGAGGACCTGGGAGTGGGGTCTGAAAGCTGTGGCTGGGCCTGACCAGGACCTCCGTCCCCCCTGAGATGGCCCTGACCCCAGGTGAAGAGTGTTTCCTCTCAGAGCTGCGGTGGCAGGTCTCCTTGGCACTAGCAGTGCACATTAGGCTGTTGACCTTAGGGTTGGGAGTTCAAAACCACCCAGCATTGCCCTGAGCAATTGAAAACGAACACCTGAACTGACCCCGTGCTCAGAGTTAAGTCTGCCTTCTGCTGATCCCCTCCAGGTGTCAGGGCTGCAATCTTAGTATTCTTTCTCCAGAGGACTGACTACTGGGTTTAACTAGTGGCCTTTTGGTTAGAATGATGCCGAATACTAGCAGGGCTCCCTTTCCTTAACAGCCCCCACGTGACAGCCTGGCCACGTGCTCCCTTCAGATTCCAAGAGGACTTCTCTGAGACACAGGATGGGGTGGGGTCACAGGCACATAGGGACCAGGGCAAGCATGAGCGAGATGTTAGGGGAGGAGAGAATGATAGAAAACCCCTAATTGTAACCAGGGAAGACAAAATTATAATATGTGTGCGCTTGAAGACGCCGCATGGGTGCTGGGGGACACTGCCCAGGTGCTCAGGGATGCTGCGCAGGCACTGGGGACGCTGCCCAGGTGCTCAGGGACGCTGCACGGGCACTGGGGGACCCTGCGCGGGCACTGGGGATGGGCGCTCATGACACTGTGTGCACTCAGGATGCTGCATGTGTGCTCATAGGCGCTGTGGGTCCACTTACAGACCACCGTGGTCAAGTGAAGGTCGCTGTTTAAAGCAGGACACATGAGAGCCTCATTTCCCAGGGCGCAGAGAAGCTGTGTTCTCTAGTCTGAGTGCAGTTGTTGTTGTTTGGTGCAGTCGAGTGGACAACGGCTCGCAGGGACCATATGAACAGCAGATCCGCACCTGTCCTACCCGGTGCCACCCTCCTCATCTCTGACAGGCTCGGTCCTCGGTCCTCGCTGAGGGGCCTCCTCTTTTAGGCTGACCCTCCCCCTTTCCCAGCAGGAGGTCTCTTTCCAAGGATGAGTCCCTTCTGACAACACACCCCAAGGTCGGTGAGATGGAGCTTCACTCCCTTTAAGGAACACCTCGGTTGCACTTTTTCCAAGACATGTCTGTCTGTCCTTTTGACAGTCTCAGTCTCAGGAACATTCAGGACTCTCTCCAACACCACGACTCTAGGGCAGCAGGGTTTTTTTCTGTCGTTCTTAATCATTGTCCAAACCTTCAGATGCACAGGAAGCAATTGAAAATATCCAGGCTGGGCTTAGGTATGCCTTGGTCTTTAAATGGACATCTTTGCTTTTGAGAGCTTTGGAGAGGTCCTTGACAACAGATTTTTCCCAATGTCACATGTCTTTTGATTTCTTCACTGCTGGTTCCAAGGGAGTTGGTTGTGGATCCAGGTAAAATGAAGTCGTTGACAATTTCCATCTTTTCTCCGTCTCTCAGGAGGTTGTCTGTTGGCCCAATGATGAGGATTTTAGTTTTCCTGCTGTTGAGATGTAATCCACACTGAAGGCTATAGTCCTTGACAAGGTTGTGACATCAGGTCACTAGCATGGTGAACAACTTGACTGTCACCAGAAGGACAAAAATGGGACGGGGACACAAAGCAAACACGTGCTCTGATACGCTTGCTTGATGTAAAGTTGCCGCTAACCTCCATCTGTGACAAGGCTAGAGCAGGTGTGCCTGTGAGCTGGCGTTCTGGTCCCCATGAGCGGCAGGTGTGATGTCCTCACACAGCCTAAGCTGTGCTTGCTTCCTGTGTTGACAGGTCTGTGTCGGCACCCCTGAGACAGGGGCTCAGGACTTCCCGGGGTGCCAGCAAGCACACTACTGAGCAGTGGCTGCTGGCTGTCCACCTGGGAGAGGCCTGGCACCCAGTGTCTGGTAGAGGCAGTGGGCTTTTATCTCGATGTGTCCTCACTTAGAAGGCTGGAGTTGGCTTGGGTGGAGGCAGGGGACGGGCAGGGGTATGAACACCTACTGACTGGACACTCCGCCCACAGGATCCCCATCTTCAAGTTCTGTTACCAGTGTGGCCGCTCAGTCGGGGTGCGCCTCTTGCCCTGTATCCGCTGCTATGGCATCTTGACCTGCAGCAAGTTCTGCAAGACCAGAGCCTGGAACGAGTTCCATAAGCAAGACTGCTGTGCCACGCTGGCGATGAGTATGTGTTCACCCTGCCCACTTCTGGGATTGCCAAGTGTGGGGACAGGACAGGCGCCAGGACAGCCTGGCTCTTGTCCACTGAGGGGCAGCTCTGGACAGTGTTCCAGCTGCTCCCACGGAGAGGACTTGTGGAGTCTCTCCTGGGATATGGAGGCAGGATCTCTGCTGTACACCTGGGAGGATGGCTGCTGCACACCTGGGGAATCGCTGCGACACACGTCAAGGTCTCTCTGCTGCACACCTGAGGGTCTCTCTGCTATACACCTGAGGGTCTCTCTGCTGCACACCTGAGAGTCTCTCTGACGCACACCTGAGGGTCTCTCTGATGCACACCTGAGAGGCTTTCAGCTGCACACCTGAGGGGCTCTCTGCTGCACACCTGAGGGTCTCTCTGCTGCA
>NW_006399877.1:766744-776128 GCF_000299155.1 Elephantulus edwardii
TGTACCAGAGTCAGAACCAGCTCACAGCTGACCCTTCAGCAGGTTTTCAGAGACTGTTAAGCGCATGGGAAGAGATTGTCCATCTTTCTCTCAAGGAGCAGTTGGTAGAATCTAACCCTGTGTCTTCAGGTTGGCAGTGGGGATCTTTCCAACCAGACCACCAGAGCACCCTTGTCCACGTATACATACGTGTGTCTACCTGAAGCCCCTGCTAGCACAGAGCAGTCCTGGTGTTGCAGTGGTTTATACTGTCACTAATTCATAGGTCAGCAGTTCAAACCTATCAGTCATTTTTAGAAAAGACAATATAACAGCCTGCTTCTGTGAAATTTGCAGCCCTGGGACCCTGGAGGGCATCCCACTCTACATGCAGGGCCGCTGAGAGTCGGAATCAGCTTTGGGAGCACACAACAACATATCCATATACGTGACAACATATTCACATATACAACAACATACTCACATATATAACAGCATATCCACATATAACAACATATCCACGTATATAACAACATATCCACTTTTACAACAACATATCATGTATACAACAACATATCCACATATACAACAATGTATCCACATATATAACAAATACAACAACATATCCACATATACAACAACATACCCACATATACAACAACGTATCCATATATACAACAACATACCCACATATACAACAACGTATCCACATATACAACAACATACCCACATATACAACAACGCATCCACGTATATAACAACATATCCACATATATAACGACATATCCACATATACAACAACATATCCACATATATAACAACATCCCACATATGAAACAACATGTCCACATATATAACAACATATCCATATATACAACATATCCACATATACAACAACATATCCACATATAACAACATACTCACATATATAACAACATACTCACATATATAACAACATACCCACATATATAACAACATATCCACATATACAACAACATATCCACATATAACAACATACCCACATATATAACAACATATCCACATAGAACAACATATCCACATATAGAACAACATATCCACATATACAACAACATATCCACATGTACAACAACATATCCACATATATAACAACAAATCCACATATATAACAACATATTCACATATACAATAACCTACCCACATATATTTAACAATATATCCACATATTCAATAACATATCCACATATAACATACACATATATAACAACATATTCACATATACAACATATCCACATATAAAACAACATAGCCACATATAACATATCCACATATACAACAACATATTCACATATACAACAACATATCCACATATGTCATTGTTGTTGATTGCCATTGAGTAGAGCACAACTCATAGTGACCCTGTAAACAAAAGGCCTGAAGCCTTTCTATAATTATCATCATTTATCAAAGTTTATAGAGTTTCTGGAGGCATATTGTTTAGGAAGTGGATGCCATCCCTGCTTCCAATATCCACAAATATAGCACAATTTATCATATGTAACAGCACATCCACATATGCATACATATGACAACATATCCATAGATATAATAACATAGCCACATACAGAACAACATATCCACATATACAACAACATATCCACATATATAACAACATACCCACATATACAACAACATATCCACATACATAATAACATATCTATATATATAACATATCCACATATTTAAAACATATCCACATATATAATAACATTCACATATACAACAATATATCCACATATATAACAACATATCCATATATATAAAAACATATCCACATATTTAAAACCTATCACATGTATAATAACATATCCACTTATACAACATATCCACATATTTAACAACATATCCACATATTTTAAACATATCCACATATTTAACAATGTATCTACATATAAAAACATAGGTTTGAACCACTGACTGTTTAATTACCATCTGTACTCTTACCCACTGTAACACCAGGACTCTTCTGTGCTCCTGGGGGCTTCAGGTGGTCAGAGCACGTGAAGATACTGAGGCTGGCCATGTCTAGCTGTGTAGGCAGCATCCACTTTCTGACTGTGAATATGGTGAGAGCTGATAAGAGAGTGTGGAGAGCACACCTGCTTGGTGTGGGCGAGAACGTGTGTGTATGTCTCTGCACTCATGTGCTCAGGTTTGCATGTCCTTATGTTCATGGAGTTGTAATTCCTCACCTGTGGCCCGCAGGTGTCTGTTGCTTCCCTGTGTTAGCGGTGTTGGTCCGCAGACATGCATTGGTGGAAGGACAGATCACTCTGTTTTCTTTCCTGAAGTTCTCCCGTTCATCGTTTGGGTTCAGGCAGCCCTCAGTTCACTGCACTTTGCATCATTGTGAGCCGTAGTTTTGAGTGTCCACCTGTCCCCAGCAGGCCTGGGGGCCACCTTCCCAGCAGCGTGTGTCCACTGCATGTCTCTAGTCCCATTCTGGTCTTTCTCAAGCTTCTGCAAACCTTTCCAGCAAGCTGGAACCACTGTGGAGGGTCAGTAACTGCTCCACACACTGACCAAGCAGCAGTTCATGTGCTGCCTCTTCCCGGTGGTCTGCCTCCAAACCCACACAAGCTCTGAGGTCAGCAGTGGCTTGTTGTTAAGTGCCGTGGTGTTGACTAGACTCACGGTGGCTCTGAACAGCAGCTCTGCACTACGGTGCCTACGTTCTCTATGCAGCTCCACTGCTTGACCTTTCATCTCTGGCCCCTGGTTGTGGTACCACAGGCAGAAACGACCTTTGCAAACATCCACTCTCTTGGTTTTCATGTAGCCATGCCAGGGCGGACTTTCAACACTCTGATCTTGAACTTTCTCTGGACTTGGCTCCATTCCATCTGTCTCCCTGGTTCTCTAGCTGTGACTTGAAGGGAAGCCCTCTCGAATCGGCTGTGCCAGTGTCTGCCATTCTACCGCCCCCACCTTGCTCTCACACTTGGCTCCTCAGGGGCATTCCTGTGTCTTCAGAATATGCCAGAGCGTGGCCCAGCTCGCGTGTGCATGGCGGGCAGCGGAGTATTTCTGGGGTGGGTGGAGCAGGGGTGCAGCACCTCTTGGGGCCCACCTCGTGCCTTGCTTTGGCTCAGGCACTCTCTGCAGGGCACACTGGCACCAGGCAGAGGCTTGGCCAGGTCACTGGCAGACAGGTCCTCAGGGCTGCAGCTCTGTCCCCTTCATGATGGCTTCTGCTGGGACCAGGCAGAGTGGACACTGCTGGTCTGGCCACCCCAGGGGAGCAGACAGGTCTCAGGTCCTTGGAACTGCAGAGTGTCTCTGTGTGACTTTTCCCATGTAGAGCTGTCGCATAGTAAAGGTTTCTCATTAGCCATTGGCCAGGTGGGCCCTAACCCTGGTGACCCTGAACACAGTGGAACAAAGTGATGTACAGTCCTGCACCCTCCAAGGACCTGCGGGTCAGACCTTTTGTGGCTGATTTTCACGTCAGCCACCACACCTTTCTCCTCAATCTCTGGCCCTGCAATCACCTCCTGAAGTCATTACAGCACGCACCACAGACTAAGAAGGGTGGCTGCACGCAGGCGCACTGGCCAGTGGCAGGCCCTGTCCCCCATGGATGGCCCCCGCCTCACTGGCCAGAAGAGTGGGGCAGACCCTGCAGAGCTGGGAAGAGGGCTGGCTCCCAGGGAAAATTCTAGAGTGTGCTTTGAGGCTACCTGCAACCCTTCCTGCTTCTACTCTTTCAGTAATGGAGAAACCGCCCCTGTAAAGTCCACCTGTCCGAGGACCAGCCCCACAGCCCGCCCTCAGGACAGCCTGCTCAGCACCCCCGGCCCCTCCAACATGGCGTTCTGGAATGAGAGGCCTTCCAGTACTGTGCTGGTCACTGCGTGCTCTGCCATCCCTCACCTGGGGTCCCACTGGAGATCTCAGAGCCACCTGAGCTGTGCTGGTGGGCTGCAGGGGCTTTAGTTAGAGTTGGGGTGGGGTCGTGCCCATTCCAGACACAGACCAAGTGGCCCACTCCCCACTTCCTTTCCCTCCTCCCAGCACCACAGTCCACTCTAGTTCCCTGGAAGGAGGCCAAAGGTCCAGGTCCTGACAGGTGGAAGGGGGAGGGGAGGTTCTGGGTCCAGGGAGAGGAGTTGGAGGCTCTGGGCCTAGGGAGGCAGTGGATGGGCAGTAAGCAGGGGTAGGAGTGCTTGTTCTAAGGAGAGGGGTGTGCGGGTGCTGTTCTAGGGAGGAAGTGGGGGTGGAAGCACTGGGTCTAGGGAGGAGGGGTGAGGAAGTACTGAGTCTAGGGAGGGGAACTTTAGTTCTAGGGAGACAGTAGGGGTGGGTAGCATTGGGAATAGGGAGGCAGTGGGGGTAAGCTAGCAGGGGTAGGGGTACTGGGTTTAGGGAGGGGGGTGGGGGAGCCAGCAGGTGAGGAGTTCCAGGTCTAGGGAGGCACCCCCCAGAGGGGAAACTGGGCTTCTGAGGGGGCAGATCCTGACAGCTGTTGTTGGAGGTCAACACACAGATGGGGTCTGGGTGCAGCAGTGGGAGGGCACTGTCTCTGATCAGAATGGTCAGTCTCAGGAAGGCCCAGGACAGGGGTTCCAGGACTCTAGCTCCAAGTGCTCCTCTGTGGGCCTCAGGGCTCCCCTTGGATGTGTCATGCCCGTGGCCTCTGGCTGTCGGTGGCGGGGGGCTCCTCTCAGCTCTTGGCTTCCACTGTGTGGTCTCAGTGGGGTTCAGGGTGGGGTAGTAGCAGCCAGTGCCATAGACCTTAGGCAGCAAGCAGTACATGGATGGGAGGCCTCCCTGTGGCCAAGGGGACCCCTGAGGCTTAGAGGGACAGAGTGCTGGAGGCACCTCTTGGGTCATGGTGAGGGAAGGGAAGCCAGCATCAATCCCTTCCAGGATGAACTCAGGGGCTTGAGGTGGGAGCAAAGGTCAGGGACCCCCATCTTCCAGGAAGACATGAGACCATGTGGGGCTGTGAAGTTCTCTGTGGTTTACTATCAGCCTGGGGGTCAGGAAGGGGGTACAGCCATTCTGTATGCACAGAGGCTAAGGAGAAGAAAGGGGGTGGGGAGAGGGACACAGTCACCCCTGAAATGGAGCTTATGAGGGAGCAGGAATGGGGGAGGAGAGGAAATAGAGAAGCAGAGAGTGGTGGGGGGAGGGAACAGGGCACAGAGGATGCAGGGTGCAGAGACTGGCCCCTTGGGTGGTCTGAGGTGCAGGGCATTGAGGGCACCTGGATGAGCCCTGGAGCCCACCTCCAGTACTTTGTGCAGGCTTTAGCTCACAAATGGTGACCTCCAGGCTAGTGTCAGATGGGTCCTGGGATTCCAGTGTGGCTCCCACCTGAGAACCTTTAGGATCAGCCAGGTCCCTGGCAGATGGCAGGTGTGAGGTTAAGGGGCTGCAGAGACAGACGAGGATCAGCAGGGCAGACTGCGTGTCTGCTCTCCAGTATGGACTAGCACGGCCTGAGGACACTGACGTCAGTGCCTGGAACCAGGGGGTGCTGGCTGGTGGCTGGGGTGGGGAGAGGTGGGACCAGCAGGATGCAGGAAGTCCTGGTGACAATGACTCAGGACTGTGTAACTCAGGGGCAGGGGACTTGATGGCCAGCTGCTGCTGTGGCCTGGCTTGCCAGGGAGGATGGTGGGAGGCAATGAGGAAGAATCAGAGACAACCTTGTAGATCCTTCACTGCAGGTTTGAGGGCACAGTGAGGGGTGCAAATGGCCTGTGTGGAGGCCCTGCCCAGAGCTCAGCACCTGGCATGGACTCCACCTGCCAATTAGGACCTCACCTGTGTGCACCTGGAATGGGAGTCTCAGCCTCCATTTACTCGGGGAAACAGGAAACAGAGGAAAGGGAATCTGAGCAGGAAGGGAGGGGTGCTCCTCTGGAGCACTGAGGGCCGGAGGTCAAGGTCACAGGTGTCAGCGAGACATGAGGCAGGCTGCTCTCCTGGCCTGAGCACTGACGGGAGGGACCCCTCTGGCTTTGGGTTCTAAACAGAAGCTGGGGAACCTCTGTGTTCTCTAAAAGGACAGTGATGGCCTGGCTGTGTGTCCATGGCGGGCATGTCCATGGCAGCCTGCCCAGGGCGGACCTGTCCAGGGTGGACATGTCCATGGCAGTCTGTCCATGGCGGGCACAGGTGAAGTGGTGGAGGCCCGTGACAATATGACAGCCTCTATCTGCTCCCTTCTGACCACTCTTGGAGCTTGGGGTCCACCTGTCCTGCCACCCGTCCCCCCAGTCCCTTCCCTCTCTCCATCCCCCCTTTAGAGGATGTCCATCCACAGGCAGCTCCTTCCATCTTCCCCACTTCCTCCTCGTTGCCCCCTGTAAGCACCAAAGCCCTAAGAGCCTAGACCCGGCCTAGCAGGGCCTCGTCCACCTCAGGAAGATCAAATAACCAGCCCTGAGCTGCCTCCTCACTAAGCCCTCCGTGCTGGGCTGCAAAGACCCTGGATTCGGCCCCACAGCCCACAGCTCCACAGACCACCTTCCCTCTGAGGTCAACATCCCCACACCGCGGATCCGCTGAGCAGTTTCTGATGAAGCAAGGGCGGTTTTCTGACCCTCACTGCCCCTCATCCTGTGAATTACCCGGATGTGTGAGCTTGACGTCTTGGCTGTTTCCTACTGAGTTTCTCTTTAAAAAACTGTAAGAGCTTCATGTCTCCCCTCGGTCAGATGCCTCCCTTCGGTCAGTTTGTCTACTGTGGGGCTTATATATTTCTGGAAGCTCCGCCGCTGGCACTTCAGACACCAGCAGCGTCACCCTGGTGGGCAGGTTCCAGCATGGTTTGCAGGCCAAGCTGAATGAAGCCAAAGCCTAGCCAGACACCCACTTCTGAACCTCTGCCATGAAACCCTATCAATCCCATCAGCATGTCTGTCTGTCTTTGGAAGCCTCCTTCCTGCTCAAGTCATGCTTGGTGAAGTCGGGGGCTGGTGTGAAGGAGACCCTCTGGGACATGGATTCCAATGTGCTGGGGGCTGTGAGGTGACACAGGACAGCGCAATGCATGCTTCTCTTGTAGATGAGGTTACTATGAGCCAGAGTAGAGTCCCTGGAAGCTTCCTCTTTGCATCCACCCACCATCCACCCATCCATCCATCCATCCAATCTATCCAGCCACCATCCATCCATCCATCCATCCATCCATCCTATCTACCCACCCATCCTCCTATCTACCCACCAACCATCTATCCACCAACCCACCATCCATCCATTCATCATTCATTACTATCCATCCACAAGCCATCATCCATCACCATCCTTCTACCCACCATCCATCCATCTATCCATCCACCATCCATCTGCTCATTCATCCACACATCTCTCCAACCATCTACCTACCCAACCATCCACCTACTGGTTCATCCTCCCCCCTCCAATATAGCCACCTGCTTGCTGATCCGTTCATCCACCCACCAATCCACTTGACCATCTATTCATCTATCCACCCACCCATCTACTTTTCCATGTATCCATCCCTCCAATCATCTACCTACTCAGCCATCCACCCACTCCACTAGTCCATCCACCTACCCACCTATCCACCAACTTCTCCCCCATATACACCTATTTTCCTGTCCACCCACCCACCCTCTCACTTGCCCATCCACCCACTCATCCATCTATCCATCCATCACCTTCCCACCCATTCACCCATCCCTCCACCCACTGCTCCATCCACCCACCCATCTATCAATCCACCAGCCCCCCATGTATCCACCTACTTGTCCATTCATCCACCCACCTTCCCACATACCGATCCCTGCAACCAGCCATCTATTGGTCTATTCACTTAGCCATCGATCCAACCACTCCCCCTCTCCATCTGCCCTACTTGCCCATCCATCCCCCCACTCCCATCCATTTACCTACTCACTACCCACCCATCCCCCCCACACGCTGTTGGAAGGTTCCAGTGAATGGATTCTGATGTAACAGTAGAATCACCGCATAGGTTCTTCTGGGGTGCAGCCCTTCTGGGAGCAGCTCACCAGGTCCTCCTCTAATGGTCCTTACTCACTGTCATCAAGTCAGGACTGACTCACAAGAGTTTTCAGAGGCTGCAGATCACATAAGAGGAGGCTGCCCATCTTTCTTCTGCAGAACTGTTGGACTTGAACAGCCTGCCTTTGGGTTGACAGCACAACTCTTTACCTACTAGGCCACTACAGCTGCTAATTTTGAGGCCCTGATAATTTCTATTCTAGCCCTAATCCTAGCCCCAGTTACGCGTATTAGTGATGAGGGCGGCAGGGAACAGGGCTGAGACCTGTTTACAGGGGTGCCGAGAGGCTGGGAGCTGTGGCAGCAGGACTGCTGAGGAGGATGTCGTCTCAGTCCTCCTGTGTGGGCCCGATCCCAGGAACCAGGGCTGGGAGCTGGCATGACTGAGCAAGCTGGGCTTGAAGCTCTGAGGTGACCCCGAGTCCTGCCCTGCACTGCACTGCATGCCAGTCTCACCTGTGCCCTCCTCCTAACAGAGTCGAAGCTCATGCCTCAGTGCTGGCCACACCTGACGCTGAAATCCAGGCGGAGAAGGACTGCCGTTCACACCTCTGACAGCCAGGTCTGAGCGTGGACTCTACGTGCTGGGCCAGGAGCCATGTCTTCACCCATGGCCAGGCCTGAGCCTTGTCTCCAAGCCCAGCAGGCTCCACTGGGGACACAGGCCTCACCCTGAGGACCCTGGAGAGGCCCTGCACCCTACCTCACCTCCTGTGTAAGAACCGGGCCATGGATCCCCAGAGGGCCAGGTGGGTAGGAATGTTGCAGGTGTCCGAGGGAGCTGCCCCTGATGTTGAGGGCCCTGTAAGCCTTCTGATGCATCCCCTCACTGTGGCACTGCACCCCAGGGTACACTGCCCACTCCCTAGCCCCTGACACACATAAGGGCTCCAGGGTGGGGTCAATAGCTGGGGTGATGTTAAGATGCTTTCTGGGGAGAGTCCCAAATAAAGCAACCCTTCCTTGGGGGTCCCTTGCCCCCACCTGTGATCCTGATCCTTTTTGGGGTTCCAGCTAACTGTCCATGCTCTTGATGGGCACAAAATATGACCCTCAAGGGTAAGAGTGGGCAGGGATGGGTAAGCCAGGGTGGGCAGGGCTGTATCATACTTGGATTGAGGTGATGTTGTTATGTGCCATTGAGCCGCTTGCGACTCACAGCGACCCAATGTATAACAGCCCTAAACTCTGCCTGTCCTGTGCCAATCGCATTGCCTCTGACACTCCCAGCCCGATTATCCCAGTCACTGAATCAATCCACCTCATAGAGGGCCTTCCCCTCCTGCGCCGTCCCTCCACCCTCCCAAGCATGATGTCCCTCTCCAAGGACCGGTTCTTCCTTACATGTCCTAAGTATGTCAGACG
>NW_006399877.1:776228-777478 GCF_000299155.1 Elephantulus edwardii
TGATGCACACCTGAGAGGCTTTCAGCTGCACACCTGAGGGGCTCTCTGCTGCACACCTGAGGGTCTCTCTGCTGCACACCTGAGAGTCTCTCTGACGCACACCTGAGGGTCTCTCTGATGCACACCTGGGAGTCTATTCAAAGTACACCTAGGAGTGTGTCTGATGCACCCCTGGGGGTTATCTCTATTGCACACCTGGGGGTCTCTGCTGCACACCTATGAGTAACAATGCACACCTGGGAATCTGCTGCACACCTGGTGGTCTCTGCTGCACATCTGGGGGGATGTCTGATGCATTCCTGGGGGCCTCTGCTGCACACCTGAGGGGAGTCTCTAATGCGCAACTCGGAGTGTCTCGGGTATACACCCAGGAGTGTCTCCCATACACACCTGGGGGTCTCTCTGATGCACACTGAGTGAAGGATCTCTGTGGGAAATTATGACCTTTGACCACAGGACAGTGCTTCTGGGGGTATCACAACATTCGTCATTTTGGGCACTATTTACAGCACACACTTAGCCTTCACAGGACACACCAGCCCAGGAAGTGAGCTGCCAGGAGGCAGATTTTCCAGAAGAATGGCAGGTGTAGGAGGGCAGTTCACAGGATGCCCCCAGTTGGTCATCACCCCACTTCTTCTCCTTGGTCTTCTGTGGAAGACGGGGCTCTGAGATGAGTGGGTCACAGAGAAGCTCGTGGGAATCCCTGGGCAGAGGAGGAGCCCTGGGGACCTGAGAGTGGACAGTAGGCTCCTGCCTCTGAGGGAGGTTCCTGAAGAGGAGTGACAGAGAGGGTGAGTGTGGACCCAAAACAGAGGGACAACAGCCAACTTGGAGCTAGAAGATCTGCTAATGGGCATTTCTCATTTTAACATCATGCAGTCAATATATACACATTATACACAGAGAGCGAGGGTATGAGAACTTGGCCATGAGCAATCACTTGTTTATATATATTTACACATGTAACACACACACACACACACACACACACACACACACACAGAGTAAGCAAGCACATGGCAATGGGTAGACACCCTACTGGGTGCTAACCAAAAGGTTAGCAGTTGGAATCCAGCAGTGGCTCTGCTAGAGAAGAGACCTGACAATCTGTTGCAGTAATAACCACACTACAGCCTAGAAAACCCCGGGGGCAGTTCTACTCTGTTATCTAGACTTGCTAAGAGCTGGAATTGACTCAATGTCACACACAAATAGTGTGTGTGTGTGTGTGTGTGTGTGTGTGTGTG
>NW_006399877.1:784313-786710 GCF_000299155.1 Elephantulus edwardii
TCCAAGGAGCTTCCTGATTAAACCCTTTCCAGGATGAATCTGTTTTCCTAGCAGTCCATGGTACCCTCAATATTCTTCTCCAGCACCACAGCTCAAAGGCATCAATTCTCCTCCTATCCTCCTTAGTCACTGTGTTGAGGTGGGTGGGGCTATAATGCTTCTAGGTGAGGCTGGGAGGGGCTGTAGCACCTCAGAGGAAGGTGGGTGGGACTGCAGAACTCTTGAGGCAGGCTGACACCTGGAGGAGGCTGGGTGGGGCTGTAACACGGGGTGGGTGTGGTGGAGGGGGGACTGGGGGGGAGGAATTGCAAGGCCCTCGGGTTGAGGTGGCTCCACTGTCCATCTCCGTCCTTTATTCATACAAGAACACACGTCACTTGCTGACAAACAGTGCCAGGGAGGGGTCCCTCCAAGTAGGCAGGAAACATAGCCTGTGAGAAGGAGGACCCAGGCGCAGCCCCCTGACCTGGACAGCCAGCCTTACCAGGCGAACCGCCCTGTGGAGACAGAAATCCAACTCCAGGAAAGACTTGCCCCAGGCCAGGGCACCTACCTACAGTGCAGAGACCGTGCCCTCCAGCTCAGAGAGGCAAAGCTAAGCAGAGCTAAGTGGCCTCTGGTCTCATGCAGGTTTGGACCCCTGACCCTTGCCCTGCAGGGACATGTTGCTCCTTTCCCGGGCTGGGCAGCAGCTAAGGCCATGGAGGAGGGAGCTGGCCAGGCTGGGGGGAGGGGCTGAGGCAGTCTGAGTGAACCCAGCTGATCTGGGGCAGGAAGGATGTCAAGGTCAAGGAGTGGCCGCTCCCTGGAGAGCTCTTTGGGAGGAGCTGGGGGTCCAAGGTGTTGGGGTCAATGGAAGCACGTCTGTAAGAGCCCTTAACTGGGGACACTGCTCAGTCCTGTCCCCAAGGGAGGGCAGGGGCTTGGGCAGATGTCCCTCGGCCTGTAGTGCCCGGCTGTGCTGTGTGTGAGCTCTGAGCACTGGCCCTTGGCAGGACAGGTGGGCACAGAGCGTGGTCAGGCTTTCCTGGCTCAGCTGTGGACCTCCGCAAGGCCTGTCTCCATGCACACAAGGTAGAGAGAGCCAGGCTGGCCTCCTGGGGTGAGGGACTCCCCAGAACGCAGAGCCCATTGTGGCTGGGCAGTCTGGCTCACTCTAACAGCAGTGACCTCATCCGTGCTCATCACACAGGTCCTGGCCACAGGCCACCCTCCCTGAGGGACCCCCGAGGCTAGGGCTGCCATTCTGGGCATCAGGATGTCATGCATAACCTCAAGCCCCCTTGCCTGCTAGGGAAGCTGGGAGCAGAGGGGCCCCCGGGGATCCTGAGCGTGGACGCTGACCAGCCCCCAGCAGCAGGAGGAGAGCAGGAAGGCACGGGCTCCGAGCGGCGGGGGGCTGCTCTTGCTCCTGGGCAGCGGGGCTTGGATGGGCAACAGCGCAGGGGGACAGGAGGGCACGTGCAGACAGGAGGCAGCCGCTGTACCCGAGGTCCCTGAAATACATGGCTTGTGGGGACACTTGCTCCCCGTTGACCTGAGGGCCTCCTAGGACAAGAAAAGCCAGGGAACGAGGCTAGGCCTGGGACACGGCCCCCACACGCCCAGCCTCAGTGCAGGCACCACGCCCCTCTCGCCAGAGTATTAAATAGTGTCTGTTCTGCGTTTTGGCAAAGTCCGCCCTCGGCCAGGCCCTGGGGTAGGCGGCATTACCGCCACCGGGGCCCACCGGCCGCGAGGGCCACCGTGAGGGGCAGCAGCAGCAGGAGGGACGTGCGGGGCTGGGGGCGGCCGGCGGCGGACGACGACCCCTCCCGCTCTGACAGGCCGGGGAGCGCGTGCGACGCGGTGGTCCGCGAGCTGGAGCCCTTCTTGCTGTCCCTCCGCCCGCAGATGTCATCTGGGCAGCCGCCGCCGCTTCCCGAGCCGCTGCCGTCGTCACCTGGGGAGGGTAAGGGTCAGGCGGCCGGCCTCCTACCACCTCCACCCCCCGGGGGCCCTGCGGGGTGCCCGTGTCCCCAACACCAGAACAGCCGCTGCTCACCCTGACCCTACCTCGCCACCCAGTGGATACAGGTCCCTACCTAGTGTCCAGGCAGAACCTGCGATCGTGGTGTCCCGGGCAAGGACACCAGCGGAGCAGGGCACCCACCGAGCCACTGTCGGGGTGTCCGTCCCCCACGACGGCCCTGCTGCCCAGCCAGCCTCGTCTCTCTGTGGGTCCCTGCCATGCCCTCCCCACCTACTCTGGGGCTTCGGCTGTCCCCTGCCCTGTGAGCTGGCCCCACCTCCACCTTGGTCTCAGCCATGCAACCCCAGCTCAGAGGTCCCTCCCTCTTCCTAGATAGGGGCTCTGGCCGCGCCCTCCCCCACGCCCCTCCCCACTCTTTCTCATGC
>NW_006399877.1:786810-788277 GCF_000299155.1 Elephantulus edwardii
CCCAGGGCCTCACTGGCGTCCTGGAAGTCCACATCTTTGCCCGCCGAGGCGCTGCGCAGCCGGTTGGTCATGATCTTCAGTTGCATGATCTGCTGCCGGATGGTCATGTCCGGCTTGGTGATGTCCACCTCCACCTCGGGGTTGTTGATCTGGTTGGCCAGGCCGTCGCCCATCACCTCAGGGAGGTACCTGGGGCCGGACAGCAGAGGCCTTGTTGCCAGAAGCCCCATCCTAACACCCCACCCCAGGTGGCACCCTGGCACTGTCCCTCCTGGAGACCCCAGAATCGTCCCCCTCACCCTTCAGGGAAACAGTACCCTAGGACTGTCCCTGCTCGGGGAGGAGGCCTCCCAGCCCTGTCCTCACCTCCAGGAGCTGACCACCCTGCACTGTCCCCACCTCTGAGAGGAGCCAGCATCACATGGGCATTAAACAGTCTGAGCCCCTCAGCAGCCCCGGGCCCCCACGTAGCGCTGTGGGTCACTATCCTTCCCTCTTGGTTGTGTGTCCTGCTGTCATATGTGCGTGAGGATCTTATGCCAACAAGGACTGGGCTCTGAGTCACGGGAGGCTGAGTGCTGGACAGCTCACCGGCCCTTGGTCATCCCATTCCAGCAGCGGTCATCACTGGCAGAGCTCACGGCCACCCTCTCACTGCACATTGTCCCAGGGAGGCTGACCCAGAAGTCCTGGGCATCTCGGAGCTGGACCTTGGCTTCAGAGACCTGTGGGCAGTAGGCAGCTGCTGGGCGGACTGTGGCCAGACTTTGGGCCACAGTCAAGGCCTGGAGGGACGGGGACACTCACCAGCTTTTCCAGTGTGTTGGACGGTGCCTTCTCCTGGGGTTCCAGCTTGCCCCTGCGGTGCTTCTCCTCGGGCTCAGGGCCCTGGGGGTTGACCCTGGGGTTTCCACAGCCCTGGATTACCTGGGGGGACAGCACAGGGGCCCAGGGGGCCATCTCAGGCCTGGGAGGAGCCACACTGGGGCTACGCCCCTCCCTGCCCTTTGCGGCCCGCACCTTGGCCGTGAGCGTGTCCTTGTTGTCTTGAAGGGTGCTGATGGCTTCGGCCAGCCACATGTGCACGCTGCTGATGACATTCTCTGCGCCCGATGGGCCCCAGAACTTGTCTGTGATGAACACCAGGGAGTCTGCACAGGCATAAGCACACGTCTGCACGTTAGTACACACATGAGGACAGAGCAGCCTCCACAGCGGGGGGCCAGCTGGCCGGGAGTGCACATCCAGGTGACCCCCCCCCCAGGTCTGACTCATGTGTTACACCGCATGCGAACATACGTGTTCATGTGCACACACCTACATGGGCACTCATCACAGGACCCACCTGATGTCAACAGCTCACATGTGCTGGTGTGTCTGCACAGTGCTGCACGCGTGTTGGTCCAGGTGTGTGAAGGCCCAGGTGTGTGCTTGTCCATGTGTGCCAGTCCGGGTGTGTGCCGGTCC
>NW_006399877.1:788442-796691 GCF_000299155.1 Elephantulus edwardii
GTGTGTGCCGGTCCCAGTGTGTGCTTGTTCATGTGTGTGTCAGTCCGGGTGTGTGCTTGTTCATGTGTGCCAGTCCGGGTGTGTGCCGGTCCCGGTGTGTGCTGGTCCCGGTGTGTGTCAGTCCGGGTGTGTGCCGGCCCAGGTGTGTGCTCATTCATGCGTGCAGGTGCTGGTGTGTGCTCTGTGCCACGTGACAGTACTGACGTGTATGTGTGTGTGGCACACTCACAGCTGTGCATGTACACTGGAACGTGGGTGTTGGCGTGTGGGCCCCCGTGGTGGCACACACACACGTGGTGGCACATCCATGTTTTCATGCACGTGGACACACGGGGCTCACGCCAGCATGTACACAGGAGCTCAACCTGCATGTATGTGGCAAGTGCACGTAGGTCATTGTGGGCCCGCATGTGGGCACAAGTTCACATCCACTCACGTGTTAGCAGCGACGGGTGCTGAGAGGTGAGTGCAAACACCACGCACATCAGCTCCTGTCTGCATGCAGCCACGCTGGCCTATCCTTCAAGCTCCTGACCCCACCAGGCCCACCTCCCAGGCATCGGTCCCTGGGCACCTCTGAGTCCTGACTACTGAAGCTGTGTACATGGGATCTGTCCCTCTTCTGTCCCCTCCCCAGTCGCAGCCTCTCCTGATGTCACACCAGCATCTCCCCATCCCTTTCTACTGGCCCCTGCTGTGGGGGGTGGGGGGCTCAGGGTTACCCAAAGGCAGGCAGTGTCTCCCTGTGTTTCCTGCAGGCCCCTGCTATTTGGGGTGATGACACTTAAGGTTTCCTGAAGAGAGGCAATGTCTCCCCACTCTCCTCTGGCCCCTACTGTGTGGGAAAGGGAGTCCAGGGTCCCCCAAAGATGGAAGAGGCCCTACTGTATGGTGTGAGGACACTCAATGTCCCCTGATGCCCCAGGCTGACTCACCCAGGAGGTTCCTCCACTCGGCATCCAAATCGGCCTGGTTGGCCAGGCAGCCTTTGAGAACATTGCGGCAATAGTCGGGGCAGGGCCGGGCACCGGGCACCCCCAGGCAGTGGGCACAGTAGACCAACTTCATGATGGCCCGGGAGCACTCAGGGCTCAGGGGCACCTGAGGGCAGAGGGGACCTGACTGCAGTCATAGCCTGCCTGGGCCATGGGCCTGCCTGCCCTGAGAGGGGAGGGTCCTGTGGTTAGAAGGGGGCCTGCCTGCCCCGAGCTGGGGGGGAGGAGGGCTGTGGTCAGGAGGGGGCCTTCCATTACTCGACTTTGCCTGGGCCTAGGAAGTGTGACCATCCACCAGACAGATGGGGAACAGGCTCAGAGAAGGGGTGCTCAGGCCATGGAGGACATGGAGGGTTGAATGGCAGGGCTTTGGGGGGAAGGATTGGGGTCCAGCCTGATCCCCCTCAGCCCCAGGCTGCTAACCCCTCTCTCGCAGCTCAGGACATGGCCTGGTGGATGGGACTGGGCTGTGGGGGCTTGTCCTGGGGCTTGGTGGTCAGAACCTGGGCTCTGGGCACACATACCTGCGCCACCTTCCGGACCACGTCACCGGCCACGCCCAGGCCCTGCACGAAGGCACGTGCAGCCACGAAGGCGCGGGTGGCTCGCAGTCGCAGCTCACGCGGGGCCTCCCCGAAGGGCCGCAGGGCCTCAGCCTGTTTGCCCAGGCAGTCCAGGTAGTCATCGGGCAGCACCAGCTGGGGGTGCAGCTGCTTGAAGAGGCGCTCGAGTAGACGGGCCCAGAACTCGGCCAGCGTCTCCTCCAGGTGCAGGTTGGCACCGCGGTGGTAGAGACGCAGCTCTGTGTACAGGTCCCGGAAGGCCCTGGCGTTCTGTGAGTACAGGTCCCCGAAGGCGTCGGGGAAGGCATCCTGCAGTGCTCGCTCCGAGCCGTTCAGCAAGCGCTGGAAGTGGTCTGCGGCACAGGGAGGGGTATGAGCGCAGCCCCGGGCACCCCGGGCTCCTGTGTCCACCCACACAAGCCCTGAAAGAAAGGCCTGGTGGACTGCGGGGCACGCACCCCACACCCTACAGCACAGTTCCTGACCCAGCAGGTGCTGAGAGCACCCTCGGGTCCTAGAATTTCTGCACAGGAAACTCAGGTCTCTGTGGCCACAGCTCGGCTGCCCACCAGCCCCTGTGGTCTGCTCTGGGGCGCAGGCCTCCCAAGTCGGGCATGGGGAAGCGCTACAGGGATGCATGTTAGGGGGTGGGTCCTAAATGGACCACCTGTAGCCTCCTTGCTCCATGTGCCAAACAAGTGCCCTGAACAGAGGGACAGAGACCAGTGTGGTGGCCACATGTCCCTTGTCTGGCCGCCTGTCCTCCTGGGGTACACGGCACTTCCCTGGGGCCCTTGGGCAGATTTTGCTGCTGTGGACAGGAGGCCAGGGCAATACCCTCACCGGGCAGTGGGTGGAGTCTGGGTGCAGGGCTGGGCAGGCTGTGTGCAAGGTGGGTTGGCCAAGCGAGTGTCCGCCCTCTGGCCAAGGAAAGGGCTGCAATGAGGAGATTCTCTTGAAAGAAGGAAAATGTGCCGCCCGCAGGGGACACAGGGTGGGGGGTTCACATGGGGTCAGGAGGAGCCCAGCCTGTGAAGGGGCCTCCACACAGAGCTCAGATGTGGGGGGATGGTGCCTGCCGCTCGTGGACTGTAGGGCCTCATCGGAGCCAGCAGGTGTGTGGTTGAGACAGCAGGGGACACTCAGTGACCTGAGCAGGACCACGGGGAGGGCCTCAGTCTGGAGTAGAGGAACCTTTGTCCCCAGGATGGGCGAGGGTCAGAGAGCCCAGTGCGGGGGCTCCGCGTGCCTGCAAGCTGGTCTCTGGCCACTAGTTTGAGCCCTGTTTGACCGTGGCCGACAGCTTGCCCAGCATCATCCAACCAGCAGGGCCACAGGCACTGGTGCCGGGTTGCTAGGTGCCCTCGAGTTGAGCCCAGCTCATAACCACCCTGTGAACAGCAGACCTGAACCCTGTCCAGCCGGCTCCATCCTCAGGGCTGAAAAAGCCCGGGGCCAATGACATTGGGTCCCAATTCCTGCTGTTCCAGTCACTGAAGGCCAGAGCGTGCACAGTGAGCCCCCCGGCCCTGAGCAGGGCTCCGCCAAGGTGCCCAGCTCTCGGGTGGGGCTGGCTGCTCATGGACCCCCCTGAGTCATCTCTGAAGGAGGCAAGTGAGGCAGGACAGCACGTGTGGATGGACTGAAGAGCTGCCCAGGACCCAGGACAGACGGTGCCCTCTGCAACAGGTGGGGAACAGTCACCCACCCCCTATACACACAGCACTGCCCAGGCTCCAGGACAGAGGGTGCCCTCTGGGGCTTGCTCCCTCAAGCACACAGCACTTCCCAGGGCCCAGGAGAGAGGGGCCCTTCCAGGGTGGGCGAGGGGCTGGCCTGGTGCCCCGCGAGCATATGCCCATGCCAGGAGGGGTCGCAGAGTTACGCAGGCCATCCAGGCTCTCTCCTAACTCCCAGGCCGCTGTCCACCCTGGGCCCCCCGCCCTGAGGGCCTTGTTCACCATCAAAGCTGCGCAGTTGGGTGGCCAGCATGGTCTGCAGAGCCCGGCTGCTGTCGCGGAGCCCGGTCTCCAGCTCGGTGCGGCTGCGGTTGGCTAAGTTCTCCTCCATCTCGCTGGTACAGCAGGTGTAACCCTGGGGGCAGATCCGCAGGTGCTCACCTGTAGGGGAGGAGCAGTGTGAGGGGTAGGTGGGCACCCCACGTGGAGGGGCTGGGGCCTCAGGGCCCAGGCAGTGGAGGTGTTGACCCAGGGCTGAGCTGGAGGCCTCAGGTGAGGGCAGACAGCAGGGCAGTGTGGAGTAGGGCCTCACAGGAGACAGCCCAGTCCAGTGTCCCCTGCTGCTCCCCCCACACTGAGGAGGCTGCCCATCTGGCCTCAGGCAGCCCTGGTTCATATACCTCCCAGGCAGAAATCTGACCTGGTCCCATGGGAATGGCTGATGGCCGAGGCTCAGGCCCGTCCCCAAGGCACAGAGTGCAGGGGAACCCCAAGGGGTAGGGCAGCCTGGGCCCCTTACAGCATCTTTGTGAGCATGGCAGGCTCAGGGGAAACCTAGTCTGGGGCTGGGCCCACACACTGGGGATCTGGGAATGCGACCCAGGCTGGCTGGCGCCCGCTGTCCCAGAACACAGGCTACAGCGGCAGGGAAGGTGAGCCTTGGGCAGGGGGCAGGCCTGTGCCCTGTCCTTGAGGCCACCCCAGCCCCATCCCCTCAGGGACCTCCTCCAGCGGACACTGGCCCCATCCTAGAACCCTGGACACAGCGGTGCCCCTTCCTCCCAGAGGTTGCACACTTGGTTCCCAGGGTGCTCTGTCCTGTCGCCCTCGAGGCCCTCCGCCAGCAGGACACCTGCCCCTCATCCCAGGGCCCTGAAGCACAGGTGTGCCTTGTCCCTCCAACCCGAGGCAACTGCTGTCTGCCCTCAAAGCCAACACCGGTGCCTGCAGTCACCTCTCCAGCAGCCTCAGGGCAGCTTCGTGGGTACAGTGACATTCAACAGTACAGAGTGTCCCCACGGACAGACCAAAGACCAGCCTGAAGAAGTGCCAGGAGTGCCGAACCCACGGTGGGCTCTATGGGGGCCTGAGAACGCTGCCCCCGGGGCTGGCCAGGCGCGGACACAGTGGCTGTGGGGTCTGACCCCATTTTCAATCAGGGAATGTGGTGGCGGGCAGGAGGGTCCGCTTTCACGGACGAGGAAACTGAGGTAGAGAAAGGTTTCTCCCCCTCGCCAATTCCCAACCATGTTAGAGTGATGGGGCTTGCAGAGGCCACGCCTTCTCTCCACCCCCTCCCCAGCCAGCCCCATGTTAGAGTGACGTACCTGTGCCCATCTGACCCACCCCAGCCCTGCTGCTCCCTGGAGGCTGTGTGGTCCAGGTGAACTTCCTGCCTCCAAGCCAAGCCACTGGACAAATAGGGAAGAGGCTGAACTGGATGCTTTGAGGGGCTGGGTTGGAGGGAAGGAGGGACAGGGAGAGGGGAGCAGACAGCATCCTTGACACACTGACCAGCCTGGGGCCTGGGCTCATCTAAGGTCTTCCAGCCGCGGGTGGAGGCCTGGGGCTGCTGCCCACCCACCCACCCACCAATGGCTACACGAGCCCTGAAAGCTCCGAGTCTAGAGCGAGCAGCTGAAATAACCACAGGGAGCCTGGACCATTTGCCAGACTGCTCAGGGCACTGGGAGTGGGGCAGGAGGAACAGTGGGCAGGGCTGGGGAGGTGGGCCTGGCTATGGCCTGTGCTCCGCGCCCCACGGGGAAGGTCTGGTGATGCTAAGAGGCAGAGGCCCCAGGCACCCCCCACATGCAGCCTTTCATGCCTCGACCCAATTCCTTCCCTGGAAGGTACTGCACCCTGGGCTGAGGCTTGGGGTCGGGCCACACCTTCCAGGCCCTCAACAGTCCCTGGCTGGGCCAGTGGAGCTGGTGTCCCAGGTAGACTCTGTCCTGAAAGGGTGTGTGTGGGGGGGTACCAGAAATTGAGGACTACAGGCTGATGGCAGGAGGTTAAGTGAGGGAAAGGGGCATGCATTTCAGCTGTGACCCCAGCCTCAATATTGGTCACATCTCCCAGGGTCCAGTCCACACCTGCTCTGCCCTGGGGTGTCGATCCAGGGGGCTGAGGGCCACTGTGGACCCTGACCAGGGCACGGCTGATGTGGGGCAGGCAAGGAGGCCTTGGCGGACTGCTGAACAGGACATCAGGATGGAATGAGCTAGTGTGGCCCCATGAGGGGTACTGGGCGGATAGTGGGGGGACAGAGGGTCACTGTGAGACATGACTGGCATGGGGCAGGAAGATGGGCTTGGCGGACTGAACAGGACATCAGGGCTAGAAGAGAGTGTGGCCCTGGAAGGGGTGCTCGGTGGGTGCACCCCAGTTCTGAGAGCCATGGTGAAGGGGACAGAGGCCCACTTGCTGGCAGGCAGGGCCATGGTGGCGAGTTCTCCACAGAGACCCCCTTGATTTTCTCTGCACTTTTACTGACAGGCAGGCAGGGCGGGCCACTCCTGGGCCCTCACCCCTAAGGCAAGCTGGGGCGCTGAATGAGCACAGCAAGGTGTAGGAGCTCCCTGCACCCCACCAGGGTCTGTGGGGTGAGGCGGTCAGGACCCCACATCCAGAAAGCACAGGAACAGTGGTGAGGTCCAGGCAGGGGAGGCTGCTCTGTGCCTCACATGGAGGGGGAGTCGGAACATGGGGAGCTGTCAGGCATGGGGTGGGGGTGTCAGGTGGGCACACAAGCCCTGGTTACCAAGTCAGAGATGGGGGTGTATGTGCCTGCAGTAGTGGGGGGCACTGGGTACCTGTGTCCTCAGCCTGGCCCTGAACTTAGTCCCCTCAAGACTCCAGCCACCTCTGCAGGCTCCTCCCCCGAATGCTCAGAACCCCACCGCTCACTGAGGAGAAAGGTCTAGAAGGGAGAGGGGACTCCAAGCCCTGGCCACTGGCCCACACACTCACTGTGAGTGGTGTGCAAGACCCACCCTGTGGCCTTCCCAGCCACCACCTTGCCCGGCCTGCCGGCCACCTTGCCCAGCCAGCCCAGTGGCCTGTGCTGTTCCAGCTGCCCCGGCACAGCCCCCGTCCCTCCCTCCCTCCTCCTACAGTCACGGGAGTGAAGACACGGAGCCAGAGCCCGGGCGCCGGCCTGAGACCCCGGGCAGGCTGGGCCGGGGGTGGTCTGCGGCATGGCAGATCGAACTTGGCTGACAGGGGAGGGTGACTGAAGACGCAGGGCTCACTGCTCCTCTCCCAAGAAACCCTGCGACCCTGAGGACACACTCAGCCTGCTGGTCCCCTGCCGGTCCTGACCATCTGAGGACAGACGGCCCTTCCGCAGTGGCGATGAGCACTATACGGTATCGTTCAGGGGACGAGCTTCAGGACAGTTCCCTCCAGAGTGGCCAATCCCCCTGACCCTGAAAAGCAGAGCAATGTGGACTGAATTTTCAGGGGATGAGCTTCCTTCGCCAGAGGCGTGCACTGAACCTCCAGACCCCTCAGCCTCAAACCCCCACCTCTTTCAACACAACATCCAGAGAAGGGACCCTACCACTGTCCCTCCAGAGTGGCCCCCAGCAGGGCTCCCACATCCTTTGCTGTGGCTGCATCCTTCTTCATCTTCGGGGCCTGCCCGGTGCCACGATCCTGGCTTCCGGGGGTTGGACCATTTGGTTTAGAGCAGGGCTGTCCTGGGCCCTGGACTCCCAACTCCTCAAATCTCCATACCCCCTCTGGCCATACCGCTGGGCTGGGTACCGCTACCTCCCGCAAACCCCTGCGCGACAGCTCCTCTGGTGATAAGCTTTCACGTCACCTCCCCTGGCGGGGGGTGTCTCAGACACCCCTTTCCTGTCAAGCCAATTGTCAGGTACTGAATCACATCCCCCAGCCCTGGGCCTCAGGTGGCGAGCAGTGGTACCCCACCCACACTGCTCACGGTCCCCAGCAGTCCATGCTGCATCCCCCTCCCCCCACAGCTGTGCCCCTAGGCCGTGTCCATGCACGCAGTCTGAGGCTGATGTGACCAGTGGCCCCAAGTCCTCCCAGAGAGACAGCAGCAGAGGTGGCCACTCGAGCCCATTCCTCCAAACACAGCCCCCTCTGACTCTCCCCAGACACAGCCCTCGTCACTGCTGGGGCTGTGCTGCCAGCGGCCGTGGACAGGTCAGGCCGTGACTGGAGAGGCTCCACCGGCTTTCTCGCCCTGTCTCCCGCCCCCTCCTCTGGGAGAACCAGGACACTTCCAGAGAAGCCCATCCTTCCTAACCAGCGCTGCTCCAGAAATCCACACCCTGCCCACCTGCCACAGCAAACTAGACGCGGTCTCGTTTGGCCCAAAGGAGCACACATCGGCCACCCTCTCCGCGCTGACCCCCCACACCCCCACCTCACCAACGACCCCTCCACCATGTTGGCCACACGCCAGCGTCACCCAGGGCCAGTCCGCTGCCGCAGGACCTCGCCAGCACTGCCACCCCAAAAACACCCTTGTGGAGAGGCCCGGCTGGACGCTTGTCGCTCCGTTCCGCCCATGAAGCGCAAAATGGCCAGGGCCGTTGCAGCGTGCGCGGAACAAAGGCTCTGGTGGCAGCCGGACAGTGGCGCGACTCCGCTGATGGAGGGCGGCCCGGCTGGCCGAGGGCCCCGCTAACCGAGCGAGCGGAGCGGGATGCGCGACCGGCGCTGGCGCAGTGGGCGCGGCCGCGGGGGGCTGCGGC
>NW_006399877.1:797390-812699 GCF_000299155.1 Elephantulus edwardii
CCGCGGCCCGCCCCGCGCTCGCTCGCGTCTCCGTGGAAACTGCAGGCTGCGCTTTGCACGCACCGGGCCACGGCCACGGTCACCCCGCCAGCGCGAAAAAGGCCTCGTGTGAGCCCCCTGACGGGTCCACGGCCTGGCCTGAGCCCTCCTCCCTGCGTGCAGGGGGCCCCTTTCCCCCCTGCAGCACTGGCTCGGGCCCAGGGGCTCCCAGAACCATGGCTGAGCCTCAGAGGAGCCTGCACAGGGCTGGACACGTGTGTAAGGAGGGGCTGCGTTCAGGTTCTTAGGGGCTGAAAAGTGGTCACCTGGTAGTCTCCTTTTCTGTTGAGGACCAATGTCCACTGCTATCTGGGCACTCACAGGTCACCATTTCCTCCCTCCAGGCCCCCTTATCACCTCTTCTATATCCTGACCTGCTTTGTCTGAAACAGCAACCACTCCTGGTCGCACCTGTACACCTGCCGCTGGCTGTTACTCCAACCCCTTTTCTCTCGATGCACCTTCTGCCCACTCCACCCAGCTTCTGGGACCCATCAGCAGCCCTCTCCTGCCTGCCTCCAGCATTGACCCAGGCGGTACTGTGTGCCAGCCTCTCGGTCAGTAAGTGCTGAGCCCAGCTGATGGAGCTCTCAAACAAAATGCTTCCAGGAGGGGAGGTGATGAGCTGACACTCTTATCGGGGTCACTCATGGGCTGTTTTCTGAGGGCCTGGTCCCTGCTCCCAGGACCCCTTGGGAAGGCTACCGAGCTTGAGGGTGCTTTGGGGGTCTGATGGCCTGGCTGGTTTGAAGCTGTAGCTGAAGGTGGCTCCTCAAGCTGTCATCCCACCTGACAGTTCTCACACCACCCTCTTCAGGGCCTAGTGAGTCCCTTGGCCATTTAAGGGTAAGGTAGGAGCCCTGGTGCTTTGATGACCCCTCCTTGGCCATCTGGCACCTGGCCCTTACCATTCCTGCCCCTCCAGGACCAGTTCAGGCTACAGCATCTGCCCAGTGTCTGTCCTTTCTCTGCAGTCCCAGCAGCCACCCTCCCTCCCTGTCAAAACTGCAGTGAGGCTCCATTTCCTGCTGCACCTGGCTGGTGCCCAGAGCGGGACCTGGTGTAAGCCAGGTTGGGTTGGAGTAACGAAAACTGTGCCGTGCTGTCCCAGAACTCGAGACAGCCAGGCTGGTGGCCATCACTGCGGCGGCAGTGACGCTGGTCTCAGACCTGCTCCCCTGAAGCCAGCACTAGAGGAACAAGGAGAGAGCAGCAGAGGGTATTACAAAATCTAATCCATGTGTCTCAAACCGCTGCTTGAGGAGGGGGTTGTCCACAAAGGGGCATAAACCCGAGGCCTTTGCCAAGTCTGCATGGCTGACCCTTTTGCAGTGTGGAACAACCCAGCCCCCACTTCCTCATCTCAGAGAAGGGCGGCCCCAACTTTGATCTCTGGGGAATTCCTGAGCAGAAGGGCAGAGCTGGGACAGGAGTGGACATGCCCATGGCTCAGGAGGCAGGCATCACCCACCGCCCCGGCACAGCAACCCCAAAGCCTGGTCCACACCCCCACCAGGGGTGGGCTCAGTGGGCGCTGAGCTTGGCCCGGGCATCACAGAGTGGCCAGGGTGCCTGCATCTCAGCTAAAGGGGCACTTCTCAGTGCAAAATGCCCACGGTCCTGCCTGGGCGTGCTGTCTGGGCACACTCACACTAATAAGTGTCTGCTGTAACCTGACATTAAAGCACCAGACCCATCCAACCTTCCCTCACAATGCACTCAGGTTAACAGTACGAGGGAATGGACCGATACCAGAGGGAGTTGCCCGGTGTGTAAAAATGTGATATTCACACTAAAATGATAGCGCTCACGCTAAGGGAACTCTGGTGGCCTGGTGGCAAGAAGCTGGGCTGCAACCCTGAAGGCCCACAGTTGGAATCCACCAGCTGCTCCGTGGGAGAAGGATGGGCAATCTCCTCCCCTGCGGCTAACTACGTCTGAGAACCAAGGGTCAGCTACAGACAACCACCACCCTGCTAGGCAGCTCCATCCCAGACACACACTTCGCAGGGCCGCCTGTGTTCTCCCGAATACAGTACCTGCGCTGCGGCTGGGGAGAAGCTCGCCTGGGGTCATAGCCTTCCCCCCACCACGAGCATGCCCGTGCACCCCCCCAAACACACTTTCTCCCTCCCTCCCCCACATGAGCGTGCACAATCACACGCACACACACACACCCTTTCTTCCTCCCTCTCCACACACGTGCATGCGCGCGCGCTCTCTCCCTCCCCCACATGAGCGTGCTGCACACACGCACACGCGCGCTCTTTCTCCCTCCCTCCCTCCGTCCCTCTCCCTGAGAGTTGTGGCCCTGCCCAGGCTGGCAGCAGGAGAAGTAAGTGCCTCTCAGCTTCCTGAGAGAAACAGTGGCTCGCCTCCAAGGACCGGAGTTCACCAGCATGATCTCAAGGACCCGGTGGCTACAGTCCTTCCCATCTGATGGACGGGAAGACCGAGGCTCTGGAGACATCCAATAGTCACACGTCTTAGGCCTGCTGCCAAACACTGAACTCCTTCCCACACCCAGAGGCTCCCTGTCCTGACCAGGGTCAGACTTGGCTGGGGGAACTGGGGTGTCTCAAGGCGCTCCTGCAGACCTTTACTATTTTCTGATGAATCCGAGGGGTGAGCAGCCACCCCCAGACGCAGGCGGGGATCTGTCCAGTCCCTTCCCACAGGAAACCCCAGAGGCCCTGCCTGCTGGCCAGAGGGGTTTCTCGCCCTTCAAGCGTCAGCAGGAGGCCTCCCGGCTCACAGCCAGCTTGCTCTTCTAATGAAGGGTCCTGAGCAGGCAGGAATGAGGGATCCACTCTTTTCAGCACATAACAACAACAACAACAACAACAACAACAACAACAACAACAACAACGGCTAGTTTGCAGATGTGCAAGCTGGAAGCCTTTGTCAGGGGAGAGCCAGGCCTCCAAGGAGACTGGAGCCTATCCTCCAGAGATCCAGCTGCGCGGTCCAGAGACCCGGCCACGGCACTCCCTGTTGGTGGCCCATCCTGCTCCGTTCAGACTCACCTGGGAGGCCTCACAGCTGAGCCTTACTTAGAGGCCAGGATGATGCCAGCAACAGACCCAGCCAGTGGCTAGAGGGCCAGGCTCATGGCAGAATATGGGGAAGATATGGAGTGGCAGCGCTCCCGGCCAGGCCCTCCACTGGCCTTCAGACTCAGCTACCCAGTCGTCCTCTTCCCCTTGAAGAGGACACAGCTGAGGCCCAGAGACACCAAACCACCTCCTAGGGCCACAGCCATCGAGTGGCAGGACTTCAGGGGCAAGGTTCACCCCACAGTGGAGAGGCGGGGCTGGCCTCACCGTAGGGCCCTGGCCTGGGTTCCCAGTTAAGGGTCTTACAGCGGGGATGTCGACTTGTATACATGTTTAACCTCATGCTGGTTCTATTGTTAAACAACAGACTCATACCCACTTGTCATAACACGTCGGGCCCAAGGGGCTGTGCGCACTGGCCACCAGCCTCCCACTGATAGTGTCTCCGGCCCCCAGGGCTCTGCTTGTGAGAGGTCTTGGAAGGTGGAAGGGTCAAGCCCACCCAAAGGATCTCTGAAAGGCCTGGTGATCTACGCCTTCTGAAAAATGAGCCCCAGGAGACCCGCAGGAGTCAGCTGTGATGACACACGTGGGTTACGTGCATGGAGACCAGCACTGCCCAGTCGGCGAGATGGACACCTGTGCTCGGCGGTGCTGCCAGTGCCTCAGAAGAAATGCCTGGTGACGGGCTAGAAAAGCCCGCCCTGCACCCCCGGGGAGGGGGCGCAGCTCCACAGCCACAGTAACTGGCTGCCTTCAGTGTCCCCTGCGTGTGGGTGCCCAGCCCGAGGTTTGCAGTCTCTGCCCTGAACCCCGTCTTGGGCTCTAGCAGGCACTTGAGAATGAGACACAGCAGAATGCTCCCCACTGGCGGGCGGGGGTCCTACCGTCTGACCCTCAGCACATAACATGGAGGACCATAAAGGGAACGTATGGTGGTGCCCAGCAGTCAGCGTCCTGCAGCTCTACGAGGGCTGGCGGCAGGCTGGCATGGCTGGGGTCCCCAGGTGGGGTGTGTGTGAGCGAGCCTTGCTTGGCCTGCTGCTCTGTGCTTGACGTGGGGACACCAGCTGCTGGCGACCAGTCTGAGAACTAGAAGTCATTCGCTGGAGATGCCCAACGATGGATGTCCTGTTTCTCTCATCTTTGCCCATGACAAGCCTGAATTCTGTCCCTGTCCCTTTTATACAAACCTTATGAAGTCCCCACCCTCGGAAGGGCCCCCCTTCACACTCTGTGCTCTGGGTCCCCTGCACTTTCAGAATTGACTTCTCCTGGGCCCTGAAGGGAGGGGTACCTTCATCCCTGCCACCTGCCCTCAGACCCAAAACAATCCTGCCCTGAGCTCTCTTCTTGTGGGGGTGGCTGTTGGCACCTCGGGGGGCCTTTACTGTTCTGGAAGGTTCTGCATTCATCAAATGCCCAGAAACCCCCTTTAATCATGTGCCACCAAAAAAAATGACCTTAGAGAAATGGACCCTGGCTGGAGTGGTCACCTTAGCCCTTAGTGGGGGGCTTCAGCAGACGGAGAACTTGACCCATGGCCTCCTCTTAATAGTAGGAGATCCTTTTTTTTTTTTTTTTTTTTAGGAGATCCTTGAGGCCACCTCGTGTCCTTTCCACCTCTGGGTCTCAGGACCAGCCCTGAGTGGGTGTCTGCCCGAGAGTGGGCACTGGCAGACAAGTGCCTGGCCATCACGAGTGTCTCTGGGGCAGCTGCTCAGGCTGGGGGTATAGTGCAGAAAAGGGTCAGGCCACTGGAGAGCTTGTCCCTTTAAAAGAGTCTCTTGGTCCAGTGTGTCCCGAGCTCCATGACAACAGGGATCATGCAAATGCCTGAGCCAATCTTGGCAGCAGGTGGCATCAGCTTCATCCCCAGGGGCCGCAGATGGTCATGGGTGGGGGGACCTGTTCCATGGGGGGAGCAGGCACCAAGGCTGCACTCACACACGGTACTGGGCTCGCCCCAGAGGACAGTTAGTGGCCACTATGTTCCCTGACAGAGATGTCTTTTGACAGCCCCTCATGTGGGTCAGTCAGAGGCCATCACCGACCTCAGCTGCTCAGAGAACCCTGGCCACAGTCTTGAGTGTCTGGGGACAACTTCCGGCTGTGTGTACTGACTGACGAAAGATCTGCCTACCAATGCTGACCCCAGGACATGCCTCTGCAGGGCTTTGAGGTGACCACTAACAATGGGCCAAGCAGAACTCGTCCTCAGAGATGATGGGCAGCACTATTGCTCAAGCTCATCATCCTAGAACCAAGGTGGGACAGCAAGGCCAAGGGCACAGGTCCTGCCCACTGGGCCCTGGACAGCTGGAATTTCCCTTGACACTGAACTTGTGGGGGTACGGAATACAGCTTTTCACCTGTACCCATAAAACAGCAGGGGGAGGAACACACAGAGAGAGGAGATGGATGTATGGATAGAGAAACAGATGGACAGATTAATGCAGAGAGGAAGGACGGGTGGACGGACAGACAAGTGGATAGGAGGGTGGATCAATGGATGAATGAATTGAAAGACAGTGGGTGGATGGATGGAAGGAAGGAAGGATGGATGGATGGATGGATGGATGGATGGAGAGGAGTCAATAGATGGCACACGCTGATGGATAAATGAACTGACAGATGAGTGAATGATTGGATGAACCTTGGAGTTGTCAGAGAGGTGGGAGGATGGACGATGGATGGACGGATGCTGGGTAGACAGACTGATAGATGAATGGAGAATGGATGGATGGGTAGAAGAATGAAGGTCCTGTGACACGTGCTGAACAACTCTTCCTTGACTCTCTTGATGAGATGGGACAGTGGGCACGTGTCTGGTGCCACTTCCGACCTGCTGGGTACAGCGGAGGAGACAAGCCTGGGTGGAGGCTGAGCCAGCCTGACTGGCTCCCCAGCCTGTGTCCTTGGTGGTCCCAACGCTGGGATCAGCAGAGTGCTGTGCCTTTTGAGCAGGTCGCACGCCCTTGGGACAAGCCCCCAGGAGCTCCCTCGGCTGCGGTCACTCTCTGTGCTCCTGTGGGAGTCCATGTCCCTGGCTCTGATACCAGTTCTCTGTCCTCATGTCCAACCTCACCCTTACACCGTGAGCCACGTGTCCAGCACCTCCAGGTCAGGCTCCTGTGGTCACTCCCACGGCCCTGAGTGCACCTGTTCCCTGCTCCATGCGCCTCACGTGTCATCTCTGCCCACACGAGACCTGGCACTCAGCCAGAGAGGAAGGCACTTCTCAGTACATGGTGGCTGGAGGGCCAGTGACGGGGACAGAGTCCCATCACAGGGACCCCTATTCCTGGTCTCTCTGAATCCTGCAGACTCTGCTGGGACTCAGTTTCTCTGCTAGCACAATAAGCAGTTTTGCCAGTCTAGAGACTAAGGTGCACCTGATCCAGGCCATGGTCTTCAGAATCACCTGCTATGCATCAGAGAGGGGACAATGACCAAGGATGATAGAAGAAGAATCGACACCTTTGAGTTGTGATGCTGGAAAAAAGTCATGAACATACCATGGGCCACCAAGAAAACAAACAGGGTTGTCCTGGAGAGGGTGAAACCAGGCTGCTCCTTGGAGGCAAGGATTCTAAAGCTCTGTCTCACATGTTTTGGGCATGTAGCCAAGAGGGACCAATCTTTCGAGATGGATATGTTTGGAAGGGTCGAGGAGAGCACAGGAGAGGAAGAGATGGATTGTCATAGTAACTGTGGTAACGAGGTTAGGTGTGTCAGAGACTGAGATTGGATGAGGATAGAGCAGCGTTCAGAGCTATTGTGCAGAGGGTCACTCTGAGTCGTACTCAACTCGACAGCTCCTAACAACAATGACAAAGTGGTGGAGCAGGCGGTGCGTGATCACTCAGGGAATCTAGCAGGACCATCGGACACTGCCTGAGTGGACCAGGAGTCGCTGACAAGGCCCTGAGGCCGTGGGACAGGTGAAAAGGAGAGGTGGAGCAGGAGAGCTTCCCTCTTCCTCCCCTCTGTCTCTGGGCTGTCCCTGTCCTGTCCATCAGCACTGTGCTGGGCCCCACTGCAGATGCCCTGACCCCACATGCAGACATGCCTGTCCTGGGATCAGCTTCCTCCGAGATGCAGGCACAACAGTGCATCCAGGAACGCCTTGGCCCTGGGGACCTGACCAGTGTGCGAAGCCCCAGGGCCATCCTGTCACCCTGCCAAGTCCTGGGACCCAGGGACCATTTAAACACAAATGAGCACAGAGCTCTGGGTGGGCACCGCGCCAGGAGACAGGCACTGCCCAGTGGGAACCTCCTTACTGTTCCCAAAACCACCCTGAGTCTTGTACCCATTGCACTGTCCTCTGCTGAGTGGTCCCCAAGACCTGCCCGCAACCACAGTGTTCCCAAGCAGGAGGCCCCTGCCCCATGGTCTCCAGGCCTGTCCCTCACAGCCACTGTTGCTGTGACAGGCTCTGAGAAACTAGGGCTGGGGGTCCTGGGGGAGGTGCTGTGCTGGAAGGCGGCCAGACAGGGCTAATGGGCGGAGGCGGAGACTGCCGGCAGGGGAGGGGAGAGGACAGGAGGGCGTCTGGATTCACAAGATGCTGCAGCTCCAGCCGAGGACAGTGTCCGTCCGGCACACCTGACGCGGCCCTCCCGCTGGACAGAGGGTTCTGCTCCTGATGCCCTGAGGGGTGAATCAGCTGGAGGAGTGAGTCAGCTGGGGTGACAGCTGGACCTGCTCCCCAAGCCCTGAGGGGTGACGAGTCAGTTGGGTGCTCCTCATGTTCTGAGAGGTGACAACACCACCTGCTCCCCATGCCCTGAGGGGCAGCAGGCCAGCGGTTCTGTTCCCCACACCCTGAGGGGCAGCAGGCCAGCGGTTCTGTTCCCCATACCCTGAGGGGCAGCAGGCCAGCGGTTCTGTTCCCCACACACTGAGGGGTGGCAGATCCTGGTGCAGGGAGACACCCAGCCCGCCCTCACACCTGGTGGCCAGGTGGGGCCTTCAGTTTGGAAGTAGGTGGGGCTAGAAGTGCTGTCTCCCGATGCCCCACCCCTCACTTCACCCCCTCAGACCACCCTGGCACCCAAGTACCTGCCTGGACCTGTTCTCAGATACAGGCTGGTGGGAAGGGCCACAAAGGCCCGGTGGTGTCTGGAAAGTCAACTCCCAGCCCCCTGACCTTGGGCTGTTTGCTTTCCCTAGAAGGAGGTCAACGCACCCTACAGTGGCCCAGCACCGCCTGACACATGCCTGAGGTTCACTCCACATCCCACCTGCGGAGGGTCCAGTGCGGACTCCCTCAGACAAGAACAGACTTGTCCTGACTGCCTGGCTTGTCTCTATCCAAGGCCAGCCCTGTCCCTGACAGTCTGAGCCCACCCACCACCCACCACCCACACTCTCCTCACCCCCACAGCACTAACTCTGGCTCTCCAGGGAACCTCTGGGCACCATGGGGCACCAGCCTCCCAACCATGGGCACGGTGGCGGGTGGAAGCTACACAGAGTCCGTGCTTGAACTTGCCCAGCAGTGTCTTGGGGACCTGGCCCAGGGTGGTTCGTCCAGCTCCCACCATGGGGGCCCCACAGGACCCTCAGGACAAGGGAGCACAGGCTTTGCACCCTGGCTTTCTGATTCACAGCCTGGGAGTGACTTCCAAGAGGGAGAGAGAGTTGGCATGAAGTCTCCACAAGTTTGGCCAAAACAGGGCAGCTGGGCCGGCCTTACCTGACAGCAGGAAGCACCTGAAAGACTAAGGTGGAGGCTCTAGTCCCCAGGTCTGTGGGCACGTGCCCTGGACAAAGCGCTCCAGCCTTGGCTTCTTGCTGTTCTGAGGTCCCATCGAGCTGAGTGCAGCTCCCAGCAACGCTCTGAACATCAAGTCTGAACCATGCCCTCCCCGGAGCTGTCCTCATCTGTGACACACTCAAGGCCGCTTTTGGACGGTGTCAATCCATATTGTTGAGGGGCTTCCTCTCTTCATCTGCAAAACGGGGTGCTACAATATAGTCAACACGGCTCTGTGGGTCATCGCAGGGGACAACTTGGCACACGTGATGGCCTCCACTCGTTGACGCTGCCTAGGAACCAACCCGCAGGTGGCCCTCATTGCAGCCGAGGCTCTAAACCACACCAGCCAAGACTGCCCATCACCACTTTGGACAGTTAGAGGGCTGAAAGCACCGGACAGTAGACTCCGGTCAGTGGGGCAACCATCTACAGACAAGGCCTCACAGCTCGGATGACTTGGCTGTTGTTAGGTACCCTCAAGGTGACTATGACCCAGTGACCCCACGAAAGAGATCTGGACCCCTGCCCATCCTCACCCTGATAACCCCGCCCCGTCCTCACCCTCTGATAACTCCGCCCATCCTCACCCTGATAACCCCGCCCCATCTTCTCTGATAACCCCGCCCATCCTCACCGTCTCTGATACACTTGAGCCCACTGTTACACTGTGTCAATCCACCTTGTTGAGGGTCTTCCTGTCTTACACTGACCCTCCACCTTTCCAAGCACATGTCTTTTTCCAAGGACCGGTTCCTCCTAATAACATGCCCTAAGTGTGTAAACCAGAGCTTCACCATCCATGCTTTCAAGGAGTACCCTGGTTGCACTTTCTCCAAAACACATTTGTATGTGCTTTTGACAGCCCGTGAAATATTGAGTACTCTTCTCCAACACCATAATTCAGAATCTTCTGTCACCTTTATTCACTGTCCAACTTTTAGATGTAATTAAGAAGTAATTGTAAAGACCAGGGCTGGAATCAGGGGCACCTCCATATTGTACGCCTGCTTGTATTTATGGTTTGCTTTTAGGGTTTCTCCATCCTTTTGTTGTGTTGGGAAGCATGTTTTATTTTACAGGTTAGGTGTGTATACACTTGATTGTCATCTGCTCTTGTGAGTCCAGCAAGTCCAACATTTGCCTGTCAGCTTGTACTGAAGTAACTTGCAGAATGCTGAAATAGTGCATTATTTCACCAATATTTCAAATACTAGCCAGGTCATCCACAGCGGACAGATTTCAGTGGAGGTACCAAACTAAGTAGTAGGACTGGCCATCCACTTCTGAAACAACAGGTCTTCAAAAACCTATGAACATGACGTGTTGTTGTTAGGTGCCACTGGGTAGAGTATGACTCACAGCGACCCTGTGAACAAATGATCTGAACACTGCTCTGTCCAGCACCATCCTCACCTCATCTGACACACTGCAGCCTTCGTACAATCCATCTGCCTGAAGCTCTCCCTTTCTTTCGTCATCTCTACACCTTTCCAAGCACGATGTCCCTCTCCAAGGAATAACCCCTCCTAGCAACTTGGTAGAATTTTGTATGGCTTGGCAGGACTATTCAAATACTAGATATTTGCGGCCCACCAACCAGATGGGATAGGTCACTAATATTATAAGGCAAACAGCATCTTTTAGGTGGAAACATGCAGATAACATGTACAAAACGCAATGTGCTATTAGAGAGTTCGCCATCCTGTCCGGCAGAAAACAGGAAGCACACTGCATCACAAAGAAAGAACCGGAGTCTGAGACTTTCACTGATCCAGAATCTCCTGCACGAATCATAGAAGAGACAGAGAGAGAGATGGTGACAGGAGCAGAGAGAGCAGGAGACACAGCAGTGTGGGAGGGAGTGACTGGGTCTGAGTCCCACGGAGCTCAAGCTGAGCTTCTGGCCTAGGCTTTCCGGGGGGCTGGGCGGCACACCGTCGGCAGAACTGAAAGAGCTTTGTAACACTCACCCTGAGAGAGAGGTCCACTCGGGACCACGCCCAAGAAGAGGCAGTCCTCAGTGAAGAACTGTAATCGAGTCCTCATAAACCCCAGTCATCAGCACTGCCTGTAAGTTTGTGTGACCACAGCAGTAGAGGCGTGTGACTCATGGAGGGGCAGGGCAGATGGTGCTGGAACCGTGAGAAGCCGGGGTGGTGCGTGGGGACATGTCTGACCTCACTGGGACTGGCTCCATGGTGCAGAAGTTAGCAAGCTGTCCACTTGTGGGGTTCCCCATCCTCACCCAGCACCTGACTGCATGTGGGGGTGCCACCGCCTGCTGAGAGAACACTCATCTAGGGACTTGGGGGGTTAGGGAGAGAGCATGTCCCAGGCTAAGGGTCTCCACATAATCCTCCCAAGTGGCACAAGGGTCATGAGCAGCAGGCCACCCAGAGGAGATGGACAGTCCACTGTGCTGTGTGATCCAGCAAAGGGCCAGGACACTGAATCACACCGGTGGCCCTGGGTCCCTCTCCCATGCCCCTGCCACAGGATGGAGCCAGGCTCTTCTCGAGCTGAGGATGATGAAACTGTCATCTCCCTGTGCAGCGCAGGGACAGGAGCCGGATGGCCGGAAGCCCAGGCTATACAGGGGCGCCAGCCACACTGAGCCCCTGGGGACTGAGAAGCTCATTCTGTGAACAGGGGCAGTCACAGCTGGGACCAACGCTAGTCTCTCAGGACACTCTCCCATGATCTCCTCTGGGTCGGCTCCCAGGACACAGAAGCAAGCACGTCTGCCCTGCTCATGCTTTCAGTAACGTACCTTCTCCACCTCCCTGTCCTCCGGCCGCAGGGCCAGTCTCCTCAAGAGGTCCTACTGCGCACCTCCTGCCAAGAAGGCTGCAACTGCAGGAGGGCATGCTCTGTGCCAGGGTGTGTGTGCGGGAAATACTTGGCAGATACCCCTATGCCTGGACCCAAGGGGACAGGCCCTGCCCCTGACCATAGACCCTGAGACGAGCACTTAGACAGATGTTATCCCTGCTCCGGAGACAAACAAGAAAAGGACTGACGAACCGCAGTGCGTTGGGCCAGCACAACAGGGGTGGACAGGACCCAGAGCAAGCAGGTGCTCAGGAAACACCTGTGGGCCAAAAGCCACACTCCTGGCAGAGGTGCAGACCTGCTGCAGGTGTGTGTGTCTCGGCAGGGCTGTGCATCAGCTCCTAGCGCCCAGTGTCCCTCCACTCCAGCTCTTTCACACATTGTCTCTCCGAGCAATGCCCCTGGGGTGGTGTCCTGTGTGTTCATAAAGCACTCTGTTCTCACCACCACTGCGCATCGCATCCCTCCGCCCAATGTCCCGCCATGCAATGTCCCTCCACTCAGGCCCTCTGTGCAATGTCCCTCCCCACAGTGTCCCTCCACGCAGGTCCTCCGTACAGTGTCCCTCCACTCAGGCCCTCCACACAATGTCCCTCCACACCAGCCCTTCACGCAGGGTCCCTCCACGCCGGCCCTCCTCGCAGTGTCCCTCCACGCCGGCCCTCCATACAATGTCCCTCCACACCGGTCTCTGCACAATGTCCCTCCAAGCAGTGTCCCTCCACGCAGGTCCTCGTACAATGTCCCTCCACTCAGACCCTCTGCGCAGTGTTCCTCCGTGCAGTGTCCCTCCACGCAGGCCCTCCACACTGGCTCTCCGTACAATGTCCCTCCACGCAGGCCCTCCATGCAATGTCCCTCCATTCAGGCCCTCCGCGCAATGCCCCTCCACGCAGGCCTTCTGTGCAATGTCCCTCCATGTCGTCCCTCCGTACAACATCCCTCCATGTCGTCCCTCCATACAATGTCCCTCCACGCAGTGTCCCTCCACTCAGGCCCTCCACATGCAATGTCCCTCCACGCAGGCCTTCTGTGCAATGTCCCTCCATGTCGTCCCTCCGTACAATGTCCCTTCACTCAGGCTCTCCACGCTGTGTCTCTCTGGACAGTGTCTCTCTTTTGCTGTCTTCACACACCTGCTCTGTGCTGTCTTTGTACCTTACATCCCTCCCTGAGGGTGAGCCCTTAAGTGCAAGCCCTCATCTGTAAGATGGTACAATGGTCATCACCGTGGCCTGGCTGGGCCATCCAGATGAGCAGTGGGGCTCAGTGCTCGGCACTGAACACTGTGGGGCTCAGTGACTGGCAGCCCCTCTTCAATGGGCAAGGCCCCTGGGCTGCACGTCGCACTAGGCCCTGTGGCTGCAGCAGGACCCTGCGGGTCCCACTCAGGCCGAGTTCTGGTCAGGAGCATCAGGCTAATTCTGCGGCAGGGCCACCAGAGGGCGCCCCAAATGCAGAGACGGGCTGAACGATGCCAAGCTGGAGGGACCAGGCCAGGCTCCTGGGCTCTGTACTGGACAAAGGTCACCCCTTCCCTCGCCCCGGGTGGTACCAGCACCCACCTCCGCACTCTGGGCCCCAGCAGGTGCTCTCAAGTTGTGGGACCCCGTTGGGTGCACTGTAACAGGGAGAAGAGGCCCTGGGTCGAGTCACCACTGGGGTGGGGCAGGGCCTGCTATGGTGACCCTGCCTGGAGCACTTGGGCAGCACAGTCTGAGGTGGGGCACCAGTGTCCGGCAGTGTCTGGCAGGCGACTTGGGGACTGCAGAGGCCGCCTCAGGGAGCTTGGGGCCAACTTCTGCGGCCACACTTACACACACACACACACACACACACACACACACACACAGACTTCCACACGGTCTGCCTGCCCTGAGTCCTCTATCCCTCACCCAGAAAGGACAGAACTCCTGCCCCACACAGGGACCAGCCCCCACACAGGCGCCACCTGCCCTGCTCGCTCTCCTCATCCTAGGCAGCTGCCCCAGCTCCCTTCTCTAAGTGAAGAGAGAGACCTGTAGCTTCAAGCAAGGGCAGAGGAGCAGGGGTGTTGTGTAGGGACAGGCAGAAGGGGAGGGGGACCATTAGAGGGGTGGAGGTGCTCAGGCAGAGGGGTGGGAACACAGGCAGAAGGGTAGGGGGGCCAGTAGAGGGGTGGAGGTGCTGTGAGGAGAAAGGCAGAGGGTTGGGGGTACCCTGGAGGAACAGGTGGAGGGGTAGAGGTGCCGTGAGGGGGCAGGTGGTGGAGTAGGGGGTGTTGTGGGAGCAGAGACAGTGGTATAGCAGAGCCAAGGTCTGGCTGTTCCCCACTCACACCTCAGCTCGAGTGACGGCAAACACCACAGTCCTGAAGAGCCCACATCAGGAGAGGTGAGGGACATAGGCTTTGGGGCCCAGTACTGAGGAGCCTGCAGGCTGGGCGGGAAGTAGGAGGGCCCCCGGAAAGCAGGCAGGACACCCTCCTTGTGCAACAGGCCACATCATCACCAGGCTGATACAGGGACCCCCATTCGCATCGTTCCCTGCTAGAAGTAACTCAGCCCCAGTGTGCGGCCCCCATCTGCCCCTTTCATGCTGGGGGAGCCCCGAGGACAGGACAGGCACTGGTCTGAGCCCCAGGCTCCCCGTGCTGACCCTCTGTGCGTTCGGCACTTTGCAGTTGAAGAGTAAGGCCTGTGGTCTGGCAGCCCCTACGGACACCGGCCACAGGGGCGCCCCTGCTCCCCCCTCACTGCCCACTTTGGCCCAAAGCTCCTGTGAGGCAGGGGGTGGGGAATACAGGACACAAGACCAAGGCCGCCGCGGAACGGGAAGGGCGGGATGGGAAGGTCGCTCTTACAAAGACACGCCATGGCCAGGGCGCGTCCAAGCGCCCACCACCTGCTGAGGCCTTCGCCTCGCCCGGTGGCCCAGCGCGGCAGGCAGGCCATCGGCGGGCTGGTGCGCAGGCGGGGACGGGGCCACGCGGCCACAAGTTCCCAGCTGAATCCCGCTCACAGCAGCGGAGGCCTTGCCTCTCCTCGCGAAGCGCGCAGCTAACTCCGATTTCCTTGGGGTCCCCATTCCCGCCAGGCACTGGGGTTGGGGGGCTCTTATAAAGTCCGCCCAGGATACCTTCGCTGAGGACGCGGTAGGAATCCCCGCGGCGCAGCCTGTGGCGGCTGGCAACGCGAGAGTCCTGAGCCCCGCGGCGCGGGCGGCCGGCGTAGCGGGTCAGCTCTCCCGCCCGACGTCGGGCAGGGACCGCCCGGCTCTCAGGAGCGCCTCGAGCGGGGACGCCCCGGGAGAGCAGGAGCCGAGCAGCGCGCCGGGCCGGGCGGCGGCGCGGAGCGGAGGCGGCGCAGGCCCTCGGAGCCGGGGCAGCGGCGGGACTCCGCTCCGGGAGAGCGATCGGTTGGGCAGCGCGGGGAGCGCCGGGGGCACGGGGTCGGAGGCGCCGCACTCACCCGAAATCTCCGCCTGCGGCACGTCGCTCAGGCTGAAGCCTTTGGCGCCGTAGATCTGGCGGACTTCGCTGCAGCTCCGGCTCTTGCTGGCCGGGTCCCCGCGGGCGCAGGCGGCGAGCGCAGCGGCCGCGCACAGCAGCCACCAGCCGCGGGCCCGATGCTCCAT
>NW_006399877.1:812984-818515 GCF_000299155.1 Elephantulus edwardii
GCGGTCTCGGGGTGCAGGGCGCGCCCCCACTCCCGCCGAGTGGGTGCTCCTCTGGGCCTGCAAGCCGGCAGCTTTCTCGCACTGAGCGAGAGACAGCGGGCAGCGCGCCGGCGCGGATCCACCGGGGTCCCCAGGGCGAGCCCCCACGCCCAGCGCCCAGGGCGGGGCGCCACCTGCGGGGGTGGAGGCGAGGGGTGCTGAGGCAGGGCTTCCCCCGCCGGACGTGACATCACGCCTTCCGGCCGCCAATCGGGGGCTTCCCCGCCCCCAGCCTAAATCGGCATCCTCGCCCCTGCCTCGCGGGCTCCTGCAGCCGCCACACAGGGCAGCCAGCCTTGCCTGGGGCACCGCAACGGCCTGTTCCCCGCCGTCCACGCCTCCCGCACCTCTGTGACACCCGTCTGCGACCTCGCCCTGTCTAGACACCCTCGGGTTCCTGCGCTGTAGGGGAGCGTGCGGGTGCGCACGGGGCCGGGCCGGGGGCCTCCTGCCCATTCCCGTCCATGTGGACTCTGAATAGCTGGAAATAGCCACCTCGGGTTTAATCTCGTACATGGGACCCTCGGGAAGAAAAAGTGGCGAATCCCAAGTCCTTGTGTTGTTTTGAGTAAGGGGCGGTGGCAGGTAACTTAGGGAAGAGGGTCGTGGGTACCAGGCCAAATGGTGAGCTGGCCAAGAGTGGTCACCGCGACATTGGTGAGCGTGCTAGGTTGACTATAAGTGCACGCGGGCAAGGGCTGGGGACGAGCGTCGGAAGGGGCCACCCAGAGCCTTGGCCAGCGTCACCCTCCTCGACCTTGCGTCCCCTGCCTGGCCAGCAGAGGCCCCAGAGAGCTGCGCCGAACAGGCGCCTCTGTGGGTCTGAATGCTTGGAGGAAAGTAGAGGGGCCATGCCCTGGCCTCGCTGCCCCCAGGTGTGAAGAGGGGCCTGCAGGCCGCAGGCAGGGGTCAGTACTTCCAAAGAGGCGGTCAAGTAAAAAGCCACCATGGGGACCTTGGAGCTCATACAGCCCACCCTGACACACCTGGGGTCCCGGAGTCAGTGCTACGGCTTGTTTCACTGGCTTCAGGGGTTGTGGACAAGAGAACACACAGGCGCAGCAGACGAGCATCCCCTCTCCAGGCCAGGCCTGTGCCGGTGTGCAGCTCAGAGCAGACTGTGGTTGGGCCCTCTGGCTCTTCTGACCAGGCAGCCTCAGAGGGAGCTGGGTGCCCTGCTGTCCCTTGGGTCCTGGACTGCACCCCCAGAGTCCCACACTGCTCTCTGAGGTCATGCCCTGACCCCCAGGTCCTGTATTGTTCCCCCTGATGTTCTGCACTGCCCTGTGAGTGGCCATTTCTCAGAACTATGAGCCGTTCCGTGGGTGAGGCTGGGAGCCACCCAGACGCAGGATCTTCTGTGCCCTGTCTACCACCACCCTCTGTCTGCTGCATGACACTCTGCTCCCTCCCCTCACTGGGCCATCCCTGTGCTGGGGCACTGGCCAGGGCCCTCCACCCTTTCTGCTGGTGTGCAGGCTACACTCTTAGGAGCCCAGACTGGCCTTCTGCTCACCTGATGTGACCGTTCTTGTCACTGTTGCCACGGCTGGGCCTCTCGGTCCAACGCATAGGGAAAGTCCTCAGGGCAGCCAACCCTCTCCCAGGGCAACAACCAGGGCCCAGTGTACAGAACTGTTGCCGAGAGGCCAAGTGAACGCATGCAGGGACGTGAGGGTGAGAGCTTCCTCCTACCCTCCCTGCACCCCGACTGAACCCTCCTCCCGTCTTCCCTGTGTCCTCCCGTCCTCCCTTCATCCTCCTCCCGTCCTCCCTGGGTTCTCCCTGCATCTTCCTCCTGCCCTCCCTGCCCCCTCCCTGTGCCCTCCTCCCATCTTCCCTGTGTCCTCCTCCCATCCTCCCTGTGTCCTCCTCCCGTCCTCCCTGTGTCCTCTCGTCCTCTCTGTGCCCTCCCTTCGCCCTCCCTCTATCCTCCCATCTTCCCTGTGTCCTCCTCCCGTCCTCCCAGTGTCCGTCCTCCCCTCCTCCCTGTGCCCTCCTCCCATCCTCCCTTCACTCTCCTGTCCTCCCTGAGTCCTCCCTACGTTATCTTCACATCCTGCTCACATGCTCCTCTGATCCTCCCTGTGTCCTCCCCATGTAATCCCCACACCCTCCTCCCGTCCTGCCCACGTCCTGCTCGCACCCTCCTCCCGTGTCCGCCCCACATCTTGCACGTCCTCCTCGTGTCCTGCTCACATTGTCCTCCCATCCTCCTCACCTTGGGAGCACAGAGAAATCAGAGTGGTCTCGAGACCCTGCAGGCCCCTCTCCAGAGAGTATTCTTGTGCCTCCAGCAGCGCACCCCGTTCTCAGGGGCAGGACCTCAGGCACAGGCCCCCTCGGTGGTCTCCCGCATTTCCTCCTGGTTGTGGGAGGGGTGAGGGAGAAGTAGAGTCCAGCTCAGATGATCGCTTTCTCAGGAGGGCAGGGTGCCGGCACCTATAGGGCTGCTTTTCTGGTTGGTATTGGTCCAGATCTATGCTTGAATGTGATTGACGTGGACTCGGTCACCTGGACTGGGTCGTGGAGCTTCAGCAAGATGACAGTGCCGTTGAGAGAGGCTCCTGGGCTCACCAAGGATGGAGCTTGTTCTGCATCAGAGCTACACACAGCCCTGGGGGCGCTGAGCCCAAGTCTCCCACACAAGAGGTGAGAAGCCCACTCCCGAATGACTGCTGACTGTGCAGCTGGCTCAGTCCGTGTGTGGGCACGGCGTGCTGTCCTACCCCAGCTAAACAGGGTGCAGCTCCCAGAGCCCAGGGTCAGCTCGTGCGGGAGGAGCGCCCCCATAACAGTGTCCACCCAGCATCCACCTGTAGCCAGACAGGGCTTGAGGCCAAGGGCCAGGGTTGGGGTGGGCAGCCAGGGCCTACAGGTCACCACAGCTTAGGGCTGGGTGTTGGGATGACATGGAAAGGGTCTAGCACACACCTGTTTGCTCCCTCTGATGCCCACATGCCCCCAGTAGCAAAAGGAACCCTACACCTGCCCAGGCTCTCTCTCCATGTGCCCCATGTGCCCCCCAAACCCCAGCAGGAAGGACCCAGGCCCGGGTGACTGAGCCCTGGCCAGTTGGGAAGTGGACATGACCAGCAGGAGGATGGGTCCACATCTGATGATGCATCTGAGAACAAGACAGAAAACACTCTGCCTGCCCCACCGCCGAGAACCCACCCTGACCTGGACGGCCCTCCTCGGGGCCTTGGGGGTGCAGACAAGAGGTGTACAGTCTCCAGGGGGTGTGGGGTCTCCACGAGGAGTGAACTGGCTCATGGAGGGCAGGGTCTGTGTCCTCTGTCTCTGCTCTGAAGCCTGGGGCTGGTCATCTATCGGCCCAGCGTCAGGATGGGTCAGCTTTCCTTCAGGTGGTTTATGAGGAGCGGACTGATTGACAGCTTCACCGTCTGTTCTGAGGCCAAGTCTGTGACAGGCTCTGTCCTCACGGCCCCAGAGCTGGTCTGGCACACACACCAGGGTACAGGCCTGAGCAGAGAAGGGCTGAAAGTGTGTGGGGCCCCAGGGACAGAGAAGCCGGGCAGAGGCTCTGAGCTGGCACCTGGGCAGCAGCAGATGTCACAGGGTGTGGCTGACTGAGGGACATGTGACACCAGGAGGGACTGCTGGTCTTGGTGACCTGGGCGGGAAGCGTGCCTTTCGTGACAGGGCAGTGGTGCTTCTGAACTGTGGGGACTGCTGATCTCATTGCGTGTGTTCTCCTATTCAGGTGGCATCCACAAGAGAGGACCCGGGACCTCATTCCAGGTGGTGGCACCTCCATCCTCGGAGCCCTCAGCCCACGAACCCCGTCAGGTGGCGGCTCCCCCAACTTCAGGGCCCTCAGCCCACAAACTCCTCCAGGGCTATTCTAAGGCCTTGTTTTCCAATGCAGTTCTCATGCAACTCTGGGTAAAATTGGCCAACTATGGACATACACCCTGTCCCCCTAGTCCCCAGGGGTTGGGCCATCGGAGCTGCTCGCTGCCCCTCTGGACAGGGCAGGACCAGCACTGAGCTTATAGATGCACAGCGTGGTCCCAGCTGGGCCCGCCCTCCCACCTCCCACCTCCCACCTCCCTCCCATCTCCCTCCCACCTCCCTTCAAGGCCCCTGACTGGGGACTTCAAATTCAAGATGAGCCTTGCTGGCAGCTGCGAGGGTTGGGCCCATGTTTCTTTGATCGCCAGGAAGTTAGCCTGCCCCCTCATCAGGGGCCGGCAGCAGCACCTCTGCCGCCCACACGGGCAGGGTGGGGCAGCGCCCTGGGCGAGGGGCTGTACCACCATCTGCACACCTGGCACCTGGACCAGAGGGCTGCCGCCTGGGCCCCGCCCTCCTGGTGCAGTCCTCCTGCTCTGCCACGCCCTCCACCGTCTGAACCACTCCCCTGCATGTGCTTCAGGACCCGAGGCAGGGATGTTGTGGACAGCAGACGACTCCTGGGCTCCAGAAGCCAAGGGACCGGGCAGAGTCCTCATGTAGGAGGTGCAGGACCCAGCACCCCGCCTCTAGGGCAGCGAGAGGGCCTCTGGGCCTGGGGACTTGGCTCCAGGTGACACGGTGGCTCCGACTGTCAAGGAATTAGAGGGCTGAACGCAGTCCCGTCCCAACGAATCCTTCTGCACTCTGTGTCCTCAATGCGTCTAGCCCCTTCCCAAGTTTGGCTTCACCTCCAGTCTCTCTGCCATGTAGTTCGCTGTGGATTGGAGACCAGGCCCTTTGCCTTTAATCTATGCTGCGATGCTGTCCCTCATGCCCTCTTACGTCTGATGCCAGGAGACCGGCCTCCTGCCTGAGTCAGGTCCATTTCTGGACCCTCATCCTTCCAGACCCAGATTCACAGATTCATAGCCTGACACCTACTGTTTCAGAGCTGACAGTCCTGGGGCATCTAATGCCTTGTTTCCCCACATGTCGTGACTGTTCTTTCAAATGTTCTCCTGCCCGTGGACCTTGGATGGGGCGGGGCAGGACCTAGGAGAATGCTCTGCTCAAAAGTGCGTTGTAAGGCCCAAGATTTCCGGGCACTTCTAGACTCTCCTTTGGTTCAGCTTTTGCAACACTCCAGCAAAGCTTTGCAATGTTTTACCACCTAGGTCTTTGAACTTGAGAGGTCTCTGTGTGTGTGTACACACATCTACATATACGCACAAATATACACACATGTATACACATACAAATATACATATACACACACGCAATAGTTCTTGACACTGTCTTCATTGCTTATTACCATGTGTAGGGAAGAGATTGACCTTTGATTTGCCCAGAACTTTACTAAATTATCTTATTCATTTAAATACGTTTTCACTTGATTTCTAGGAAGACAAGCATGTTGTTGTTGTTGTTGTTATGTGCCATCGAGTCGTTTCTGACTCATAGCAACCCTATGCACAACAGCTCTAAACCCTGCTCTATCCTGCGCCAACTGCACCGCCTCTGACACACCCATCCCGATTACCCCAGTAACCGAATCAATCCACCTCATACAG
>NW_006399877.1:819910-847039 GCF_000299155.1 Elephantulus edwardii
AGATTATTCGAGAGGCTGGAAGACAAGCATAGCACTGCAATTACCGATGTCTTCGTTATTTTATTCTCAACGTCTATATTTCATTTAACATACATATGTATATTTAAAAATTCATTGCCGTCTACTTGGAAGTGACACACAGCTGACCTTCTGGCAAGTTTTCAGAGGATGTAAATTGCATGAGAGGAGAATGCCCATCTTTCTTCCACTGGGCAACTGGTGGATTTGAACTGGCAGAGAGGCACTCCCTGCAGGCTGTGCCACCAGATCCCTTTATATACATACGTACTCTCTCTCTCTCTCTCTCTTCATCTACGGAGCCCTGTGGGCTTAGTGTGTTCAGTGCTGCACTGTCAACCAAAAGGTTGTCGGTGTGAATCCCCCAGCTGCTCCGCAGAAGGAAGGGGGCACTCTTGTCCTGTACAGACCCACAGCCTGGGCCCCCGTGCAGCAACGACTTGGACTGACTTGATGATGGTGGGTGTGCTGGGCATCAGTGGTTAGCTCTTAATGCCAACCAGAGGGTGGATGGTCTGGTGACCTGCCTCTGAGAGGCCACAGTAGCAATGGCACAGACACAAGACCAAACCCAAACCCGCCGATATCAAACAGATCTGGAGTCACGACCTCTGCGGAGGAGCCTGGGGCACTCCAATGCTAACTGAACAGTGGGTGCTTCAAATGCACCTGTCTCTACATAGGAGGAAGGTGAGGAGATCGACTCCCAGGAGGTTCATCTTGGAAACCGTGGGTCAGTTCTGCTCTGTTCTGTTGGGTCTCTGCGAGTTGTCATGGCCACCATTTATGTGTCCTTTATACAAGTATACATAAACGTGTAAGTATGGGCCCACACACACACACGTGCGTGCACGCCGCCTGGCTTGGCTTGGATCTCCGGTGTAATAGTGGAGCCTTGGTAAGACTGGAGACTTTCACCCTCCTGACTGCGGAGAGCGTAACCTCACACTCGAACCTTAATCATAATGTTGGCTGAAGGTACCTGCAAGAATTCTGTCAAGTTAGGGGAGACATTTTCTTTATTTTTGTCTTCTTGCTAAGAGATGAAAAGTTTTACTCAGAAAAACTTGGTCTTTTCCAACATTTCTCTACAAACTTTTTCAAGTACTGGGCTGGAGTCAGAGACTCACTGGCGTTGAACCACCCTGGCTGCTGGTGGCACCGTGGTTAAGTGCTCTGCTGATAATGGAAAGGTTGGAACTCGATCCCCGTCACTCTGAAGAAGCATGTGAGTCTTGGGGAAGGTTTCACCCTGGACCTTGTGTGGGTCAGTCAGCTTGCCCCGCGGGGTCGCTGTCAGTCAGGCCTGAGCAGACGGCAGTGAGTTTATCTGCTGGTCTGCTGTGTGATGAAAGCATGTTGACTTTGCTGTGAGCTCCTTCTCTGAGATGAGGGGAAACGGACCCCTTCTTACCCCTGGGCTGTTTTGGTGTTGGAAATGTTGTCACCTTGCAGTATATAAACCCAAAACTGTGGACAAGAAGGGGTCTCACTGGAGTGGCCCCCATTCCAGGAAGGGTGAAATTAGCAGGGCCCTCAGAGAAGGAGGATTCTGAGGATGGTCCACCTTCTGGAACCAGCAGTGGGCAGTGGGGCAGAGAGACCCTTAGGTTGACTTGGGGCCAGTTGGAGGAGGTGGACAGCCACTTGACTTTTGACTCCATTATGGTGTGTGGATTCTGTCTTCCCACCTGGAAAGGCCACTTGAAGGTGGCCTTTGTCTGTACTTACCGAGAACCTTGAGCTCAGGGCCAGATCCAGGAAGGGGATCAGCTTCCAGCTGCCCCCCCGCCCCGCATTTGGTCTGGGGGAAGTTGACCTTCCACTGATAAAAGTGAGGCTTGTGGTCCACACAGGGAGCACTGCCGGCTTAGTGCCGAGAAGCTGCCTTGCAATCCTGAAGGTTCAGATCCACGAGCGGCTCCGCAGGAGATGGATGGGCCTCTCCCCCAGGGTTAACCACCTCTGACGACCCGCCAGAGGGTCAGCTGTGGGTTGCTTCCAACTCAACGGTACACAACAACAATAACAACAACGTGTGGTCCACAGGCGGCCGCAGGAACGGGTCACCATGCACATCATTAATACCCACTGACTGTCTACACATCATGGTGGTGACAGGGCACGTGGCCCAGGGCCCTTAAGAGCCGTGGGAGTCATGTGAGCATGCAGTGGTGACAGCTCAACGTGGCCAGTGCCCATGTTAAGGTGGAGGTCATGGTTACCTTGCGTGAGATGCAGTAGGAGAGTTCACAGGTGGTGGCCCCTCAGATCGGGGCTCTGTCTCCCTTTCGGGCTTCAACTTCCTCTGTAATCACCTGGTAGGAGGGAAACCAGGCCAGAGATGTGGCGTGGACAGGAGGGAACATACCAGAGGGGTGGGAGATGCGGCTGTGCCGTCGGGCAGCTCCACAGAACGGGACACCCAGGGACATGAGAGGCTCACCCCTCTTCATCCCTGAAGAAACCATGGCTCAAAATTGCAGGCACTTGGCTGTAGCCCCGGGAACAGGGCTGAGGGCCTGCGGTTACCCGAAGCTGGCTCCACAGCCCCAGACACAGATGGCGTGGAGCCCTTCTCCACGGCTGAGGATCCCACCGGCCCAGGGCAGCCACTCAGTGCATGCTTGGGACAGACAGCATTGCCAGGAGGCCCCCACCGCTCCGCCCACCCGCCTGGAGAGCCAGCAGGGGTTCCTTCATCGAGGCCTGCCCAGGGGCTTCTTGCCACTTCTGTTGCTGGCCTTCCTACTCCCTGGGAACCTCCCCCCAAGATCAAATACCAGCCATGTCCCCAAAGCTGTCCCAGTGATCTCGGACCCCAGCCAGCACAGACATCTTAACGATATAGAGCTGCTGTAGAAACCCATGTTCTCGGGGTCTGGGGGCCCAGTGCCTGTTCTGGGGAGTCCTTCCTCATCAGTGGCCTCAGGAGGTCCTGGGGTCCTGGTGTTGCTCTGCATGGATGGAGCTGGAGGTCACGTGGCTGGGCCTGCCATTCGGAAGGGACTGGGGTCAGGGCTTGCGGCCCTGTGGGTGGAGAATTAGGGCTGGAGTGTGTCACACGTGGGCTGCTGGAAGGTCGCTGGTTCAAGTCCCCCAGCCGCTCAGCAGGAACTAGCCGAGCAGTCCCCTCCTGTAAAGACCCTTGGTCTTGGAACCTGGCAGAGATTCGCTTTGAGCTGGAACTGGCTGGGTGGCAGTGGCTTTGGGTTTGGGGTTTCGGTACCTCAGTAAGATCCGTTAATGATATGCAAAACCACTATGTTCCTACATCGACTTGCAGGCAGATGGAGGCAGAAGCTAACACATCTCAGCAGGGACTGACCCTCTGCCACATGGACAGTGTTCTGTCCGAACTCCTGGGGTGGGGTCCTCAGCCTGGTGCAAAACAGGGGGTAATGCAGGCGGGCCTTGGGGCAGCCCCTTCCTGGCCTCAGCGGGCTGAGGTCCTTGCGAACGGCCTGGGGCTCTCACGGTTGTTTCCAGGGGACATGCCCTGGTGACCTGAAGGCAGTTCCCACAGAGCTTCACCTGTGATGGGCCAGGCTGTCGCCTCTGTGCAGAGCTGCCCTCCTGACAGACAGAAGGGACTGGAACTTGGCCACGGTGGCCTCCTGGGTGGTGGTGTGTGCGCTGAGATTCTGATGACTGAGGCAAAATTGGTAGCCGCAGATAAAGTTTCCTGTTTTTTTTCTCTTTAAATTATAGGAGGAAGGAGGGCTTGGCAAAGTCCTACTCGGGACTCGCCAAACCTAAACTATTTGAAGAAGTCACACACATGTGCACGTGTACATGTGCGCGCGCATACACACACATGGATGGGCACACACACACACACACACACACACACACACACACTCACTCACTTAGTCACTCAAGGTTTTTGCTTAAAATCTGAAAGGGCTTGAATTCAGTTTAAGAGGTGAGGCCGCAGAGCCCGCCAAGCAGGGGTCTGGAAGGGAGGCAGAGCCTAAGCCAGCTGCCCAGGGACCTCATGGCCTGAAAGGCAGCCAGACCCCTCTTGCTGCTACCTGCATTCTCGGACCCAGAGGGTGAACAGTTCAGCTCAGTCAGCTTCTAGACCCTGGCCCCTGCCCTGAACACTGATGTTGGGGTCAGAGGGGACCCTTCAGGTTTACCTCCTGACAGCCCTGAAGGCTATTCTGTGCAGGAACAGGGAAGAATCTGTAGGACGGGGTGCCTGCCATCGTGTCCTCTTCAGGTCCTCTCTGAAAGCCACTGAGCACTGGGTGAGGCTATCAGGAGAGGTCTCGGGGAAGCCAACCTCTGAAGTCAAAGGGCCTGAGGCACTTGGGCACAGCTGGCCAGCCCCTGCAGACAGCATAGAACTCTAGTTCTGCATCCACCTCCCTCTGTCCTCCATGGGGCATCTCTGTGGATCCTCCTGAGTCCAGGTGGACATCCAGCAGAAGGATTAGCAGGCCCAGGCACCACCTGCTCCATTGCAGGATTTGACCTGTCTGGGGGAGGGGCTGGACTGTGGGAGTTCCTGCCTGGTCCTTCAACCACCTTTCCACAGCCCAGGCTATTGTCTCTACATGACAGGTGAGCACAGGCAAAGGTGGGGCAGCTGCCAGGACTCAGGGCATCTTAAGTGGCCACGTAGGGAGAAGGCGAGCTGGCCCCAGGGTCTGACCACTGGACAGTGAATTCAGACATTGGTTAGTGTGGCAATGTTTCCAGTGTTGATCATTTCAGCGAACACTTTACTATAAACTAGTATACGCAGGCCCTGTCTGGTTTATACAGGGGCATAATAGGGAGCACTGGGGCTGGAGAAGGGTGGGCACACATCTTTTCTGGATCTCTCTGCTTTGGTCCAGTGGGGACAGGGGAGTGTGGAGAGGTGATTGGACAGGCTGGGCTCCCCATCCACAGGTAGAATCCCCCTACTCTGTGAACTTCAGTTCTGCTCGGCAGGCCTCCAGCTAATTGGACAAAACCTGGCTCAGTCACAAGACCCTTTAGCCCCTCCTGCTGCTCGTCTCTGAGACATTCTTGCTCTCACCACTCCTGGTGACCCAGAGGACAGAGTCCGTATTCTTGAGCCACCCTGGACCTGGAGCTGTGTAGACAGAGTGTGCTAGGCCCCCTTGGATGTGGCTTCGGGATCTGAGCACACAGAGCAGTCAGGTCCTCAGGATGAACTGTAGTCCTTGGAAACACGGAGAGCAAAGAAGTCCCAGTGAACAGAGGAGACGAGGAAGAGCCAAATGGAGCAGGTGAGGGACGTGGGGGGTGAGGGACGTGGGGGTGAGGAACATGACGGGTGAGGGACGTGGGGGGTGAGGGATGTGGGGAGTGAGGAACGTGGTGGGTGAGTGATGTGGGGGATGAGGGACGTGGGGGGTGAGGGACGTGGGGAGTGAGGGACATGGGGGGAGTGAAGGACACGGGGGAGGTGAGGAGTGAGGGGCGTGGGGGGTGAGGGATGTGGGGGGTGAGGGATGGTTGGAGTGAGGGATGTGGAGACATGAGGCTCATGAGGAGTGAGGGCCTTGGGAGTGGTTGTGGAAGAAGGCCACAGTTTGGAGTCAGACAGGACTGGCGAATGAATCAACCCACCTCAGGAGTGGGCACCAGGCCAGGTCTTTCTCTGAGTCTGGCCCCTGGACCCACTGTGGAGTAGAGATCATGGGGACTGACAGAGCCCTGTCCACCCTGTCTGCACCCTTCCACTCCGCTGTCTCTGATGACCCCCAGCTGCCCGGGCCTCACCAAGTTCTGCGAGCAGTCATGGAGCAAGTGGAGACCTCCTCCCACGGTCATCATGCTCTCTGCCGGCCTCTCGCACTTCTGAAGGTTGTCTAGGCCTTCACACCAGGAGGGGTGGAAGCACCTCCTCTTGATGGATGGGGAGCTGGGGCGGTGGTGTCTCTAGGGCTCATGGGAAGCAGACCAGCCTCCCCACATGGGGCCTCTGGGGCTGGAGACGTTCTTCTGAAGTCCCTTGTAAGCCTCCTAGGCCCTGCTCGGACTGGATTCCTGGGCTCCAGCCCTAGCTGGCAGCTCAGCTCAGGGTGAGTGCAGCTGTCTCAGAGCACAGCCCCCCTTGGCCCCCAGCCGGTCCCTTCCCACCTGCTCCCCATCTGACACTCAGGGGCTGGGGACTGAGGAGGGACACTCAGGGACCTGTCACTTGGTTCCCATCCTATCTGTGTGAACTGTGAATCAGTCTCTGAATTGAGGGTCTGACGACCTGCAGGCAGGCGCACCACGGTCAGAACACACCTTCCTCAGTAAGCTCAGCTGCTGCAGTTAAGGCCCCTCGGACAGTACGGGGCCCCTCAGTCATGGAAGGGAATCCCCTGCAGCACAAGTTCATGACCGTAGCAGATTTCAATGCCACGGTGAGGAGCTCTGTTCAGCGTCTGGCCTCGGACTCCTTGGGGTCTCAGGGTCTCGTAACCGGGGCACTCAGACCGTGCTGCTGCCCACCCTCCCTGTGACCAGAAGGGGAGTGTTGCTCCAGTCACCAGGGGTAACTCGGGGTGGGGGACAGCCCGGTGTTAGACAGTGAGACAGCCAGGAGTGTGTCACCCCTTCTGACTGAGGTGACCCTGATGGGCCTCAGGCCCTTTTGACAAGGGGCTGGGGACCCCCTAGGGCATCCCAGTGCAGCTTACAGGCCATGAGCTCAGTGTGTGAGGAGCTCCCTTGGACCGGCACCTCGGCCACCGCACAAACGCACACACAGTGACCCCTCGTGCACCTGCAGGCGTGAGTGTGAGCCTTGCGGATGTCTGTGGGTCCCCACTCGGTGCTGGGTGGACAGGCTGTGAGGCAGGTCTAGCTGCAGCGTGCCTCCTCCAGGGCGACCCGGCCCTTTGATGTCTGCTGGGTCCTGCTGCAGCCCTGTCTGGGCAAGCCTGGACGCCTTGCCTGCTGGCCGTGAGCCCTGAGGGTGGGTGGCAGAGAAGGGGGGGTGGGCCGGTGCAGCAGCTACAGGGACAGGCCTGGGCCACTGACTGCCCAGAGCCTCCGGCTCCCAATACCCGATTCAGATCCTTCTCCCTGGTCTCGGGGGGCCTTTCTCACTGCCTTCAATACCCATCCTGGGGAGCTCCTGTTACGGGGCACACAGGTGTTGAATGGACAGGTTCCCACATAGGCCTCTGGCTTCAGCCTTCGCTAGCACGGACACTCTACTCCCCACCTTCACCTCCCTCTACCTTCATTCCCGCCCCCCTCCCCTAACGTCCAATTTACAAACTGCTCTGTGTCTTGTATAGGAAGCTGGTCCCCTAAAGGGCTGTGATGAGTCCCGCTCTCACACAGTGGGCGGTGGCCAGCCCTCTCCCTCTCTGCACCAGCGGCCTGATACTGTTTTCTGCTCTTTAAAGTACAGGAAATGCCGCAGTCCAGTGATGTCCTTGCATCTTGAGTCTGTGCAGGACTTGGCTGGCGTGGTCCCTGTGACGGGCCGTGCGCTGGGACCATTCCTGTGACAACAGTCCGTGCATCTCACAGACGCTGTCCCTTACCCTCAGGGCCTCTTTACTGAGCGATCTGTCCTGAAGACCTGTCTGAGATAACTGAGGCTTGGACAACACTCTGATCCATGGTATTTTCAATGGCTGACTTTAAAAAAATAGATTTCCAGGCCTTTCTTCCTGGTCTGTTTGAGTCTGGAAGCTCTGCTGAAACCTGTTCACGGGTGATTCTGCTGAGGACTGTGACCAGCTTTGCAGGAAGCCTCTTAAACGCTTCCAGACCAACATCAGACTAAAGCATGTTCCCTCTCCAGGACAGCAGACCCTCTCTCTGAGAAGACGTGCTGTGTGCCTGAGTGCTTGACATTTTTGCCTTTTTATGTGGCTGTTACTAATTGTGTTAGGGATGCCCGGCGGGCGGTGGGCAGGATATTTGTCTGTGTCTGACCCAGTCATGTGGCCTCTGACCAGACAAAGTCCATGGGTAAAGAACTGAACATGCCCTGGGCCCTTCCTGGAAGGCTGCAGACAGGCAGAAACTACGGGAGGCCCCTTGGACTCAGGTCAGCTAGTCCTGGCCTCAATACAGACTGGTGACAACCATAAGTGAGTGCCTCTGATCCGGTGGCCCCTCCACCTGTGTCCAGGTTCAAGGTCAGGGACTCGGTTCTTGAGTGTCCTGTCTATTGTGACCAGGTTGCTGAAGACACTCTGCCCACATCTGCGGAAGGCTGAGGGCTCCTGGTCCCTCATGACGTCCTCCCTGGAGAGCCTGGCCCTCGCCTGCAGGACCGCCAGATAGGAGCTCCTCCTCCGTGGGGTGTGTGTCTTGAATCTCTCCCTGGATGTCCCTCAGGACCCCAGCTGTGTCCTCCCCCTGTCCTCGCTCACCAGGAGAGGAGCAAGCTCCACCCTCAACCCCACCGGACCCTGAGACATTCTGGTCCTGCCTCAGTTTACCTTTCTGATTAAGCTCAGCCTCCTTTTGGGCTTGCACTCTCTATGCCTGAGACACACTTGCCTCAGTTTACATTCTCCTCTGTCCGTCTGATCAGAGCGCAGCTTCCCAGGACCTGCCTCCCTGTCTCCACAGCCGCTGTGGAATGTGCTGGACCCCTGGGGTCTCTAGTGTGTCTGAGCAGACTGCTCACCAGGCCTCTCTTTTGAGGCACAGCTGGGTGGGCTCACTCCCCAGGCTCTCAGTAGCAGCTCAGGTGTCACTGTACCAGCAACTCTGCAGCTAAGAGGTGTCCAAACTGTTGCTCAGGTGTTGCTGGCACACGGGTCACCCTAGTCTCCTGGCCACGTGGCCTGAGTGTGGACAGCCTGTCCTCAGTCATCCTCCAATCTGAGGCTTTCTGGGCCCCTGTGGGTTCCTCAGGGGTCCTGCCTTTGTGTCCCCAGCCCCTCTCCATGCCCTTTCTCTGCTACCTGCCTGGTGAAGGTCCAGCCTCAGAACACCCCTCTCTCAGATGGAGTACAGAACCCTAGTGTGACACCAGCCCGGAGACCTAGGGAGCCTTTCCCACCACCGTGAGCCCTAGGTGCCCTGCCCTTTGCATGTGGGGTTGACCCCAGGCTCCCCTCTCCTTAGTGTCCTTGAGGTCATCAGGAGCTGAGTCTGGGGTGGACGTGGCCCCCTTCCTTGGAAGACCCAGCCTGGAATCAGGCTGTGGGTGGGGCCCTGTCGGAGTGGTCAGGAGCCCCCTGCTGGGAGGGAAGATGTGTGCTGGGGTGGGATCTTTTAGGACAGACAGCTGAGAGGGAGCATGTGTGCTGGCGTGAGGGACCTGAGGACAGCTAGGAGTCCTCAGCTTGGAGGAAGGACTTGTGTTTAGGTGGGAGGCACGCCACCCAGCCTTTGGAGCTCTGGTCCTCTGCGTTTCCCCCTGGCAGGGCCGGCCTTCCCCTCCTGGGCTCTGTGCTTAGGAAAGGCTCAGGCTGGAGGCTGCAGGGTGGGGTGCTAAGGGCCTGGCCCAGCTCCCACTGTCAGAAGACTTCACTCCATGAACCTGGCATCAGAGTCCCCAAGGGTAAGTGCTGGGCTGATGCAGACACAGTCAGCTTTAGGATTTAGCCAACTGAGAACACAGGACTGGGCTCTTTCAAAGTCCCATGACTCATCAGTATCTTGAGATGCCGGAGATGGGAACTCTGCGGCTTGTGGTTCAAGGTTAGATGGCACTGAGTCAACACTGACTCCTAGTGAACCTAAGATCCCTGGATCGAGACCCTCCCCATCTTGCCCCACCTTCATCATCTTCACCACGCTCAGGCCCACTAGTCACCGTGCATCTGCCACCTGGGAGGTCCTCTCTCTTGCTGACCTTCTACTATCCCAAGGATGGGTGCCTCCTGACAGCATGCCCAAAACATGTGAGACGAGACGACACCGTCCTTACCTGTGAGGTGATGTCACCATCCTTATCTGTGAGACGAGATGTCACTGTCCTTACCTGTGAGAGGCCACCATCCTTACCTGTGAGATAAGACGCCATCCTTACCTGTGAGGTGATGCCACCATCCTTACCTGCGAGACGAGACACCACCGTTCTTACCTGCGAGACGAGACGCCACCGTCCTTAGCTGCAAGGAGCTCCTGTTTCCACTTCCTCCAGGACGGACTGCTCAGTCTTTGGGCAGGCCACGGGGTATCTGGGCTCGTCACCAACACTGAGATTCAGAAGCCTAGATTCTTTTTGGTCCTCCTTAGTCGTTGCCCAGATTTCAGATGCATGGGAAGTAACAGAAAATACCACAGCTTGGATCCTGTGCGCCCTAGTCCTTCGACGGGAATATCTGCTTTTTAGCACTTGGAGAGGTCCTGGACAGTAGATTTTCCCAATGCAGTATATCTTTTGATTTCTTGTCTGCTGTAACAATGAGTGTTGATTTTGGATCCAAGTAAAAGGAAATTGTTAACAACTAATCTTTTCTCCATCATGATGTTACCTATTGGCCCAGTGGTGAAGACTTGTTTTCTTGATGTTGAGCTGTAATTCACATGAAGGCTGCAGTCTTCCATCTACAGTAAATCCTTCAAGTTCTGTTCACTGTGGGCAAGCAGGGCTGTGTCACCTGAGTAACGCAGGTTGTTGATGAGTCTCCTCCAATCCTGACGCCACATTCATCATGTAGTCGAGCTTCTCAAGTGGTTTGCTCAGCATAACAAAGACAGAGAACCCTGAGGCCTGTCCCTCCTGATTTCAAATCATGCAGTGTCCCCTTGTTCTGTTTGGACTACTGCTTCTTGGTCTACGAACACAATTAAGTATTCTGGAATTCTCATTCTTATCAACATTTTCCACTATTTGTAATGATCCACAGAATAAAATGTCTTCGCATAATCAAAAAAACACAAGTAAACATCTTCCTACTGTTCTTTCCTTTCAGGCAAGTTATAACTGACATCATCAATTATATCCCTTGTGCCGTGGCCACTTCTAAATCCAATCTGAATTTCTAGACTTTTCTGTTGATATAATGTTCCAGTCTTTTTAGAATAGTCATGAGCAGATTTTATTGACATGTGCTATTCACGATGCTGTTCCGTAATTTTCACACTTTGATCATCTTTTGGGAATGTGAACCAACAGGGCTGGGCAGGCCTCTTCCTGGCACATTTCTTGGCACAGCCAGTGAGAGTGCCCAGGCTGCATCTGCTGCAGCACTGCCGTATACATCACCTCGACGCCTGGGGCCCGAGTTATGCCAACGGCTTCAGTGCAGCTTGAACGTCTTCCTTCACAGCTTCCTGATCATATGCGACTTCCCCAAACGATCCAGTTTCCGCCAGTTCTGGTTGGAGCAGTGACTCTGTGGATTCCTTCCGTTTTCTCATGAGGTCTGTGTATATATTCGCCATTCACTTCTTTTTAAAATGCCATTTACCATGAGTAAATCATTGATTAAATTTCTGTCATACGATACCCAGCCTCATTTCTGTCGCCAAGACCCTATTTTCTAAGCATCAGTTCTTTGTTTCCAGCTTTTGCGTCCAGTAACCAATCATAATCTGCATGTTTTACTCATATGATTGATCCATTTCAGATGGCAGAGGTTGGTGGGAAGCCCCAGTGTCTTCCTCATGGCCTGTAGTTGTGTTGTTGTTGTGTGGCATCGAGTCACTTACGACTCATAGCGACCCTATGTACAAGAGCCCTAAACGCTGTTCTATCCTGTGCCAACCTTGCTATCAAACAAACTCATTCCCACCACTCCACTCACAGAATCGATCCATCTCATCAAGGGTCTTCCTCTCCTGCGCTGTCCCTCCACTCTCCCAAACATGATGTCCCTCTCCAAGGACCAGTCCTTCCTTGCAACATGCCCAAAGTATGTCAGATGAAGCTTCAGAATCCTTGACTCCAGGGAACATTCCAGCTTCACCTTCTACAGGACAAACCTGTTTGTTCTCCTAGCAGTCCATGGTATATTTAACACTCTTCTCCAGCACCACAGCTCAAAGGCATCAATTGTCTTTCTATCATCCCTATTCACTGTCCAACTCTCCGATGCATAGCACGTAATTGCAAAGACTATAGCCTGGATCAGGCGCACCTTAGTGGTTGGTTGGTTCATATATTTGAATAATAGTTGTATTAACAGATTTACTTTTGATATGTATAGACATGATGGTATCTCTGACTGCTTTGTGTTTCAGGCTAGATCCTGAAATGTTCTTTTTGACATGTCAGAAAAACCTTCCTCAGCTTGTCCTCCCTGGCACAGTAGGTCTTATGACTGACTTGAAGCAGCCACAGCCGGTCCACCTCGGCTCACCGAGGGCCAGGAGGTGGGCATTCTGTTGGTATTTGTGCCTTTAGGCGTCCTGTTTTCTTTTTCACATCTTCCAATTTTCCTGGATTCATGCTCCGCACCTTCCACTTTTCCATTGTTAATGACGTTTGCAGCTGTTTCTCCTGTTTCAGACCCACGCTGCGTCAGTAAACCAAGGTCCCCGTTGGTAGAAGCTGCGCTCGTCTGAGTCGTTGAGACAGAGCGCACTCTGCGGGGCAGCTGTCCCCCAGCTGCAGCCGTGGGCTCACGGGTTGGAGTCTCAGCTGCCGCTCACTGGCCTTTGAGGGCCTGCCCTCTCAGACGTGGTGTCCAGGCCTGCTTCTCAGGCTGACTCTGGAAGCTCTGCTGCAGCCTGTCCCACGGTGATCATGCTGGTGTTTGAAACACCAGTGCTGTAGCTTCCAGCATCCCAGCAACACGGAAACCACCACCGCACGACAAGCTGGCACGGGCGCTGTTCTCGCGGTGTGCTCAGCGGTAACCTGACCTTTGTTGCCATGTTCTTTGCAGATTCTTCTAACATGGAGGCCCAGGTGGGAGACACTGAGCCTCTGTTACCACGTGGCTGTTCTGCTTGCAGCTCCGCACGGCGTTGATCTGCAATGTGTGGTCACTGGGCTGTGCAAAGGGGCAGCAGCTGAGGCTCACAGGTGTGGAATTGCTGCAGCCCCCCCCCATACCAGACACGCTGGTGTATACATGGTAGTGAAAAAGCTGTGGCATGGGGGCAGTGTCCAACCCCCTAACTGCACGGGGGCAGGGGCAAGACTCCACACCAACGGCCCCAGCAACAGCCCACAGTCGATTTAGGCTTCTCTGAGGTCAGACATTCCTGCGTGCTCACACACGACCCACACCTGACAATCCTAACACCAGCTGCTCCTCCCGTGCTGCTCCCTGCTTCTCTGCTGGGCCCCGTAATTTGTTGCAATGACCACGCAGAACTGGCATTCAGTGCTAACACTTAAGGGGCTGTTGACGGAAATGAAGTAATAGACCTCAGTTCTGGGTCAGGACAACAGACAGTTCTGTCAGGGAGCTTCTTCTCAGGTGTGACCACAGGTGGGCCTCTCTCCAGCCGTTGGCCGTGAGGTCTGGCCCTATTCTTCTTGGGCAAATGTTACAAAGCTCTTCTAGCTCTGCTGTTCTTTAAAGGCCAGGTGACCCCAACTCTGCCACAAGCCTGAACCTGGAACTGCTGGTTCTACGGCTGTGAGTTATTCACCAGGCTCCCCAGCAAACGTCTGCGGCCAGTGCTTCACCAGTGAACCAGCCGGGGCCCTCAGCCCTGACCTGGCCCGGGAGCCACCGCTGCATTCGACGTCCTGGGCTGGCCGCCCCTGCGTCCCTGTCACTCTGTGGCACTGAACAGGCTGACTCACAGCCTGCAGCTCTGGGGCCCTCAGCTCCACGCTTCTCGCTGAAACCTCCGGCTCTTTTTCTCTGCTTCGGCCTCTGCCGTGTCTGTTTCTCTCTGGCAGGACAGCAAGTCTGGCCGAGTCACATGGTAGAGTTCCCTTGGAAGTGCCCAGAGGCCAGGACCATTGGCTGTTGATTTGCACATCCATGTGGCTGAACTATGGTGCACAGGCGTGCGGCCGGGCCCCAGTCCGGAGGCGGCTGAGAAGGTGTTTACAGACGGGGCTCACGGCAGCAAATGGTTGGCTCCAAGTAAGGCTGATTATTCTTTACAACATGGACAGACCTAGTCCAATCGGCGCAATTGTTGAGAGAAAAAAAGCCGGGGTTTCTGTGGGATGAGGAATCTGCCTCAAGACAGGAGATGCCCGAGGGGGTCTTGCTCTGTGCTCCTGGGTCTTGCAGCCTGCCACTTGCCACCTGCCTGGGGGACTGTCCTCATCAGCGCCTAGGAAGCTCACCATCCTCCTGCCGTCCGCCCCTCCCTTTCTCTACCCTGGTATTGCTGCCCTGAGCCGTGGAATCTGGCTCTATGATGACACCAGGTTGGAGAGGCTGCACCTCTCAGGAGCGAAGGGACGTGGCTCTCTCCCACAGAGCAGCTGGTGGATTTGAACTGCCAGCCTTTCAGTGAACAGCCCAGCATGTAACACACGACACCATCTACATATCTGTATCCGTGGCCACACCCATCATGGCCACACCCAGGTCCTCTGTCTCCTGCTGGCTGGGCCTTGGTGGCCCTCTCTGGTCCCACGGCGTGAGTGTCAGCTCTCGTGCCACCCCTCTGCCAGGAGCAGCTGAGCTCTGGAGAAACGGGATTCTGAGCCTCCCGAGAAGGCTCCTGCTTTGTCTGGAACTTTGCCCCTTAAACAATAGCTTGACTGAGATGCAGTTCACACACCGTGGACTCCGTCCATTACAGTGAGACTGGCTAGCTTCTGGCACGAGCAGAGCAGTGTAGCTCTCAGCACGATCAATGTTAGATCATTTTCATCACTCCAAAAGGAAACGCTACCCCCTTCAGCTACCATCCCTGCTGCTCCAATTCCCAAGCTTCCTTGCTCTACATCCGGGCTCGGGGTGTGCCTGTCCCTCATGGGGTGCTAAGACGCGGGGCTGTTAGGTCTCCCTTCATCAACAAGATGAGGGGGTGCAGAAGCGCATTTTCAAAGGCCCCCTCACAATTCTCCTGGCAAGGGTGAGCTCTCGTCTCCTCCCCTGGCTGGCCTCATTTTCTTTGACCAACAGCCTGGGGCGGGGGGTGGGGGGATGCAGTGCAGGTTTTGGGACTGGCCTCGAGGACACAGTGCCCCCTGTGCTATGAAGGGGACAGTCCCTCGTGAAAGACCATGTGGGCAGAGGCTGAGCCTCAGCTGAGCCCAGGCTGAGTGCAGCTTCTCGGGGAACTCTGGAGAGGTCAGCAGCGCCGGGCAGTCAATCTGCAGAGTGGAAAAAACGGTACAAGGTAAGCATACAGTCATCAGAGGAGGCTTAGTGACCAGCAGCCACTTCAGCCCGCCTCCAAGGCAGCCCCGCCATCCAGCCCAGCCCAGTCCAGCTTATCCAACCCAGCTCAGGACAGTCCAGGCCTAGCCCAGTTCAACTGAGCTCCAGACTCAGGCCAGGCCAGTCCAGCTTAACTCCAGACTCAGGCCTAGCCTGGTCCAGGCCATCCAGCCCAGCTCAGCCTCACCTTAGTCCAGCCCCAGGGCAGCCCTAGTTCAGCCCCTCATTGGACCCAGCCCAGGCCAGTCCTGGGTGGATGTCTACCGCAATGCAGCCCAGGTCCTCCTGAATTGGGGGTTTTCTATATGAGTGTTGCACGTGGTCATCAGAGGAGTGTGGGGAGGCCCCAGGAATGTGACACGGAGACATCTGCCGCTCAAATGAACTAACAGCTACTGTCGTGCACATGATGCCAGAGTCCCCCAAGTGGACAGGCAGGAGCAGTCCACACCAACACAGGGCAGCCAGGCCCAGCGTGGCTGGCGAGCACCTGTCCCCAGGGCTGTGCTCCATGATGTCACGTGAGCAGGCTGAAACGGGCCGTGGGGGTATATTTATGCCTTGGAACTTGGCAAGCGCACCACATCAGCTGAGAGGCCTGCAATGGATTTTTAGAGTCTCGGGAGGAGTCAGCATGGTCCCCCCTCAGATTTAACTTATGGCACCCAGGACTGGGAGATGACCACTTCCTGATGTGTGACCCCTCAGAAGTTCAGACCAGAGGTTCAGCTGGGGTCTGGGAGTGACTGTCCCCCTCCAGGCTGGGGACTACCCTGCTGGCTAGCTCCTTCTCTGGCCCGGCTGTCCAGCTCACCCAGCCCTGAACTGCGTTGTGGACTCAGTTTCAAGGCTGGCACTGGAGAGAGAGCTGGCCCTGCACAAATGGGTGGGTCCCAAGAGGACATCCATCATCTGTGTGCCTGGCCGCTGGGCCTCAGTCCCCATTCACTGAGGGACGAGTGTGCCCACTTTGAGATCAGCCTTGTAGGGGATAGAATTGGTCTTCACAATGTTAGGACAGTAAGCTAAGACCCTTCCAGGTCCCTCCAGGGCGTGATGAGGCTTGCCCATGAATGGGGGGACACAGTGGGGGCAGCCCACAGGTTTTCAGGCATGTGAGGAGGGCCTGGTCAATAATCTTGCGTACCTGTCCTCGTCACCACGGAGGGGAATGCACCACGGAGGGGAATGCACCACAGATGGACACGGTGTAGTGGAAGCCTTCAGCAGGAGCTTCAAATCCATGCGGCAAGCTCATACACCACCAGTAGACGGTGCATTTTAAAGGTGAACCTATCCACAGAACCATCACCTGGTGGAAGGGGCTACGGATGCTGCCGTCGCCCACCAGCACCCCCTGGCAGGTCCCTCCGCAGCTTCATTCTTCTCTCACCACAGAGCAGTCTGGGCTTGTCCTCACTCCCCACAAAGGCAGTCCTGCTGTCCACGCTCTCCTGTCCATCCAGGTTGGATGGGCAGTGTCCACTCTGCTGCTCAGTCCTCTACTCAGCTGCACTGTGTGCAATAACTATTGTGGAGATGTCACTGTAGGATGTATCACGTGTGGACATGAGACACGCGGTGAAGACACACCTGACACCATGGTTTACAGACAACCATTCTGAGGGGTTATGGCCATTGAAACGACATTGCCCTGTGCTCTCTGGTGAGCGTGTGTGCTTCTCAGCATGGGATTGTGAGTACACTCAGCTTTAGGAGATAATAAAGTGCCACAGTCTTTGGCTGTGTTCTACAGAGAAAGTGTGAGAGAGTGTGTGTGTCTACAAACACTCCTGCTGACTCACAATGGATCCCAGGTCGGCAGGCTGTTGGTTCAAATCCAAACAATCAGAAGTTGTGAGCTACACGCAGGATCCAGACCAAGCAAAAGCAGCATAGCTTTACCGGACGTCCAGATGTACGGCACGCGGGCCACGCTCCTGATGAAATGCACTTTCAGCTGATTGGCTGCTCATAGCAGACGTCATCAAGAGAGTGAAGCATCACAGCAGATCTGGTCAAGGAAAGGACGACTTCCTAGCTAGCAGAGGACCACAGACAGCCAAGCTGATGCCTTAGCCATCGCATACATCACGTCCCACCAGGCAGTTTGTGGGGGACATCAACTTTGTGTGCCAGTTTGCATTAGTCAAGCTTAGATGACTACAGTTTTCTACAGATTTTGGCGCTGATTATTAAATATGGGGCTCCTTACTGTACTGGTCTTGTGACTCCACACAGTGGTATCGTGGGACCACGCAAACATGGGGCTCGGGGTCCACGAAGGTGATTGGACAGCTTGCTAACAATACAGATGGAATGCATACGGGGTGCGACTATTCTCAGGATGGGGACTGATTTATTTTACCATCCTGCTGGGCTGAAAATGAGCCATTTTAGAGGCACAGAGAGGGACTCCACACAATCATGAGAGAAAAATCAGGAGTGGAACGTGTCTTTTGGACCTTGGCTCCTTGTGCTGAGAATGTCTTGGATCAGGAAAGAGAGAAAGCTGTCACAAAGAATGCTGAGAAAATGTGTGACACAGAAGTAGCCACAGCAGAGGTAGGAGATTGGAGAGGGATGCTGCAGTGGGTTTCCTGGACCACAGCGTGAGGTGGCCAGAGTGGACTCACTGTCCGTAGAGCAAGGCAGCTGGAGTGGACTTCCTGGACCACAGAGCAGAGTGGCTGGAGTGGGTTCACTGACCAGAGTGAGGTGGCTGAAGTGGGCTTGCTGGCCATAGGGCGGAGAGCTGAGTGTCTTTAGGTCAAGGCTGATGGAGTAAGACGCCTCCACCGTAGCTTTGTAACAGTTGCCTCAGCATGGCAGAGGCCAGGCTCAAGCTGGCCAAGGGGTGAGGGTCAACAGGAACCTGAGAGGCTGAGAGAAGCTGAGATGGTGCCCACACACTTCCTGATCCTGACTGAGTGGTAACCCGCTCATGTCCATCCTGTCCGACAGTTGTCAGGCGGGCTTCTAGATGCAAACTTGGCCTTGGAATCCTATGGTAAGTGTAGACAGAAAGTCACAAGGAGAGTGGGAGAGACCGAGTTATCACACTGTAGGCAGGTGGGTACTGGACATTGGTCTGCAATCAGTGAGGTAACATCAGTGGGATAGTGTCACTGGTCCCGTGGGCTCATGCTGGTCCTGTGGACTTATGTTGATCCTATGGTTTGATCCTGGTCCCCTGGGCTGATGATGCTGGTCCCCTGGGCTGATGATGCTGGTCCCCTGGGCTGATGATGCTGGTCCCCTGGGCTGATGATCCTGGTCCCCTGGGCTGATGATGGTCCTGTGGATCCATCTGGTCTCTTGGGCCCATCATGGGCATCCCTGACACCTTAATTTATGCTTTTATATTTGCATGAATATTATCATAAACTTGCCTTCAGTTGACCTGCTGTGCTGAGGGGATACCTTCTCCCTTCCAGGCGTCTGTGAGTGCCCTCTGTTCTTGGCCAGCTGACCATGGCTCTGCTTGAGGCATGGGAGGGTTGAGTCTTGGGTGTCTGGGGGGGTGGCTGGGCCTTGGTGGGCAGTCCAGACTTCTCGGGGGTAGGGCAGGGCTGGGTCCTCAGGCCGCTAGACCAGAGACAGCACACCTGGCCTGAGCCTGCTATGGCCTCTGGAGTGCTGGGGGTTTCCTGTGCTGTAATCCTGAGGGCCCTGGCCCGCTGAGTGTGGCTTCCAGGATGGGCAGACAGCCTGTGAATGGCTGCACCTTGGACTTGGCCAGGAAGCCTCCCTGGAACTGCCCTCACCCTGTCTTCCCAAATGATGACAATGACGTCATTTGCCAGGAGGCTGACAGGATGTGGTTGTTTGGGGAACCTCCAGTTGTCGGCCTCCCAGGGCTTTGGGTGGTCTCCCTTCTCCTGCCCCAAGCAGACTGGGGTTCTGTGTGAGGGTCTCAAAGGCTCTGGAGCAGGCTTTGCACAGGAGCCAGCATGGGGGTCCCGAGAGCAGGCTGCTCCCCCTGAGATGGCAGTAACTGGGGTGTGTAGCTGGAGGCCCAGCCATCATCTCCTCTTGCCTGAAGCCTCCGGTCCTCAGAGCTCAGACTCACTTCCTGTGAGTCTGTGGGGGGTGGGACGGATGGGGACTGAGGTGGTCTGCAGTCAGCACGTTGCCTGCTCCCTGCTCTGCCCACCTGTTCCCAGGGATCCCAGGGCCTACGGAGTGGTCACTGCATCTGAAACCCAGAGGCCTGGGTGGCCTTGGCTGTTTTCCCAAGACCTCAGGCCAGAGCCTCCAGTGTTACTTGCTTTCTTCTGAGGTGCTGGACAGCAGCCTCCCCTGCCCCTGGCCAGGCCTCCCTGGGGGCTCCTGGAGGTGTTAGGCTAGGGACCTCGAGGGGAGGCCAGCTTGGGGTGGGAGTGAGGGCTTGCTCCCCGCCCCTTGATTCTTCTCCATGCTCCCAGCTTCCCCTTCCTCAGGTCCCCTCATTCCTCACTGCCAAACAAACTCCCCTCCCCGCCCCCCCAAAGCTCACCTTCCTTCTCAGACCTCTGGGTGAGCGGTGGGTCCAGGGCTTCAAAGGCCTCTCTCCCTGCAGCCCCTCCCCGAGGCCTCTGGCACAGAGAAGCTTTGTGTTCCTGCCCTCCCAGCCCTCTCAGACCCCCTGAATCCTGGAGAAGACCTGGCATGCCAAGGGCTGAGACCCCGTTGTCCTTCCTGGTACCACTCCTGGCATAACGGAGCCTGCCCAAGTGGCCCGGGCTTCCCTCTGTCACATTCTGGCCTAACTGGCCGGGCCCCGTGTTTGAGACCACTTCTTCCTTCCTGTGACGGGCATGCTATCCAGGTTCTGGATGCTTCCACAGAGACCATAACTGGAGAAAGGATGCACGTTATTACCAGGGCCAGACACGCCTGTGGACTCCTGAGAGATGGCGGCAAGCTGTCCAGAACCGCCTATCTGTGCTGGACCCTCACAGCCTGCCCTGCGATGGCTCCTCGCAGCTCGGCTTCCCACCCTCTGGGAAGGCCTGCCTGGACCAGCCCTTCTGCAGCCATGCCCACTCATGGAGGGCCAGTGGTGGTGGCTATGTCTGCTGCATGGCCCCGGGCATTGGCGAGTAATCCTTCAGATGCTGTGCTCTCGTACCTGACTCCAGATTTGGACCCTCATCTTTGCTGAGCCATGCCATTCCGGCAAAGTCCCTGTCCACAGGAAGGCCAGTCGGGCTGCAGCTCACCTTTGCCACTGGTCCCTTGGAATGTGGGCACGAGAGCCGCTGAAGGGCACTCCAAAGAAAGCCACTGAGTCCTGGACCTCTTCTTTCTCTCCCTCCCTCCTTCTCTTCTTTCCTTCATCCTTCTCTCCTTCTTACTCCCCTCTTCCTTCCCTCCATTTTTCTCTCCCCCTGAGATCTACAGAGCCATCAGTTGCCCCTGGACTGTGTCTGAGAGCCTAGGGTACCCTAGGACTGCGCTAGACATGAGTGGGACCTGAGTGCTCCTGATGCCCGGCTGCTCTGGATGTGAGTTGAGTGGGCAGCTGGGGCCTGTATTTGGGGGTGTGCACACTTGGTGCTCACTGTAAGTCTCTGTGGGGTGAGGACCCTCAGAAACTCCAGATCAGTAACGAGGCAGCTGTCCAAGGGCCCGGCTTGTGGGGCACACAGTGTTGCCCGTTCTGACCCTCCTAGTCCAGTCTCAGTGTTCCTACCCTTTCGCTGGGAGGGGACCCCCATCTGCCCTCTGTCAGTGCTGGCCTGGGCTCCCTCAGACAAGAGACCCAGCATAGGTATGACAGGACCAATGATCAGTGCACTGGTCCAGAGAACCGGGCTCTGTGGCCGCTGTGCTGTGGATGGCCTTCTGGGCTGGCTCCTAGGGACAGGAGGAGGGTGGAGAACGGTGGTCAGCCAGGAAGGGGAAGGGAAGGGAGGAGGAGGATAGGAGAACAGGAGGACAGAGAAGGAAGAGGAGGAACTGAGAAGAGGAGGAGTAAGAGGGGGCCGGGGGAGGGGAGCAGGTGTGCCTCCCCAGACAGCGGGGCCTGCCCACCTCAGACCACGGGGACTGCGTGCCTGTGGCATGAAGTCAGCTGCCCTCGGGCCGCCTGTCAGGGCTATTTCTGGAGCCTGGGGCTCAGAGCCTGCCCTGTGCTCCCTCCGCTGGAGGTCTGGTCAGGAGTATGGACAAGGCCCCTCTTGTCCCACATCTGTCTCCCTCAGCTTCTCCTCAGGCCGTCCCCCTCTGTCCAGCTGGTTTAGCCAGGGTGGGCTGTCTCTTGCTCAAGGGCTGGAGGACTGGTCTCCTTGTCACCCCCGCCCGTGGCCGCAGGATTGGTGTGGTCAGTCCCAGTAGCCCTCAGGGTCATCTCTAGGGCCAGTGGCCCCATGAGACCACCTCCTTCAGCTCCTGGAGGGAAACCTTGCTCATCCCAGAAGCCAGACCTCCCAGCCCGCATCTCCGTCTCCTCCTGAGATAGTAGTTCTCTGAGATGACCGAGGATGGGTGGACACAGCTGGGCTGGTCATCTTGGCCTGCTGGGGTCCTCTTTATGCTGTGAGCCCCCTGGGCAGCTCTGCTTGCAGCTCCAGCAGGTGATATGTCCCAGGGATGGATGCTGGGGGTCTAGTGCCCACTCAAGCAGATGCTTGGCTTGTCCCTGGTGTCTATAGGGAAGGGGGCCCCGGGTCCCACCAGGACAGGCAGGCTTCCAAGGGGAAAGCTCAGATGCCTGGTGGGACAGCTGTCTGCAGGAGTGTCCTCCCTTCCAGGTGGACATGGCCCTGACCCCTCCCTCAGGCCAGCTGGGTGGACAGCAGGAAGCATTCTCATTCTGTTTTTCTGGAGAATGGTGACCTGTGACAAGGCTCTTCCGGGCCAGCCCATAGAGGCCGGACCCTCATCCCTTTGGCTCAGCACTTGCTCCCCAAACCCTGGCATCATGGAGCAAGGGCGACATGGAGGTGGGGCTGCAGAGTTCCCTGGGCCTAGTTAAGGCCCAAGAGTGTGGTTCCAGGGCCAGGGTCCTGGGATCCCACCCTAACTGGCCACAACAGCCTTCTCAGGACTGCCCCAAATGGAGCCCTCAGAGACCCAAGCCACAGGGCGGGACCAGAGCAGTGGGAGCTGGGGCGGCCAAGGCAGTCCTCTGAGCTCAGGCCAGGCCGCCCACAGCCTCGCAGCCGTGGGGACTGTGGGCACACCCCAAATTCCATGGCCCCTCAAGCCATCACGTCTCAGGAAGGGGCCTGCCAGTGGTCTGTCCCCGAGGCTGCTAGCCCTATGCAGACATCTGTGTGCCGTCCCAGCGGGGTGCTGAGCGCTCTGAGGGAGTCGTAGGAGCTGGGGATCCCCTCTGCTAGGGGGTCCTGGCTCCTTTCTCAGGGTGGAGAGACATGGGGGGCCTCTGCAGGGCACTGGTTCAGGATACAAAGACAGAGAGACCCTTAGGGAAGGCTGCCCTCCCCCATTATCCTCCAAACAGGGCACGTCAGGCTCCCAGGAGGAGACCAGTCAGTGGCCTCTCAGGCTTGGAGGGTGGAGGGTGGGTCCAGACCCCCGGGGGCGGGGCCGGCTCTGACTCTGGCTTGTGGTCTGGCAGCAGCCTCCAGGATGGGGTCCTTTCCAGTTCCCTGCGGCCTGTGGCTGGGAGCCGCCTGGATTGTTCGCATCTCTAGCCCCCGTAGGCCTATGCTGGCTGCAGGTCCACTGGTCCTCAGCACCCTGCCCTGTCCCCGTGTGCATGGGCACTGGGAGGGCACCTCATCCCCAGAGGACGTTCAGGGCTGGAGTGGCAAGGCTGTCATGGGCACAGGGTTAGGTCAAGCAGTCCGAGCCAGGCCTCTGGGAGCTGGCACTATGGGGACCCCACCAGCTCACGTGGGAGCAGCTGGCCCAGCAGGCAGCACAGAGTGGGAGCTGTTCCTCCACTGATCACGTCCCAGCAGGCCATGGATGACAGATGGACAGCCCCGCCTGGGAGGTGGACAGCAAGGGGTATTTGGGGACAGCAGGTGTCCTGCCCTGACCCACAAGGACCTCTAGTGGGAGAGCTTCAGAACAACTGGGCATTCTGAGAGGGTCTCGAGTCCTGGGCCCCACAGCCCCACGGCCGTCCTGTCCACCCTGCAGGGCAGAGCGTCCATGGCACTGCCACCTTCATCTTCCTCCTGATGGCGGTGGGTGTGAACTGCTGGCCTCCCTGTTAGCAGACAGACAAAGTCAAGGTGAGCAGGGTCGGCCCCTGTGTAGGCTCTGCACAACCACACGCCCCAGCTCCCCACAGCCTTGGCGGTCGGCAGCTTTCAGCAGCTTCGCTGGACTTCCTTCCCCTGTCTGTCCTGTATCCCTTCTCTTGCATAAAGGCCCACTGATCTCCAGCACAGCCACTGACCACATCTGCGAAGGCCTTTTCAAGTTAGGGGCAGGGACAGGACTCGAGCACAGCCCAGGGAAAACAGCACAGCCTCCTGACCAGGTAGAGAAGGAGGCAACGCGTGCATGCGGGAAACCGGTTCCCCGCTGGCTGCACCTCTGGCCTCACACACTGTGACTGCGGACATTGTGGGACACTGTGGGACTGGGCAGTGTTTCTGCATGGGGGTCAAGAAGGATTAGAACAGACTTGGTACTTGACAATAACTTGAACTTGAACCTCAAGTTTGCAGCTTAGACCAAGGGCTCCCTTCTGAAGGCAGTGGTCATCTGGGAGACCTACCTGACAGGCGCTCAGAAGCCCGTGGGGGCAAGAATGGAGCAGAATGTAAGACTGAGGTCCGGTTGAGTGTCCTGTCCTCCATCAGTGATGAAGAGTGGTTCCAGGAACAGTCCCCACCACCTCCGACAGAGACTTGGCAGAGGGGAGGTCCCCATCTGCAGCTGGAGATGAGACCCTTTTAAATCTAAGACCACAAAGTAAAAGGAAATCAATGTCCAATCACTTTTCTCAAGGTTACAGAGACTCACAGCTCAGAGGGGAGTTGGTGGGGGCTGTGCCTGGATGAGAATGTGTCCTGGGGACTTGGGGCTCCTCACTGTGCCACAGTCCCCTTTTGGCCACAGAGAGGCACCGTGGTGAGCAGCTGACCACCCAGGCCCACTGCCACTGCAAGATCAAGGCCTCACATTCCTGACCTGGGCGTGATAGGGGTCAGACCTGGGCTCAGGAATGAGACTGGTGGGTGAGGCCTCTGCCTGGCTCTCCTTACACTCCTGACATAGCAGACACTGGTATCCCGTGGTGTACTCTGGTGTCCCCCTAGTGTCCTCCGTTCTCCCCTGGTGTCCTGCGGTGTCCCCCTGATGTCCCCTGTTCTCTCCTGGTGTCTGATGTCCCCCTAGTGTCCTCCGTTTTCACCTGGTTTCCTGTGGTGTCCTCTGTTCCTCCTGGTGTCCTCTGGTGTGCTCTGGTGTCCCTCATTCTCCCCTGGTGTCCCCTGGTGTCTGGCAGGTCTAATGGCTGCGAGTCTCAGATGAAGGCTGATTGAAGAACTGGCCTGCGCGGAAGGTTGTTTGGGAAGCAGCCCCTTGCTTACATAGGATTTAGGGCACAGGAACCTGGATGGTGGGGTGCAAGTGCCTATATGGACCAACTGTGTCTTCCTAAAAAGATGTGAAAGCCCAACGCCTGTAGCTGTGAGTCCCCTCGCTTGGAAAGAGGATCTTTTTTGACATTAATAGCTTATAATGGGTTACGCAGGGGCAGAGACTCAAAACTTCCTGCTGCTTAGCCCATTTCAACTCACGGGAGACTCTGAGGTGGGTCTGGGGCCTGGAGCTACCTGGGAGCACAAGCCCCCATGGGGCCCTGCAGCCACGGTCCTCAAACACCCTCCCCTGGCACCACAGTCCTGGTCCAGAGAGCTGTGAGCAGCCTGCCCTTTTGTGATGCACCCACAGCTCTCCTGGGGACCCATGAGAGGTGCTGGGACCCCAAGGTTGCACCAGGTTATGAGGACAGTCGCCTTGCTGTGGGAACCCCCCAGGTGGGGGTTCAGACCTCTGACACATCCTCAGAACTTGGGGGCTTTGACGTCCTGGACCCTCTGAGCAGGCAGTGAGGGGAAGACGAGTTAGAGATGCTCCCTCAGTTCTTGTCCCTTAGCCCATGTCACCACTGTTTCCAGCCTTGCCTGGGAGAATGTGACTGGGGAGACAAGGGGACCTGGGAGGGTCATCTCTCCTCCAAAGGGTCAGTGCTGTCTGAAGGTGTTAGTCCTGACTGAGGGGTCAGCCGTGCTTCGGGATATCAGTCCTGGTTAAGGGGGTCAGTACTGACTGAAGGGGTCAGCCCCAACAGAGAGAAGTCAGTCTTAACTGAGGGGTGGCCAGCTCCAATTGAGGGGTTCAATCCTGACTGAAGAGGTCAGCCTGATTGAGAGGGTCTACTCTGACTGAGGGTATCAGCCCTGGTTGAAGATGTCAGCTCTAACTGAGAGGATAGCTCAGCTCTAGGACGGTGTCAGTCCTGATTGGGGGTCAGTCCTGGCTTTGGAGGTCAGTCCTGATTGGGGGTCAGTCCTGACTGTGGGGGTCAGTCCTGATTTGGGGGTCAGGTCCTGACTGTGGGGGTCAGTCCTTACTATGGGGGTCAGTCCTGATTGGGGGTCAGTCCTTACCGTGGGGGTCAGTCCTTACCGTGGGGGTCAGTCCTTTCTGTGGGGGTCAGTCCTTACTGTGGGAGTCAGTCCTTACTGTGGGGGTCAGTCCTTACTGTGGGGGTCAGTTCTTACTGTGGGGGTCAGTCCTGACTGAGGTGTTAGCTCTGGCTTAGTAGATCAGCCTTGGTTGAGGGGGTCAGCTCTGACTGAGGGATCAGCTCTGATTGAGGGGTTCAATCCTGACTGACGTGGTCAGCTCTGACTGAAGGGTCAGTCCTGCCCTAGGGAGCCTGTCCTTCTGTAGGGACCAGTCCGTCTCTCCTTGGGATGGTGAGACTGATGGGAGGAGCCAGGAGGAGGTGGTAAGCTGAGGTGCATCAGGTGGGGGTGTATCCAGGGGCAGCAGGGAGTTGGGGGTCTGAAGAGTGGCTGCCCTCCCATGTCCTGACTTTAGTACTCACATTCCACCTTCTTCATTTGTTTTGTTGTTGAAAATTCTGTATAATTTGTCATTGTGACTATTCGAGCCGCACAGCCGTCCCTGACCAGTCCTCCCTCGTCAGCGCAAACTCGCTGACCCCCAAGGTCCCGGCTCAAACTCCTGAGTTGCTACTGGGGTTTTGATCCCACGTAGATCATCCTCAGCTGAGCGGTGTGCTCAGGGCAGACTGTTTTTGTTACTAGTTAAGCTAAGCAATTGTTTGGTTTTTCAGAAGACTCAGGGGATGTTTTTGGCTTAAAGTTTAAATGTTATTTCACAGCAGCGATTTCAGGGGCCATCACCCTCAGTGGGTCCAAAAATTCTAGCATCTACAAGAATCTGAAATTCTGCTCTGCATCCCCATCGTCCTTCCCTTTTGATCAAGATTATTCTGTGGAAGCAGAGTGGTAGTCAGGCCTCACCCGTTCTGGTCTCATGTCAGACGACCGAGTTGTTGATGGGCTCGAGGAGCCAAGCAGACTGACTCTCCTTCTTCCTCTGCTTCCCCAGGTGAACAGAGACCAACTGGTGGACCTTGGATGGCCATGGAAGCTTCCGAGATCTCAGGTACCGTGCAACAAGCTGGGAGGCAGAACAGGAGCACCAAACTGGGCCAACCAGGATGTCTCCTGAAACCACGGCCCAACCCTCCAATGAGGAACCCCAAGCCCTGGGGTGTTAGCTGCTGTGAGAACCGCGGCACCTGCCCTTTCCAGTCATTGTTGTAAGTGTGATTTACTCTAAGCATGTTCTGCTAATGTTGTTATTCTTAGTATATCACACAACTTTTCCCAATTTATTGATAATTACAGTAACAAAATATATAGTTTTTCCTTCCTTCTTTCCTTCCTTCCCTTCCTTCCTTCCTTCCTTCCTTCCT
>NW_006399877.1:847175-847723 GCF_000299155.1 Elephantulus edwardii
CTTCCTTCCTTCCTTCCTTCCTTTTTTGTGGGGTACCGAATGACTTTTTCTAAAGGAGTGGTACAAATGAAAGAACTTAAGTGGGTATTTTGTACAATTATAGAAAAGGTAAAATAAACAAGACTTGCAGGTGGCCTGGAGGTGACCCCAGAGTCCCCCTGTGGCTGTGGGAAGCTCCACTCAGCTCTGGCCAGTGCTGTTCCCCCAGGGTGTGCTGGACAGAGAGCTGCTCTGCAAACCTGAGTCCAGGCACCCATCTTTTGCAGGTTGGCTATGAGTCACCCAGTCGTTTGATGGATTTCACCTGCTCATCCAGGACTGCATCTCAATGAAGTCACACGGAGGAGGGTTGTTCTTGTCAGTGGCCAGTCTGTGCGGTTCCAGTAGGGACCGAGCCACACCATTCTTCAAGCGCAGTGCACACTCCATTGCGTGCAGTCGGCTGTCCCGGTTTTTTGGTTTCTTTCTTTCTTTCTTTCTTTCTTTCTTTCTTTCTTTCTTTCTTTCTTTCTTTCTTTCTTTCTTTCTTTCTTTCTTTCTTTCTTTCT
>NW_006399877.1:847898-854377 GCF_000299155.1 Elephantulus edwardii
TCTTTCTTTCTTTCTTTCTTTCTTTCTTTCTTCCTTCCTTTCTTCTCTCTCTCTCTCTCTCTCTCTCTCTCTCTTTCTATGAACATCTACAGAGATTTTGGACTTCCATTCATTCATTGTTGCACTTTTCTCCCCACCCACCCCCACCTCCAGTTTCTTTTGCTTTTCAAGGAGAGGAGTGAGCCGGTCTGGTTTCTTGATGTCCTGGAGGAAGGTGCAGCCGCCTCGCTGATTCTGCTGTTTCCGGTTTCCTGGGGTGTTCCTTTTTACCTTTTTTTAATCAATATGATTTTTCTATCACCAATGACCCTCCTTTACCCTCTTCTCCCACTCCTGTTCCTGGCACATACTAACAGGTTTTGGTCTGTTTACATTCGCCTGTCATTTATTTATACTCTAAATGAGGCCATTCGGATTGGTCCTTTTAGGGGTGACTTATGAAGGGGCCCTGGAGGTCGAGCCCACAGTGCATTCGCGGCTTGTGCTTCTATGGGCCCCAACCCACCAGCGTTTCTGTGGGGGAAGGTCTGTCTCCTCCCTTTAGATTCTCAGCCTTGGGACCCATGGGGATGTCTCTGTGAGTCAGACGAGCACAGCACAGGTCTGTTTCTGAGGCTTTTTGGTTTCAGTCCACCCTGCGTGCTGTCTCCTGTCTCTGTCCACACTGCAGCATGATCGTGACTCCGTTTCTCCTGGTGACTGATGGGCCCCGCTGTGTGTACGACCACTCATTAAAGGATGGGCATCTGGGTGGTGCCACCTTTTGGCTGCTGTGGACAGTGCTGCAGCAGACATCGACGTCCACATCTGTGTGGAATCGCTACGTCACAGAGTGGGGATGTCTGACAGGGTAACCAGCCACAAGCGGTGCTGCCAAGCCCAGGTATGTGCATTTCAATGGTTCGAATCCACTGCAGTTCCACAGGAGGAGGTAGTCTTCTCTCATGGTCACTTACAGCCTTAGACACCTATCAGCGGTCACTGTGCTCGAACCAACCCAATGGCTGTGAATTGTGAGTTCATGATAATTCTAGTTTTAATGAGTTTGTTTTTTGTTTCAGTTTTAGTGTTTTGAGGAATGGTCATGGTTTTCCACAATGACGGTTTCATTTGACATCCCTACCAGCAGGATTTTAATTTCCCTATGTCTTCACCTCCTCACAATGTCATCCTCTCCTGACAGGAGGGGAATTCCTTTATTGTGTCCAAGTCCTGAACTGTCATGTTGGAGAAGAGCACTGAATGTCACCGACTGTCACAAGGACCAGCAGTTACTGGGAGAGGCTATTCCTTGGACAGGGCGCTCTGGTGGCCGGCTGGCAAAAAAGCTGTGCTGCAATCCCACCGGCTTCTCTGCAGGGAAAGGATGGACAGTGTCCTACGCGATTCGCTGCCCCTGAAAACCCACTGGAGGGTCAGCTATGGGTTGGTTCTGCCTCGACAGTAAACAACAACAACTATTCCTTGGAGAGGAATACCATGCTTGGAGAGGTGGATGGTCAGCGAAATAGAGGGAGATTCTTGACAAGACAGATTGACACAGTGAGTGCAGCACAGGCCTCAAATGTGTCAGAGGATGGTGCAGGTCAGGACAGGGCTCAGAGCTGTTGCTCACAGGTCGCTGGGAGTCAGACTTGGTCCTTGAAGTAACAACAGGGGCAATAGCAGTGGGCATATTTTCACGTTTTTGATGACCATTTGAATGTCTTCTTTGGTGAAATGTCCATTCACGTTTGTCTTTTTGTTGTTAAGTTGTGAAGTTCCACATGTGTTTTATTAGATCCTTGCTGGATACATGATTCTGAAGATATTATCCTGGACAGCAGCATTCCCTTTGCTTTTTGAGGTGAAATTGCTTGAAGGACAATAATTTTTCACTTTCGTGATGCCTCGTGCATTTTGCCTTTTGATTTTGGTGTCTTCAGTATTATAAGAACAGTACATCCTTGAAAGCCAAGCCCTGCATTGTTGTGCTTGAGTTGTTCTAAAAGAACTATCAGAAAATTCTAAAAGAATTCTTAAATAATTTTATGGTTTTTGTTTGTACCTCAACTTTATTTTTGCATATGGTATGAGACAGTGGTCCTACTTAATTTTTCTGCATGTAGAAATCCAGTTTCCCCAGCACCATTTATTAGAGATTTGTCGTTTCCATTCGATGGATGTAGCTCTCTTGTACAAACTTGACCATCGCCATGGGAGTTCATGTCCGGACTCAGTCCTGCTCCGTTGTCTATGTGTCTATTGTTGTATTAGGATCAGGTGTTTGATCACTGTGACTGGACAGTCTGTTGTAAAGTCAGGGAGCGCTGAGTCCTCTTACTTTGTGCTTCTCTTTCAGCCTGTGTTAGTTTTAGGCTGGGTTCTCTAGAAGCAGCTGGTAGACCCAAATCCCCTGCCTTGGAGTTGGCAGTGCAACGCTTAACACAAGGCTGTCTTGTGGCGTCGTTTATAATGTAGAGGACTCTGCTAACCAAAGACTGACAGCTTGACTTGACCAGAAACTCTGTGTCAGAGTGAGTTGTGGCAGGGTGTGTGTATGTAGGTGTATATATATAAATGCACACACATGCACACATATGGGTTCAGGTGTGTCTGTCTATCTATCTATCTATCTATCTATCTATCTATCTAATATATATCTCTGGTGGCCTAGTGGTTAGGAGCTGCACTGCCAGGCTGAAGGCATGCCCTTTGAAGCCACCAGCTGCACTGTGGGAGAAAGATGGGCAATCTCCTCCCATGTGATTAACTGGCTCTGAAAATCCACTGGAGGAGGGCCAGCTATGGGTTGGTTCCAGCTCGATGGTACGGGGAGCAGCTGGTGGATTCTATATATGGAGAAATATTCATCCTGAGAAAATCACTGATAAACTTGCAGAGACTGGCAGATCTCAAGTCCCTGAGGCATCAGGCACTCCTCCTGACTCACGTGACTACAGCTGCTGGCTTCCAAGGCTGAGGAATCCAAGGTCAGCGGGCAGGACGGCAGGCTGCTGGCTCACGGCAGCGATCAGAAGCCAGATGGTCATCTTGATGAAGGGCTCTACTGAAAAGCGAGCAATATGCTTCCGCAGGTGTCTCCACGCACTGGCTGCAGCCCACACCATACCCTGAGGAGCTCATCCTTCACTTGACATAGAGCAGATCTCACCAAGGAAACAATGTCATCACACCAGGTCACCCTGGGAATGGCTATGTCAGACCTGCCAAGCCAGGGAACCCCGGGGAGCTGCCTGACCCCTGACACACAACCTTGCCACTGCTCTGGGGGTGTGGGGCCTCTTCTGTTCCATACAGAGCTGAGGACCAAGTCTCAGTGGCTGTGCTCTGTAAAGGTAGATTGCCAGGCCTTCTTCTGAGGTGCTTCTAGTGGGTTTGATCAATTAATCTTTCCGTCTGCAGGGGAAGCACCTGGGGTCTGCTGGGTTTCCCTGACCCTCTTGGTTCTGCGCTCCCACCCACCCTGGATAAGGAAGCTCCTTGACTTTGAGGAAGACCAAGAGACACAGAGACCTCCCACGATCGCCTGGTCTGCAGATGCCGAGATAAGCGAGGACTTTCTTCTAGAGCTGGCGGAGTGATGGCAGGCTGTCCCTGGAGCTGGCCTCAATCTGGACGTTGGTCCCAAGCTGTCAGGATTTGGGCTGCAGAACCACAGACAAGGCCTCCTTGGCGATTTGAGCCCATAGTGACACTTAGGGATGATGAACAACTTCCTCCCAAGTGGCTAACAGCCTGGGAGGTCACGGAGGGTCAGCTTGGAACCCACTCTGACTTGGGGACAATGTGTCTTCTGGTTTTTGTTTTGTTTTGTTTCCTGGTTGTTATTTTTTAAATTAAAAAAATTATTTTATATTGGCTTGCATACAAAAGTTGTATACATTGTGTTTCACACTTTCCTTCATTCACATTGTGTTTCATACATTCCCACACACTGTGTTTTAGAACATTAAACCCCATTGAACTATGTGCATCATTACCTCGACTTTTCAGGTCCCTGCCGGATCTTTGCAGTTTCCAAAGGGATCAATTCTTCTGTCATCCTTAGTCATTGTCCATTTCTCAGATGCATAAGAATTGAAAAGATCACAGCTTAGTATTAAAGTTGACATCATTTCCCCTCCGTATTTCAGAAAGGTCCTTGACAGCAGACTTAATGCAACATATCTTTTTTTTTCTTTTCTTTTTAATTACTGAAATTTTGATGAAAGTTTATAGAGATTTTGGATTTCCATCCCTTCATTGTTGCACTGTGTCTGAGTTTTAAGAGTCTTCCAAGCAGGAAGCCAGTGGTGCTCTGGGAGCTGTCTCTGGATTCTCTACCCAAATATCTCCATTTCAGGATGAAAGGAGTAAGAATGCAGTTGAGTCTTTTCAAGACCCTCTTGTGGGGCTGCTCCGTGGCTCCCTGGGAGGCTCCCACTGTAGGGGAACAGGCACCGTCTGATGTCTTTGGATAATTATCAAGTCCCCTCACCATCCACACTCAGGCAGACATTATTTCTTATTTACAAAAACAGTGCTTGTTCCTTTTAAACAGTCCAGAGAAGACAGAATCTAGGACGCAGATACGAGCCATTAAACCATCTCTGTGTCAGTCCGCTGGCTGCTGGGACTTCTGGCTTGTTGCCCTCCCAACTCTTTCCCTGCTGGCTGTATCCAGATGAGCGCACTCAAAAATAGAAGCGGCTGCACACACTGTTCTGTGGTCTGAAGTCTTCACTCAGCATTACGCGGTGGCGGCCTGCCTCCCGCTTTGCAGGCCCGCTGTGCCCGCCTGTCCCGGCACCGCCCTGCACAGCCTCCACTTGGCACTGGTGGTGCTGCAGCATCTCACACCTCCAGGAGCTCACACTCGGGAACCAGGGCCAAGAGAGTGCAGGTCCCTCCTGTACCCCCACCACAGGCTCTCTACTTAGAGCAGACCATTGAAAACAGTATTAAAATAAAACACCATGGAGACACAAAAACGATTAGGGTTCTGGGATGTGGACTGGATGAGTGGAGGGAGCATAGGTGTTGTTAAGGCAGTGACCCCATTCTGCATGGTGTTGTGGGAGGGGATGTGTGAGGAGGATTTGCCCAAACCAACAGAAGGGAAAACACAGTGAGTTTCAATGTATCCAGGCTGACCCATCAGTTGTAACAAATGTAAAATGTTTTTACAGTTTTTAAAAAACTTTACATCACAATCTACCTTTGCACGCTACCACAGGGAAGTAGTCCCGGGAAGGCCGAGTGAGACCTGACTGCAGATCCTGTACAAGGTTTTTTGTAAACCCGAAACTGCTTATTAAAATAATATCTATTTACAAAAATGAACTCATCTTGCACATTGCCAAAGGGTCAGAAGTGACGCACAGCTGAGCCTCCATGGTTTCCTGGGCTGTTCATCACGGGGCGGAGACTGCCTGGCCATCTTTCTCTCTGGGAGCCGCTGCTTCATTTGAACCATCTGAGTGGTGCAGCCTTTCAATTAGCAGTGTAACTCCCTATAAAAACTACAGTATGACCAAAACCGGAATCCACTGCCTTTCAACGGTGACCTGCCAGCAGGTTTCGGAGGCTGTAAATCTTAATGAGAGGAGACTTCCTCATCTTTCTCCCCCTGTGCAGAGGGTGTATTGGAACCTTTGATTCAATAGCCCTACGTGTAACTCTGTTGGCCTAGTGACAAGAAGCTGTGCTGCAATCCTGAAAGCGCACAGTTCGGGTCTAGCAGCTGCTCTGTGGGAGAAGGCTGGGCAGTCTCCACCCGTGTGGCTGACGCCTCTGAAAACCTGCCGGAGGGTCAGCTGTGGTCAGTTCTCACTCGATGGTTCACACAACATATACCACTCTGTGCGCGGCCCCTGTGAGGATTAGAGCCTTGGACATCAGACAAAGGGTTACCAGGAGTCAGAATCGACGTGGAGCAGGGAGGTGGGCTTCAGAACATGGAGTGTCTGGAACAAAAGGTATGCACCCTTCAGCCTTTTAAAATTTGATGCCAAGTTTCTCTGCAGGGGAGAGAAGTGGGGGGAGGGGGAAGGCTCCTGTGAAGGCAGCAGGACACACTGCGACTGCCAGCTGAGAAAGAGAGGACATTGCTGCTGGAGGCAGCATTTAAAGAGGCCGAGAGGCTAGACGTTCCTCCAGCGATGGGCAACACGCCCTTACTCTGCTCAGCTGCCAGCAGGGACCTTGCCATAGCTGTTGTTAGGGACTGTTGGGACATTCCTAGCTCACAGAAACCCAGTACAATGAAGGAAAGTCTGCAAGTCCCACACCCCTCACACGTGGTCATGTCCGAGCCCACGGTACACACCCCTCACACATGGTCATGCCCGAGTCCAAGGTCCACACCCCTCCACGTGGTCATGCCCGAGTCACAGTCCACATCCCTCACACGTGGTCATGTCCGAGTCACAGTCCACACCCCTCACACATGGTCATTTACGAGCCCACGGTCCACACCCCTCACACGTGGTCATGTC
>NW_006399877.1:854577-859721 GCF_000299155.1 Elephantulus edwardii
CCGAGTCACAGTCCACACCCCTCACACATGGTCATTTACGAGCCCACGGTCCACACCCCTCACACGTGGTCATGTCCGAGTCACAGTCCACACCCCTCACACGTGGCCATGTCCAAACCCACAGTCCACACCCCTCACACGTGGTCATTTACGAGCCCATGGTCCACACCCACTCACGCACCGTGATGTCTGAGCCCACGGTCCACACCCCTCACACGTGGTCATGCCGGAGTCCATGGTCCATACCCACTCACGCACCGTGATTTCTGAGCCCACGGTCTACACCCCATCACACATGGTCATTTCCGAGCCCACAGTCCACACCCCATCACACGTGGTCATTTACGAGCCCACAGTCCACACCCCTCTCACGTGGTCATGTCTGAGCCCACGGTCTCAGCCTGTGTGAGCCTGTCTCATTGAGGGTCTTCGTCTTTTTGCTCTGATCCTTGCTGAGCACAGGGAGTGGTCCCTCCTGACCACATGTCCTCAGCACCCGAGGGGAACTTGCCCCCCCCCCCCCCCAGCACCATGTGCATCCCTGGCCACGTCTCTCTGACAGGTCTGTGCTCAGGGAGGCCCTGGGGCAGAGGTCTCTGGAGAGCTGGCTTCTTACACAAAGCCTGCTCGACTCTGGGTGTTCAAAGCTTCCATTAGCTCCTCAAGAAAAATGGGGGCCACCCACTCGAATTGTGATTTAGAGCCTCAGAAGCCCAGGATGGTTAGCTGGAGCCTGGACTGATGAGGGCCGTGAGCGGGCAGCGTGTCTGTGTGGAGCTGTCACTCTCAGGGTCGTCTGTCAGCCTGTCTCTTTGCCCCTCTCTGTCTTTATGTGTGTGTGTTGGTGGCCATCCTCCCATCACCCACATTCCTTCTCTGTGCATCTGGACCCCTTTTCCAGGCTCCACTTGTTCTTCCTGGGACCCCAGCAGAGCTGGAGGTGGAATTCTAAATGGACTTTCCCTCAGCGCCCTGAGAGGGGGACTGCTTCCTCCCCAGCCGGCTTGCACAACCTGGCTGAGCGGGTGTTCTGATCATCACGGTCTCAAGCTGACACTTTTTATCTGAGAGCAGCTAGAAGGTGATCTTTCTCTTTGATGTCCTTGAATTGCTTGTGTGTGAGTGTGTGTGTGTGTGTGTGTGTGTGTGTGTGTGTGTGTGTGTGTGTGGTGTGAGTGTTGCTTTTTAATCTGAAGTCTTTCATCTTCCAGGTGGAGCTGCTCTCTTGGACGAGGCCTGGAGGACTTCCTCTTTCCTCCCATCGCTCTCCCCGGGGGCTCGGTTTTCAGATGTTGTTGTTGTCAGCTGCTGTCCCATGCCCTTCTCTATCCATGGGTGGCTCATGGCTGATGCTCAGCTATAAAGCCAAGGGCTGGAAGCCCAAGGCCAGCAGACAAGTGCCAGGGAAGCAAAACCTGGAGATTCACTCCTGAAAACTCACTGCTGCTGTTCCTGTTGTTGCCGTTGGTGGTGCTGGTGTTGTTGTTGTTAGGTGCCATCACGTTGACTACCACCCAGAGTGACCCGCTTCACCGGCCTCGCCGTCTCCGACACACGAGCACCTGCTGTGGGAGTCGCTGTGTCAGCCGTGAGGTTGGGCATCTTCCTCTCTTCTCTGACCTTCCCCTTTCCTGCCCCCCCCCAGCTCACCTGCCCTGCTGGGGTGTCTACAGTGGGTCCTGTGGGGCTCCTGCCCCCCCACTCGCCTGCCCTGCTGGGGTGTCTAGAGCGTTGTGATCTCCCTCTGACATGTTTATTCTCTCAACAGCTGGGCTTTGCGGCCCAGGGTTCCCAGTCTGTTCTTGTCCTGGCTTCACACGGAGGCGGCCTCCCCCTGTGCTATAGCCCCTGGGGGTGCCTTCTGGCCACGCCCACCTGTCTGGGTTTTCTGGCATCATGTGAGGATGGTCATTTCTGTTCCTTCAGGGCAGACCTGGCAACTGGCCCTCGTGGGCAGGGCTTTGAGGGTGAGTAAGGCATGCGTGCAAGGAAGCCTCACTGCTGCTGGGGAGTCCTTAGCCCCGGTCTGGCTGGACCTGCCCCTGCCCCTGGGGCCTTGGGCAGCCCCACCCCGAGTTTCCTAGCTGCCATTGTGCCTGAGTTCTTTCTCAGGAGCGCCCCTCAGCTGCGGTCAGCTCTTCTCAGCTACACTCCAGTCTAACAAGTGCCTTGGGCCTGGTCACTTCTGTCCTGTGTCCACAGACTTCTCAGCTTTGTCCTGTCTTCTTCCACCCACTTCCTTCTTGCCTTTGGGACCCCCTAGTGTGAAATTGAGGTGAGCAGAAATCCCCCAGAGGCCGCATCCAGTGGGTCCCTGCTCTCACTGACAGGCAGGTGCCTGGGTGGTGCCAGCGTGTGTGACGCCCACAGGACCCGTCTCAGCTGCCCTCTGGTCTGCACAGCCCTCGTGATCACAGCGCGTGAGTCACCATGTCCGTGTGTCCCAAGGGCTCAGGCGTCTGGGCCCACCTCACTCTGCCAGCACGATGCCCTTGGCTGGAGCTGGGTCCCCCACCGAGCGCCGGAGCGAGCGGCACCCCCATATCCTAGGAGCGCCCTGTGTGTTTCTGGAAGGCCGGTGGGTCTGCTCTCTGGCAGTTCAGGGTGTGTTCTAACCTCGTCGCCCTCATCACGAGCTGATGGCATCGGCTCTGCAGCCCTCCCTCCCTCTGTCCGGCTTTCACGTGTGTCCAGGTGATTGTAAAGTCAGGCCTGGCCAGACGTCCCTGGTCAGCGGCGTGACACCTTTGCTCCTCTGGTTTGTTGGAAGGACATGTGGGATCCAGGGCTGTCAGATGCCATTTTACCCCTTCAGGTCCGAGGACAGTCTCCTCCTGTGTGATTCGCAGCCTCTGAAAACCCTCTGGAGGGTCACTGAGTCCACTCTCAGGTCGGTGTGTGTCAGGGGTTGGGGGAACGAGAGTAACTGTGTGGTGTCATCCTGAAGGACACACTGCTCAGCCTCTGTGCTGGACTGGCCTACTTCCCGGGATCCCTGCTCCTCCTCCAGACAGGAGGGTCCCGGAGCCTCTGCTGGGCAGGCCATTCCACCTGATCTCGTCAGACGGGCCCAGTGCTGGCAGGGGCTGGCAGTGCCGGCCTCCTCGGGCCGTGTGGGGACAGCAGGCAGGGTCGGGAGTGGCCCAGGGAGCTCTCAGCCCTGTCCAGTCCAGAGGAAGCCAGTGAGGAAACATCTGGCCATTCCCCCTCCAGCTGGTCCATGGGCAGTTTTGGGAGTCACTCCTCTGTCCTTAACCCCAACCAGCTGCCAAGTCCCCCTCAGTCTTTCCAGACCACCTCACCTTTCACCTCTGAGCCAGCTCGGAAAATTCCAGAATGTCAGTCTAAACTCTGTCCTGGGACCCAGATGATGTTGTGCTGCTCTCAATAGCCGCAGACAGAACGTGGGGGTGGACACAGCCCTCTCCGACCTGGGACCCCATCTCAGGAGCCACACTGATCCCTACCTTTCCTGATAGTTTCCAGATGGGAGGTCCCCTTGGCTGCAGAACACAATACCACAGGGGACCAGCAGTCACCACATGGAGACTGGGGAACCCCCAGGCCCCTTGGGGAGGTAGGTACCTGGGGCCCACTTCCCAGAACTCAGCACCCAGAGCCAAGCTGGCCCCTGACGAGGCGATCAGCAATGCTGAGGGACGTGGCCCCGGTGGGAGGGCGGTGGGGTGGACAGGGATGAGCACTAATGCTGGACTGGTGGGACCGCTGGTACCCTGAGGCCTCAGCAGAACACAGCGTTTCCCTCGGCATCAGAATGGCCATGGTCAGCTCCTCAAACGTCCTGAGCAGGAGCAGCCAGAGGCAGGGACCCCGGGGACACTGTAGCCCATCTCTGTCCCTCTCTGTGGACGCGGCTCTGGGGCAGCACGGCTTGTTCCTGTAAAACCGGCTGTTCTGAGAGATCGCTTCCTGTTTCAAGAGAACTTCCTGTGCTGTGGGCGGTCGACTCACAGGCTGCACTGCCCACGACAGGGGCGGAATGGCCGCTCGAGGCCCAGGCCCCTCCTCATGGTGGCATCTCTCCCTGAAGCCTCCCTCCTCCTTGTGTTTGATCCAGGGGTCACCTCCTCATGGTGGCATCTTGTCCAACCCTGGCTGTGTGCAGCCCTCCCAGGAGAGAGCCATGGGGATTAGCTTCTGTCCCTGAGGGAGAGGCTGGGCTTTGAACACATAGCTCTCACCAGTGGACATTCAGGCCTGGTATGTCCTTCATGGATCAGCCCATGACACCTTGCGGGGCTCACAGTGTCCACTGTAGCTGGGGAAACTGAGGCTGAGAGCCACAATGCCGGTCATAGGCCTTCTGCTGACGAGTGGTCAATGAGCCAGGAGGCTGTGTCAATGGGCGGTTTCCGTCTTGTTCCTGTGGGTAGGCTGGACAGAGGCCCATCAGGTCTGCAGGACCAGGGAGGGTGCTCTGGGCGTGTACCCCCTCTGTGGACACTGTTTCTGCTGAGCCCTCACACAATGCCCTCAACTCCAGCACATGCTGGGCCAAGGACTCAAGGTCTTCACACTTTCCAGGTCAGCTCACTGGGGCCGTCAGACCTCGGGCTCTTCTAGCCCCAGGTGGGCGGGTGCCTGAGTGTCAAAGCCTGTGGATCAACTGTCTCTCAGCTCTTGGCTGAGGAGATGCAGGGGCGTGAAGGGGACTTTGGATGCCTGTCTTACCCCTTGATGAGAGGGTCCAAGGGTGCCATCTGGCTTGGTGAGAGCAGAAGGAAATTCCCTGAGTCACAGAAGCAGCCACAAGCCCGGGCAGGCATTGGGATGTAAGGACAGGACCCTGGGCTGGGAGGACAAATGCTGGGCTGGCAGGACAGACTCAGGGTTGGAAGGACAAACCGCTAGACTTGAAGGACAGGCACTGGGCTGGAAGGGACAGGCTCTGGGTCAGGGGGACAGGCGTTGGGTCAGGGGGACAAGCGTTGGGAAAGGGGGACAGGCCCTGGGTCAGGCGGACAGGCTCTGAGTCAGGGGGATAAGTGCTGGGTCAGGGGGACAGGCTCTGGGCTGGGAAGACAGGCTCTGGGCTGGGAGGGACAGGCATTGGGCTGGAAGGACAGGCGCTGGGCTGGGAGGGACAGGCATTGGGCTGGAAGGACAGGCGCTGGGCTGGGAGG
>NW_006399877.1:859821-869024 GCF_000299155.1 Elephantulus edwardii
GGACAGGCATTGGGCTGGAAGGACAGGCGCTGGGCTGGGAGGGACAGGCATTGGGCTGGAAGGACAGGCGCTGGGCTGGGAGGGACAGGCATTGGACCTGGAGGACAGGTGTTTCTGAGTATTCCTAGCCAGGGGATTCTGAATCGAAACCACATGGTGGACGGCAGGGAGTCCAATAGCAGAGAGGGGGTCAGCTTGGACACTCTCAGTGCACATTCGTGATGTGAAGCAGGACCATCGCACCAATGCCTGAGAGAGATGGGACAGAGACAGCCATCTCAGTGTCCAGTCCCGCGCTTCCAGCCAGAGCCCAGGATTTCTGAGTATGACCATCCCGGATCACGGGATGAACACGTGAACGGAGGTCACCTTCTCCTGCGCTTGGACGTCTATCCTTCCTGCTCAGCCAATCACAGTGCTTCGCGGGCATCTCTACTCCTTCCCTTAGGGAGGTTCCCGCAATGGGCGCCCCAGACCACAGCAGCGGCGTCTTTGCAGCAGCCTGCCTGCGAGCTCTCTCCCTCGCTGGCCCACACAGCCTGCACCACAGTGCACACATGTCGGCCCATCTGGAGAGGTGAAGGGAGCACAGAAGAGACACACACCCTCGGAAGGGGCCAGTGGATAGGGGGCAGACATGGCTGGTCTCCACCATGGCCTCCAAGGAGGGAGTGGGAGCCGTGGGTCCTTTCCACAGGATGGGGACTGGCGTGCGGGGAACAAAGATGCATCTGGTACAGGTGTCCTGCAAGTGGTGGCAGGCAGTGACAGGTCATCTGCAGACTGGCCAGTGAGCAGCACGGAGAGCAAGACTCCAGCCTCCTGCTATGACAGACCATTTGCACAGAGCGACTGTCCAGTGTGGATGAGCCGTCCTCCGCTGCCCTTGGGGCTGCAGCTCTGGCCCCTGCGTGAGTGAAGGGAAGGTGCCGGCAGCCAGGCAGACCGGGGTGATGGAGCACACAGGGATGAAGAGTGGCCGAGCGTCCAGCCCTCACGTGTGAGGCGGCCCAGCAGCAAGCATGTCAGCACTCCGCACACTCATGGGATGGCCACTGGGCCACTCTGCCAGGGCCACAGCCGGGCCAGGCCTCTGTCCCCTCTGATGGTGGTTCCTAAACTGTACTCGTTGCTGAGCCTGAGCTGGGGAGTGGCACTGGGGGACTCAGCCCCTAGATTTGGTCCCTGGAAAGACCCTGACTTAGGTGCTGGCAACATGCCTCATTTGGAGACAGTCTTGGAGTTGTTCTCAGTTATCCTGCTGCTGTGACTGGCTGTGGACATGAACAGTGCTAAGGTCCCCTGGCCCTGTGTCCCTGTCTGGCTCTGTTTCCCTCACTGCTGATGGGAGACCATGCCTGAGGAAGGGACAGTCACAGCCCACTGTGGCCCAACACTGGTCCCAGCTGGGGAGGACTCCTTTGTCCTGGATTAGGCCACTCTGAAAGGTCCCCTCTGCCTTGGAGACATGGAGAGGGGGCGGGTCCTCTGGTCATCCGGTGTCCACCCTGCATACACAGAGCCCCGTTCATCCAGGCCTGCTTAGGGTGGCAGGCTGCAGGCAGGTCCGGGCCACCACCTCTCTGCCCTGGCTCAGGCTCCAAGGGCCTTGACCGGGTCAGTTGTGCCCCGGCAGGCCCAGCCAGTCAATCTCTGCCAGTGGATTACCCAGTGCTGTCGAGTTTCCCAGGGCACCTGCTGGCTCTCCGGAAGGTGGCCTTCCTCCTTGTCCGGTTTGCACCGAAGTGGCGTGGATGAGCGGAACCACTCGGCTGACCTGTCCTGGATGCTCCCATGTCTTGGGGGTGATCGTGTACCCCCACTGCACAGAGGACAAGGGTTCCCCAAGTCAATTCTCCCAAGATTGCTGATTCAGCTAAGGGTGGTGCTGTTGCTGTTAGGGGCACTGACCCCATTCCCAGAGGGAGCCCCTCAGATGCTGCCAGTGGCCCCATTCCAAGGGGGCACCCCTCGGATGCTGCCAGTGGCCCCATTCCTAGGGGAGGCCCTGGATACTGCCTCGTCCTCACGGCCTCCATGCATGTCAGCTTGTTGTGGCCACTGGGCCAACCCATCTCCTCAAGGGCCTTCTTGCCTTTGCTTTCCCAACCTCGCTGTCCTCCTCCAGGGACTTGTCCCCTGACAGTGTGTCCAAGTGTGTGAAATGAACTCTCACCAGGCTCACTTCTAAGGAGCCTCCCGGCTGCATTTGTGCCAAGTCGGATTGGTTAATTCTGATAGTCCGTGAAAGCCAATATTCTTTGCCAATAGCAGAGCTCAAAGGTGTAAGCTCTGCCTTGGTTTTCATTGCCCACTGTTCACTTCACACATACATATTGTGGTTGTTAGGTGTTTTCAGGTCAACTATCACTCCTTGTGACCCTACGAACCACGGATATGAACCCTGCCCTGTCATGCACCATCCCCACCATCCCTGACATACTCAAACTGCCACAGTCACTGTATCGATCCCTCTTATTGAGGGTCTCTCTCACTGACTCCCCACCATTCCAAGCAGCATGCCTGTTTCCAAGGACTGGTGCCTTCAAGCAACATATGTGTCCAAAGTTTCACCACCCTTGCCTCTAAGGACTATCCTGGTTGCATTTTCTCTGAGACATATTTGTTTGGTTTTTCTGACAGCCCATGGGATATGCTATACTCTTCTCCGATTAATGCTCATTGGCATCAAGTCTTCTACCATGCTTATTCATTGTCCAAATCTCAGATGCATTAACAAGCGATTGAAAAAATCATGCTTGGAGCAGGTACACTTTACTCTTTAAGAGGACATCGTTGCTCTTTAGTGCTCTGGAGTGGTCTCTGACTGCAGATTTCCCCAACGTAACACATCTTTGGATTTATTGACTGCTGTACCAAGGATGTTGGTTGTGGTTCCAAAAAAGGTGATTGTCAACTCCAATCTTCTCTCCATCTCTCATGGCATTGCCTGTAGGTTCAGTGGTGAGGGTTTTCGTGTTTGTTTTTTTTTTTAATGTTCAGACGTAAACCACGTTGAAGGCTGTTGTTGTTGTTGTTGTTGTTATGTGCCATCGAGTCGCTTGCGACTCATAGCGACCCTATGTACAACAGCCCTAAACTCTGCTCTGTCCTGTGCCAGTCGCACTGTCTCTGACACTCCCATCCCAATTATCCCAGTCACTGAATCAATCCACCTCATAGAGGGCCTTCCTCTCCTACGCTGTCCCTCCACCCTCCCAAGCATGATGTCCCTCTCCAAGGACCGGTCTCTCCTCACAACATGTCCAAAGTATGTTAGACGGAGCCTCAGAATCCTTGCCTCCAAGGAGCCACCCGGTTTAACCCTTTCCAGGACAAATCTGTTTGTTTTCCTAGCAGTCCATGGTATTCTCAATACTCTCCTCCAGCACCACAGCTCAAAGGCATCAATTCTCCTTCTATCCTCCTTGGTCATTGTCCAACTCTCTGATGCATAACAAGTGATTGCAAAGATCATTGAAGGCTGTAGTCTTTGATTTTCTGCAGCAAGGTTCTCAAGTCCTCACTTCCAGGAAGCAAGATTAGATAATGTGCATAATGCAGCTTGTTGATGAGTCTCCCTTTGCTCCTGATGTCACGTGCTTCTTCACAGAGTCCAGCTTCTTAAATTATCTACTCAGCAGAGAGACTGAATAGCCATGGAGAGAGTCTATATCCCTGACACTCCCTTCCTGATTTTAAACTGTGCAGTGTTCCTTTGCTCTGTTCAGACAACAACTTCTTGGTCCAGGTATAGGTTTCATATGAGCATAATTAAGTAGTCTGGGATTCTCATTCTTTTCAATGTTAACCCTAATTTGTTACGATCTGCAAGTCAAATGCCTTTGCATAGCCAATCATACACAAATAGACATACTTTTGGTTTTCTCTGCTTCTAGTCAAGATCCGTTTGACATTGACAATGAAATCCCTAGTGCTTAGGTCTCTTTTGAATCTAGCTTGTAATTTTCAGTTTTCTCTTGATTTTCTAGCTATTTTTTTGGATAATCTTCGGTAAATTTATACTTGTGTGTGATGCTGTTTGATAATTCCCATATTCTGTAGGATCATCTTGCGTGTAAAGTGGTTGGAAGGTGATGGTTGAGTTCTCAAGGCAACATGCCTGCTTTTTGTTACTGTAAAGAGGGGTGTGGGAGCAGATTTTCCCATGACACTATGGGGTTTGATTTCCTGACCGCTGTTACCATGAGTATTGATTGTGGATCCATTGACAACGTCAGTCTTGACTCCATGTATCATGATGTGATTGACTGGTCCAGTTGTGATGATTTTTATGTGGTTTCTTTTTTATGTTTGAGTGCAATCCATTCTGAAGTCGGTGGCCTGTTAGCTTCATCAGTAAGCGCGTCAAGTCCTCCTGTCAGCAAGCAAAGCTGTGTTATCTGCATAACGCAGGTTGTTAATGAAACTTCCTCCAATTCTGATGCCACATTCTGCTTCAGAGTCCAACTTCTCCAGTTATTTGCTCAGGACACAGTGTGAACAGATATGGGGAAAGGACACAGCCACACACCTTCCCTGCTTCTAAGCTGTGCAGCCATCCCTTGTGATTGTGGAATGAATGCCTGCTGGTCTCTGTGGTTTCCAAGGAAGCACAATTGTTCTGGAAACAGGAATGGGAAGAGGAAAAGGCTGCCTGGGTGCCTGAGTCCATCTCCAAGCCTGTCGGGCTCTGCTTCCACGTGTCATTGCTGCATCATCAGAAATACCATCAGCATGTCCTTGGGAGAGGCCCAGACCACCCAGGGCAAACGACACGGAGCTCTGGAGGAAGCCAACTTGGTGGAGGCGCCCCTGCTCCCAAGCGGACTCCAGTTGAGGATGCTGTGACGGCTGCATGCTGGGGTATGTGCAGTGACTCCCCTCAAGGGCCTTGAGCTTGTCAGGAAGCGCCCGCTCCATGCATCTCCCTCTGCAGACCCCCGGAGGAAACCCCAAATCTTGACAGGCTGAAGGCTCCCTGCACAAGTGGCAGGACATGTAGGGCCAGGAGACACGCGGGCGCCCCCTGCCGACCAGGTGCCTCCAGCCTGCAGAGACGTGGGCAGTCAAGAGAGCTGTCCCGCAGGCGTCAGAGGCTGTGATCCTCACAGAAGCAGTCCCTCGTTTTCTCCATGTAGTGGCTGGTGGGCCAAAGCGTGTAATTCGTGGTTAGCTGACTGTTTTAGCCACTGCCCCACCCAGCGATCACCAGAGGACCCTTCAGAGCTCTGTCCAGCTCCAGCACGTGGACTGTGGCCACTGTACTCTCCAGGTAGAGTCAGAGCGGTCTGCTGAAGATGACCCTGGAGCCCAGCGAGGAGCTGCAGCCTTGCAGCCATTGTCCACACCGGTGTTCACAACACGCTGTTGTTGTCTGGTGCTGTCCACTCAGTGCCAACTACTAATAGTGTCCAGTACAACAGACAGCTAAAATATCCCTAGTACCACGGCCCCTTCTAAACCCAGCCTGGAATTCTGGCAGTTCTCTGCTGATGTGCTGTTCCAGTCGTTTTTGGATAATCTTCAGTAGAATCTTGCTTGCATGTGAAATCAATGATATTGTTCTGTAGTTTCCACATTCAGTTGGGTCACCCTTCTTTGCAATGGGAACAAATATAGATCTCTTCCAGTCAGTTAGCCAAGTGGTTGTTCTCCAGATTTCTTGGTACAACTTGGTGAGCACATCCAGGACGGTATCCGTTAGCTGAAATATGTCAATTGGTATACCATCTATTCCTGGGGTCTTATTTTTTGCTATTTCCCTCAAAGCAGCTTGAACTTCTTCCTTCATCACCATAGGCTCTTGTTCATATGTTATTTCATGAAATTATTCTGTATCTGCTAATTCCTTTCAATACAATGACTCAGTATATTCCTTCCATCTTCTTTTAATACCTCCTGGATAATTTAATATTCTGCCTAAAGCATCATGGATTATAGCAACTCTAGGTTTGAATTTGTTCTTCAGTTCCTTGAACTTAAGAAATGCTGAACGAGTTCGGCCCTTTTGATTTTCCGACTCTAGCTCCTCACACATTTCATTGTAATATTTTGCTTTGTCATTCCGTGCTGCCTTTTGGAATCTTCTGTTCAGCTCTTCAGTATCTTGAATTCTTCCTTTTGCTTTGGCTTCTCTACGTTCCAGTGCACTCTTCAGAGTTTTTTCTGACATCCATTTTGGTCTTTTCTTCCTCTTTTGTCTTTGTAGCTGATGTTAGATGGATCTTGGCTGAAAGCAGGGAATACCAGAAAACTGTCTATCTGTGTTTCAATGATTATGCAAAGGCACTTGACTGTGCGGATCATAACAAACTGTGGCTGACTCTGAGAAGAATGGGAATCCCAGGACATTTAATTGTGCTAATGCAAAACCTATACTTGGACCAAGAGGCAGTGGTCAGAACAGAGCAAGGTAACACTGCCTGGTTCAAAATTGGGAAGGGTGTACGCCAGGGATGTGTCCTATCTCCATACCTTTTCAACCTGTATGCAGAGCAGATTTTCTGAGAGGCTGGGCTCTATGAGGAGAAGTGTGGCGTCAGGATTGGTGGAAGATCTATTAACAGTCTGCGTTATGCAGATGACACAGCCCTGCTTGTCGAAACTGAGGAGGACCTCATGCACTTACTGCAGAGTGTCAAGGACTGCAGCCTTCAGTATGGACTGAGGCTCAATGTCAAGAAGACAAAGATTCTCATCACTGGACCAATTGGTAGCATCAGGATGGATGGCGTAGAGATTGAGATTGTTCACATCTTCCGTTTGCTAGGCTCCACAGTCAACACTCTTGGCACCAGCAGCCAGGAAATAAAAAAAATGTATTGTGATGGGAAAGTCTGCTGTTAGGGACCTCTCTAAAGTACTCAAGAGCAACGGTGTCTCTCTGGAGACTAAGGTGAGCCTGATACAGGCCATGGTCTTTGCAATCACTTGTTATGCATCAGAGAGATGGACAATGACTAGGGAGAATAGAAGGAGAATTGATGCCTTTGAGCTGTGGTGCTGGAGAAGAGTATTAAATGTACCACGGTCTGCCAAGAAAACAAACAGATTCATCCTGGAGAGGGTTAAACCAGGCTACTCCTTGGAATAAAGGATTCTGGGGCTTCATCTGACATACTTTGGACATGTTGTAAGGAGAGACAGGTCCTTGGAGAGGGTCATCATGCTTGGGAGGGTGGAGGGACAGCGCAGGAGGGGAAAACCCTCTATGAGGTGGATTGATTCAGTGACTGGGGTAATCAGGATGGGTGTGTCAGAGGTAGTGCAAATGGCACAGGATAGAGCAGGGTTTAGGGCTGTTGTACATTGGGTCGCTATGAGTCGCAAATGACTCGATGGCACGTAACAACAGTAATAACAACAACAGACAGAAACCTGGCCAGTCCCACAGAGTCTTCTCTGTCTCTGCTGTGCCAGGCCACCTTCTGGAGGGGCTTTTCCTGGACCCCGGCTTCTCAGTTATAGGTTGCACTGCTGTGGTGTCCAAGGCTTATCGTTCTAAACAGTCCTCCTAGCCTTGACTTAGGCTGGGACGGAAAGAGTGTTTGTTGCTCCATCACGATGGGCTCAGCGCGTCTTGCCATCCCACCCACTCCAAGTGGAGCAGGTTCAGCAGCAGAAACGTGAGAATCTCACCATTAGCAAGGAAGAGGAAACAGAGAATGAAGAAAACGTGCTTTGAGGCCAGAGGTCCCTGCAGCAGCCAGACCAGGATGTACACAAGAATAGCAGCAGTCTCAGCAGAGAACCAGGGACCAGCAGAGACAGCGTGACCGGGCCTGCGCCCCCGGAGCCGGAGCCAGAGGCCTCAGCCCGAGCTGGAGGACTGAGGGAAGACAGCAAACCTGGCAGGAGTAAGGGAACTTTATAACACTCACCCTAAATCATGAGGCTAAAGGTCAAAGGGCTTGTGGCCTTGCCTGAGAAGCTGTCTGGACTGAGGGACTGTATCCTGCTGCTAATGTGAACTATAGCCTGTTACCTTCCCTAACAAAGCCCAAACCACTAGTGTGGCCCTGTTACATTTGTGTGGCCACTGCAATGGTTTCTGCGCCCAGCAGAGCAGTAGGATTGGGGTTGGAAATACAAGTGGATGCAGGCGTGTAGGGGACCACATCTGACCCTCTGGAATTGGTTTTGTCCTGTGCATGTTGTTGATGGGGACAGTTCCCTGAGGTGGTAGTAGAAGTCGGACTTGGCCACTCCCACTGCTCATACTCTTTAAAACTGTGAACTAAAAGGCTGCACTTCTCAGGCTGTTTGGATCCAGCATCGACTTCTCAGGATGAAGACAGATGGTCTTCTGTGCTGTGGAAACCCAGTGCAGGGCCACTGTGAGTCAGAACCAACTCACGGACAGTGAGACTAGGTTTTTAACTATTGTATACATGATGCCCTTCTCTAGGGACGGGTCACTCCTGAAAACACACCTGCAGTGTGCGAGGTGACCTCTCACCTTTGCCTCTGTGGACGGCCTGCTTCCTCCTAAGAAGCACTCACTCTAGACTCCAGCAAGGTGTCCACAAGGATGCATGGTCAGTGCTGGGGCCGGACAGTTGTCTTGGGAAGCATGGGCGTGGATGTGCATCCAGACAACACGTGTCCGCTTTGTTCTTTCACTTCGCCTCCTTACTCGCCGGCCACTCACATGCAGTGCAGATCAGAAGCTCCTTCCTCCTCACGACTGACTGACACCCAGTGGAGGTATGTGCCACTCTGTCTGCCTCCAGGCGGGGCTCTGGGCTGTTTGCTGGCTTGTTGGCAGTGCTCCAGTGGGCGTGAGCACCAGCGTGCTTGCTTGAGGCCCTCTTCCATTGCTTTGCGATGGACGGAGACCTAAGAGGGACTTGCAGGCCCAGGTGACGATTCCTTTTGACTTTTCAGGAAGGGGCATCAGACTCTGTTTTACGGGGGCAGCTCTGGGCTTTGTGCCCATCAGTAGGGTGGGGCATCTCCAGCTTCTCCATGCCCTCGATGACACTTGGTTATTTTCCTGTTTTAGGTCATCATCACCTCAGTGGGTGTGAGGTGACAATGCTGTTTGTGTGAAGTGTCTGGGACAGGCGAGTGGCTGCAGACCTCAGCCTGGTTTCCAGGGTGCAGTGGAGAGGGAGAGAACTCAGTGCCAGGGGCAGGGGGTTGGGGATGGGAGAGGACTCAGTGTGGGGGGGGGATGGGAGAGGACTCAGTGCTGGGGG
>NW_006399877.1:869124-869650 GCF_000299155.1 Elephantulus edwardii
GGGTGCCAAGAGGGGGATGGGAGAGGACTCAGTGCGGGTGGGGCTGGGAGAAGATTCAGTGCCGGGGGAGCGGAGCGGGGGGCGGATGGTGGGGTGCACATTGTGTGTGAGACATGGTCATGTTGCAGACCGTGCACATGAAGAATGCTGACAGTGTCAAGGAGCTGTGCTGCCAACCCAAAGGACAAGGTCTGAGTCCACCGCTGCTCTGGGCATAGAAAGGCAGTTGCCTCCAGGGAGCACTCCGGGTGCACTTTCTCCAGGACACGTCTGTCCTTTCTGCAGCCCGTGGGACGTTCAGTGCTCTTCTCCAACACCACAACTCAAAAGCATCAATGATTCTTCTGTCATCTTTATTCATTGTCCAGCTTTCAGAAGCATGTTGTTGTTGTTGTTATGTGTCCAAAGTATGTCAGACGAAGCCCCAGAATCCTTGACTCCAAGGAGCCACCTGGTTTAACCCTCTCCAGGATGAATCTGTTTGTTTTCTTGGCAGTCCATGGTACATTCAATACTTTTCTCCAGC
>NW_006399877.1:870898-871495 GCF_000299155.1 Elephantulus edwardii
GGCAGTTCTCTGCTGATGTGCTGTTCTAATCGTTTTTGGATGATCTTCAGCAGAATCTTGCTTGCATGTGAAATCAATGATATTGTTCTGTAGTTGGGTCACCTTTCTTTGGAATGGAAATAAATATAGATCTCTTCCAGTCAGTTGGCCAAGTGGTTGTTCTCCAGATTTCTTGGCACAACTTGGTCAGCGTGTCCAGGGCAGCATCTGTTAGCTGAACTATGTCAACTGGTATACCATCTATTCCTGGGGTCTTATTTTTTGCTATTTCCCTCAAAGCAGCTTGAACTTCTTCCTTCATCACCATAGGCTCTTGCTTAAACATTATTTCATGAAATTCTTCTGTATCTGCCAATTCCTTTCGATACAATGACTCATATATCCCTTCCATCGTCTGTTAATACCTCCTGGATCCTCAGAAGCATAGCTAGTGATTAAAAAGATCGTGGTCTGAATCAGCCGCACCGTAGTCTTCAAGCTAACATCGTGGCTATATTTAACATCCATGTCATATACATATACATATACATATACATATACATATACACATACACATACACATACACATACATATACATATACATATACATATACATA
>NW_006399877.1:872375-889666 GCF_000299155.1 Elephantulus edwardii
ATACACATACACATACACATACATATACATATACATATACACAAACACATATACATATACGTATATGTATACATGTACACACACACAAACACATGTACATATACACATACATATACATATACATATACATATACACATACATATACATACACATGCACATATACAAAACCCAAAGAGCTGGTTCCTGCCATGTGGATTTTGATTCACCCCCACGTGTCAGGGAAGAACTGTGCCTACAGTGTTTTCAGTGGTTTGTTGGATGTAAACTGCTACGTCCTTCTTTGGGGTGAGTTTGACCTGCGCCCCTGAAGGTTGGGGTCTGCTGCACGTAGACAAGGATGGGCACTGTCCTGCTCTTAGAACATGCCTGGTGTTCAGCTGTAGTTACAGGCATCAGTATTTGGATCAGAGGACAGGGTAGTGAGAGACACTGCAGTAGGACAAGGGGACACTGGGGCAGGGTGCGCCTGGCTGGAAATGCAGGCCCTGAGACAGACTCTCCATCGATGGTCACTCATGTTTACAGGTGTCATCTTTGGGACACACATGTTACTACACAGCCTGGAAGTTGCCCTCTTAATGCCCAGGCCCATACTCACTGACCCCCCAGAAATGGAGAGTGGTGCTGAAACACAGGCCCCTCCATACTCTGAGCCCAGCAGGGGCCGCTGTGGGTGCACAGGGATCGGGCAGTGGGGATGTATGTGGGGGTGTATGTGGGGGGTGTATGTGGGGGTGTATGTGGGGGTGTATGTGGGGGTGGGGGTGAAGAGTGCTCATGTAGGCCTGCGGAGGCCGTATGTTCAGGGACAGAGGAGGTTCCTCGGCTGCGTGGCCTCCAGGGTATGACATGAGGATGTCCAGCTGTGACTTCTCTGCTGTGCTCACAGACACCGAGCTCTGGCTGTGTTCAGCCCCACAGCCGCTGCTCCCCTCCGTCTGCGGGCAGTGGGACAGTCAGGGTGGAGTCCTTTCCTAAAGAGGGCTTGGCTGTTCCACAGACCTCATGACAAACATAGTATCGCTGTCAGAGGACAGAGTGCCTTCAGGGGGCTGAGAGGGCAGCTGGGGCCTGCGTGCTCCTCCATGGTCACTGGGTTTGGGCAGGGCTGTGAGATGCGTGCCTGGTGACCAGCCAGGGCAGCCGGAGGGCTGCTGCCAAGAAGGGCCTCAGAGGCACCAAATGGAGCAGAGTTGAGATGCGAGTTCTCAGGTGCTCTGCTTCAAGTAGGGCGAGGCGGCTGTGTGTCCTGCCTCAGCTGGGGGCCTGGCCAGCATCCCTGCTTTGGTGAGGGGCTCGCGGGCATCCTGCCTCGGCTGGGGCCTGGCACAGGATGGGGGCTGAGATGAGGCCAGGTGCCGGTTTCTGCAGATGTGGGTCTTTGGGGAGGCGGTACTGGGATACCTTACAGTGGGTCTACTGCTCTACCCACTACTTCCAGAACCCCCTCCTGCTGCTTTCCTAGCACTTGGTCACATTTTGGGGTCACAGTTTCCCTAGTCTGAAGAGTGGATGGCATATTTCCTGATGGTCACCTGGCTGGGGCATTTCTGTGACTGTCCGTCATCTTCCCTCAGCATTTGTCTCCCCAGATTTGTATGACAAAGCTCTGGTGGCCTAGTGATAAGGAGTTACGCTGCCAACCCAAAGGTACACAGTTCAAATCCACCAGCTGCTCCACAGGAGAAAGACAGGCAATCAACTCCGGTGCAATTTATAGCCTTTGCCAACTCACTGAAGGACCAGTTAAGGGTCGGTTCTGACTCAGCAGTGCTTAACTCACACCTGCTCACGGGGTCGCCCTCTTCTCCTCATACGTACATGTTGTTGAAAACCCTGACTCTCGTCTCCGTAGCTGGGTCACAGGCTAGAGGACAAGCCCTGGGTTGGGAGGCCACATGGTGATGGCCCTGATGGACCTGATGAGGACTGTGCGCAATACCAGGATGTTTGGTCCTTTTGTGGGGTCACAGGACAGGGCCACCACTCAATGAGATGGGAGGCAGTGACCTCCAGCTGTCACTCACTCAATGAGATGGGAGGCAGTGACCTCCAGCTGTCACTCTGTCTGACCCTCACATACACTCAGGGAGACCTGTAGAGAAGTCCCCTTACTGAGGCCCCGCAAGCATACGGGGGTGTTGGGGTCATTCTAGCTGGAATGTGTGTGGTGCCCACCACAGCCCTGAGGTCAGGGCTCATGTAGCCAACGGCCCTTTGACAGGGACAGACACAGCCCTTGGGGGGGAGGGGACACCGGCCGAGAGCAGCATCTGTAAAGGCAGAGAAGAGGCCTCAGTGGACGGAGGTCAGGGTTCTCTGCCTCCACCACCCGAGACCAGGTGATGCCCCTGACCACTGCTGACCACACCAAGCAGGACCAAAGCAGAAGGTCTGGACACAGAGAGAAAAGAGTGCAGAACAAAATCCAAAATGATAAGACCAGACTTAATAATCCAGTGGAGATCAGAGAACCGGGAACCGTGCCCCCCCCCCAAGTCTGGGGTGGACCCAGCTGTGAGGGGCCAACATCACAGTGGTGAACTGTCCTCTGAACTATCGACTGTGGGCGGTGGGCAACAAGAACCCAGAACAAAGGAGATTTAGGGGGGAAAGGAGACGGACACTGACATCCCTGTGTGCCCAGCGCAGCGGCTCCAGGCTGGCGTCTGACCCAGGCTGGGTGCTGGATGGGGTAATGACTAAGGCATGCTCTTGTCCAGGGCACAGTCAGCTTGGACAGCACTGGGCTGCGTCTGTTATTGGTGCCCTTGGTGGTCTGACTCAGTTTCTGCATGTGATGAGAACCATCCCAGGCTTGATCTCTCCTGAGAAAAGGGAGATTCAGTGAGCTGGACTGGACTGGACCCGCGGCTGGGCAGGGCTCACCGACGCCCTGTGAGGGTGCAGGGCAGGGCTGGGCAGGCTGGGGTTGGGCAGGGCTTATGGACTCCCTGTGAGGGCCTGGGGCGAGTTCTGCTCTGCTCTGCTTGTCAGCAGTGACCAAGGGCATCTGACCACAGATCTTCACAGAGCACATCACCAAGGCTAGCAGCAGAGCTGGTGGTGGGTTTGAACTGCCAGCCTTCAGTGAGTGGCCAAGTGTCTAACTGTTGCATCTCAGGGCCCATTTCAGAAGGTGCCCACTCCCAGGGCTGAGGCCACCCCCAGGACCAAGCTGGCCAGCCAAGCCCCGTGTTGGCCGACTCCTGTACAGGGCGCCCCACTTCAGCAAGTTCAAGCCAATGGGACAATGTCACTGCAGGCTGCACTGGGGAGAGGTCACCGCTGGAGAGCCCGTCTGCACAGGTGGCCCTTGTGCTCCTTCAGGCGAAGGAGCAGCTCTGCGTGGTCATAAGGCTGGCCACCATCCTATGTCCTGGGAGGGAGCCAGAGAGGAAAATTGTGGTGCTGCAGCCTGGCTGGGCACTGGGTGGCTGGGCCTTCCTGAGGGCACATTGGACACATCTCAAGGGCAGGACGTGGGTCCCCTCCTTCATGTCTGGGGTGGACTCTCCAAGCCGAACCGATGACGCAGCCCTGCCTGTGTGCTGGGGTGGGGACAGAGGGCACCTGGGGAGGCCTGGGGGTGCTGGGCGACCATGAAGAGGAGGATCAGGACAGCAGAGGTTCAGGGGTGGGACCAGTGGGCCCTGGCATACCCCTAGTGCTGCTTGTGGTGCTTACAGCTCCAAATAAGCTGTGTCCTCTTGCCGTGGGGTGTTGACCACTGTTGTCCACAGGAGACCTTGGCCTGCCTCCTGTGGCCCCTGTGGCTCCTCCCCTCTAATGTTAGCCAAGGTGGAGGCCCTCCTCTCTGTTCCGTGGTGGGCACCACCCCGGCAGGTGGACGAGGGTATGACAAACCACTACACTGAGTTGTGGTCACATGCCATCGATTTGGCCGGGACTCACAGCGACCCTATAAAACAATGGCCCTGACCCCCGTCCTGTCCTGAGCCAACCTCAACCATCTCTGATACACCTTACCCCATGGCTCTGACCCCCGTCCTGTCCTGAGCCAACCTCAACCATCTCTGATACACCTTACCCCATTGCCACCTTCACTGAGCGAATCCATCTCATCCTTCACCCTTGCAAGAATGATGTCCCTCTCCAAGGACTGGTCTCTCCTGGAAACATGCCCGAAGTATGTGAGACGGAGCTTCAAACTCCTGGGCTCCAGGGAGCAGCCTGCCTTTAACCACTCCAGGACAGACCTATTTGTTCTTGGGCCCGTCTGTGGTATGTTAATACTCTTCTCCAGCACAACTCAAAGGAGCTCAGGTGGCTAAAAAGTTGTGCTGCCGTCCCAAGGGCACGCCGTTCAAACCCACTGACTTCTCTGAGGCAGATGGACGGGCTATGCTCTTTCCTGCCTCTGAAACTGGCTGGTGGGTCAGCGAGAGGTCGGCTCCAGCTCTGGCAAACAGCAGTGCTCTGGGACTGGGGACGTCAACCCTAGAGAGGTCACTGCCTTAGCAGTCTCTTCCCTCAGGCATCGGCCCATCCTTGGGAACATTGAGGTCACTGGGGGGGAGGGCGTGTCAGTGTCTCTGACAGTGTTGGGAGGTGCAGTCTACACCCCTGCACCCTCCTAGGGACCCCTGTGGACTGGCGTCACTGGGAGGCCATGGCGGCTGGAACCAAGGCTGGGCCTCTCAGGTGGCTAGAGCGGCACGTGGAGGACCATCAGGCTGGCTGAGGACTCCAGTGGGCTGGACGCAGGGCCGCCTCCCCTGGGCCTGTGGGGAGGGGCGTGTGAGCACATGTGAACTGGAGGTGTTGGGACCATCCACAGTCCCATGTGCTCTAAGGGGTGTCCATGCCTCTGGGGACTCTGGGCAGAGTGATGTGGTGATGACCTCCAGTGCTGTGTCCTGATAAGAGGCCTCACTGGCCTGTTTCAGGGTCAAAGGAAACACAGGTGAGGTGGAGCCAACCCTGCAGAAGGCGATTATGCTCCGAGTGACACCTACCCAGCTGGGCCTCATGCACCTCTGCCTGCTCCCCTAACATCCTGGGGGCTGGGCACGTCCAAGCAGAGTGGGGGCTGGGCACCTCCCCGCAAAGTGGGCCTGTGCTTGTTCTCTGGTCATGTAACCCCTAACTCAGTGATCCCAGATACTGCTTTGGGGTGGATGGCAAGGGGTGTGGACATGGGGTGCCAGAAGGCTGGGCATCGGGACTTGGAGTGGAGGCCAGAGGTCGGATGTCTGTGGGACCTCTGACCTGCCCGAGGCAGGCTCACCTCCTTTTGGGGGTGGAGCCCTTAGATCCTTTTGGTGGAGTCCCTGCCAAGTGAAGCCTCTCACACTGCACTGTCCTGTCCCCCAACTTCACCAGGGCCAAGACAGACAGAGGAAGCACAGATCCCATCTCCTTCATGCTGACACTGTCAACGAGTCCGTCGTGCGTGGGCCCACAGTCAGCACCTTGGGGGCAGCAGGAAGCCAGGAAGTGTGCTGGGGAAAGTCTGCTATCAGGGTCACCTGGCAAAGCCCTGTCCTCTGGGCTACCACACCCTGTGAAGTCCCTGCGGCTCGCTCACCAGACCCTGAAGCTGCAGGATAGAGTTGGAAGCTGGTCCAGTGCCCACCACTTTCACAGAAAGGCCCAATCCTGGGCTGCAGTCTGTGGGGGTCCTGCACGAATGTCCATGTGGAACTGTGGAAACTTCCGATGAGTAGGCACCCAGTCCTGGGTCGTCCATCCTGCCCTCGCAGACACGAGGACCTTCCTCAAGGTCTGATGGCTTGGACCCCTCCTCCTGCCTATCTGAGCAGATGCTACCTCACTGTCTCTCTGCCGCCCGTCCCTGTGCCCCAACACTGTCCCTCAAATCCACACATGTCCTTCTTATCTTCAAGTGTTATTGACATTTCCCCACATGACCATGCACCCCAAGGGGGAATGTGAGTCCTCTGCGAGGTGAAGATATGTGCCCCTCACTGCAGTGTCCTGGCTCTGCCAGACAGCTCCCCTCAGGCCAGGCACCCCCAGGAGGACACGTGCCCCATCTCTGCAGTGTCCTGCGCCACCGCCCCCCCCCCCGAGGAGTTGGTCTGCAGTGCAGTGATGGCAAATGTGAAAAGCCTGCAAGACACCAGCAATGTGAACAAGTGGTGCAGGTCAGTCAGCTTTCTGGGACCCCATGTTGGATGGAGAGCTATGGCTGTTGAGGGGAGACCCTCAGCGCATGACCTCATTTAATCTCAGCTCTCGGGGGGAGGCTTGTCTTGCAGGAGAATCAAGGAGGCAGCTGGACTGCCAGCAGCTCCGAGCCTGGGTACCAGAAATGATGGTGCCATGGAGAACAAGCAGAGGGACTGCAGGCCAAGTCAGCAAGTGGGCAAGGCATGCTGGGGGTCTCTATTGCCAGCTCTGGAGTACCCCCAATTATGGGCCCTGGGGACCCAGCAAAGGAGGGGCACTGTGACCCTGATTTTTGAAAGGTACCATCACCATCTGAAAGGGGTGCATTCTAGTACTATACTTTCAGATGGACAGGGGATAAGGAGGGGAGTAGAGAACCCAGGGAAGGTTCTAGAAGGCAAAGGATATGCTCAGCTGGGCAGGGAGGGAGGGGTGGTTGCAGTAGTGAGACCCTTCCCAGAACCCAGCAGTCCTCTCCACAGGCCAATGGGCAGTCCTGGGGCAGTGGGCGTCCCAGACCCCAGGAGCCTGTGGAGTCCCCAGCAGCACCCCATCCCCTCCCCCCAGGCCACCCTGCTCTGTCCTGGTGCAGTGGGCATCCCAGATCCCAGGGGCACTTAGCTCTCATGAATATGCATGACCGGTGCTTGCCTGTTGCGGGGCAGTCCCCAGAGCAGGCACTTATCTGCTGTGAATAGGGTGCTATTGTGGGCAAGGCTGCAGAATTTTAATGACTTGCAAAATATAGTTAATTATGGAAAAAGACATCTTCTGTACTTTTACATGTAAATGAGACAAATTAATTGGTGTTCAGTGGTTTTGAGAATGCGCCCAGTCTGGGATGGGGGTGGGCTTCTCAGCCTGGAGCAGGTGCAGCCAGCCAGCTAGGTACAGGAGGGAGAGGGAAGGGGCGTCCTGGCCCCTTTAATTAATCCCATCCCCGCTCGCCTGTAACTCCAGCCGTGGGAACATGCAGCCCGAGGGTTCCTGTTGAGTCTCAGAGGAGTCAGGACCAGGGCTGTCAGAGGAGAGGGCTTGGGACTTGGGCGGGGACCACCCTCCTCTCCTCACCCTCCAGGCTCTTGGTAACAGCCTCACAGTGGCCTTGAAGTTTGGGGACAGGAATCTCTGGACACTGTAGGGGGATGGCGGACAGTGTCCATCAGGAGGTGTGACACTTGTAGGTGTGGGGATGGTGGCCAGGGTTTACTTGGTCCAGGTGAATTGAGGCATCTGTGCAGGTGGTTATGAGTAGGGCTTCCTTGGCCAGGGGAGGTGGGATGCCTGTGTGTGGGGTAATGGGGGGTGCCCACCTTGCCCTGGTGAGATGGGACACTTGTGGAGAGTGATGGGCAGTGTCCAGCTAGACCACAGGGACAGGACACATGTGTGTGCATATGTGGGTGAAGGTGTGTGAAGGGCACAGTTTACCTTCCCAGGTAAGTGGGATATTGGTGTGTGTGATGAGGGACAGTGCTCAGCTGTACCATGGTGGGGAGGACACATGGGTGTGCGGTGTGCAAGGTTTAACTGTGCCAGGTGAGATGGACATCTGTGGGGCGGGTTATAAGTGGGGTTTACTTGCTCTTGTGAGATGGGATATCTGTGTGCGGTGATGGGTGATGGACACCTGTCCCAGGGGAGGTGAGCTATTTAAGTAGAAAACCTGCCCTTCGGCTGCACTGCCTGAGACCCCTGGGTGTCCGATGGGCTCTGCAGGCATCCTCTGCCCACCTTGAGGTCACTAGCAGGCTTCCTGTGAGCCTCTGAACTGAGAGGACACTCGCTGGCCTTAGCCTTGGTCCTCCTTGCTTTCAGAGCCCAGGACCACCCTTCACATCCTGCCAGAGCCCGGGCTGATCTGCCCTGAACACTAGGTCTGCCTGACGAGGCTGGTGCGCCCCTGGGAGGTCCCTCAGGGCTGTCAACAATGGGCCTCTGTCCCTGAGGAAGTGGGCCTGGCCTCCAGCTCTCCACAGGCTTTTCTGGCCAAGCTGCCGGTCAACTCTACTGGGAATGAAATTTGACCTGCCCGGTGGGAGAGCTCCCTTTGAAAGTGAGAACAGGCCAAAGGCACCAGCTGGACCCTTGGAGCCATGGCAGCCTAGTGGTGTGGCTCTGTGGAACCTTCCAGAACTTCCGTGGCCCCTGGGGTAGCTCCCTCCCCCAGGCCTGTGCTCTGGCACCAGGGGACACTGCCATTCCCTGCTCAGCTTCACCTGCCTTGGGCTCCGGTTTCCTGAGAAGCCCCAGGCAGTCTGCGTTCCTAAGGCTGGGCACCTTTGCCAGACTGCAGGGGCCAGTGTGGGGGCAGGGAGCTCAGAGGGAATGAGGCCTGTCCTCCAGCGTCATTGCCAGGTGCACCCTGCAGGCAGCCTAGCGAGGGTCTTTCCTAGGAGGGAAGGGGGCCCAGGCAGGGGAGACAAGGCTGTGTGGAGGAACCCACTGAGGATGGCCACCACTGTTCAGGACTCTCCCCCATACCTGGTCTCAGAACAGAGTTCAAGCCACCCTCAGGGGCCTCACCCTCAGGACACCCATGTCAATGTCTGCCCCGAGCTCAGGGACCTGCCAGCAGGCCCAGGACGGAGCTGATCAGACAGCCCTCAGCGATGATGGCTCATCCGGGCTGAGCTGACCTCGGGGTTTCAGAGCAGGTGCCCTGGGAGGGTGCTGGGCTGCCCCTGGAGCGCCCTTACTGCCCACAGGGTCTACTCGGGCCCTGCTCAGGGATGCAGGGGACAACCCCAGTGACAGTGCTGAGAGGTTTGCCTTGGGCATACAGCTGCGCTGAATCCTCATCTGTAGTTTTCTGGGGTGAAGTCACACCCTCACATCAGGGAGGCCTGGTGAGTGGCACTTACACACATGGAAAATGTTAGAAGGAGACGCAGCTCGCTGGGTTCAGGGAACGGGAGAGTCCATGAACTCTCAGCTTGTAAGTTAGGGTAACCTGGAGACGGGAAGGTTTACCCCACGTCTGGCCATCATGGCCTTGACCCTCGTTCGCCTGGTTTGGGCCACACCTCCGGGGGCTGGAATGCTGACTGCCGTTCCCTCTGCCCAAGATCAAGCTTTGTGGTTACGGACCGTGCCCACCAAGCCCATCACCTTCCTTCCAGACAATGCCCACCAAACCCATCACCTTCCTTACAGACAACGCCCACCAAACCCATCACCTTGTGTGTGTGGACTGAAGGTGTGTCCAGGGTCAGTCAGCTCAGTGCAAACACTCCGAGGGCCTCACTGACTGGGCACTCTGGCCTCTCTGTGTTCCAGAACCTGGTGCTGTGGCTCTGCCCTGTCAGATACCATTTCTCCAACCTGTAGTCCTCTGCGGCCACAGCCTCACCTGCCCAGACCACTCGCTGTAGGAGGCGGCCCTGGCCTGTCTTCTGTGAGGTCTGGGGACTTTGGAGGCCTGGTTGGTCTGTGGTTGTTCACCCAGTGTCCTTCAGGAGAGACCTGATAAGATAGGAAGGAAGATGAGAGAGATGAGAGCCAGAGCCAGACACACACAGAGGCAGACAGGGACAGAAAAAGATACAGGAGAAATACTGAGAAATGACATAGATGAAATCTGTCTGTCTATCCATCTATCCATCCATCCATCCACCCACCCATCTGTCCATCCATCCATCCGTCTGTCCATCCATCCGTCCAACCATCTATCCATCATCTATCCATCCATCCATCCATCCATCCACCTATCCATCTGTCCATCCATTATTCCTCCATCCATCATCCATCCATCCATCCATCCATCCATCCATCCATCCATCCATCCATCTGTCCATCTGTCCATGCATTTGTCTGTCCGTCCATTCATATCCATCCATCATCCATCCATCCTCCATCCATGCATCGAGACAGAACAATCAGCTGGCTGGTGAAGGCCCCAGGGAATGATGGCATCCACTCTCTGTTCTCACTGAGGTGACCCACTGAGACTCTGATGTCCAGTGGCTCCCTGCTCCCTCCCTGATGCCCCAGGACCCCAAGCAATTGCAGAGCATTCCAGGAGGGTTCCACCCAGACCCCACGGGAGCCTACAACTGGTGGTTATCCTTGTATACATCTGTGGCCCTGTGAAAAACAAGAGCCTTTGTGAATGGCCAGTCACTGACAGAGGAGAATTCTGTTGGGAAAAGATGGAATTTCATGTGATGGAAGGTTTTTCCTTCTGCACAGTGAGGCCTCTGCGGCGTCCGCGCTGGCCGCCAGCGCCCCCGTGTGCGCGGAGATGGAACTGCACAGCACATGGTCAGCGTGTCTTGGAAGCTTCTCCAGGGACAGCTCTAGGTAGGTTTTCTCACTCTTTCAGTTAACACCTAAGCACGTAACTATTTGTGGTACCTGGGGACCAGGCATAGGATTGCTGGGTGCCATCAAGTCAGCCCTGACCCGTGGTGACCTGTGGGCAGAGGACAACGACTTCAGTGGGCCCGCTAGGCTGTGGTCTCTGTGGGAGCCAATTCCCAGGTCTTTCTCTTGAGAAGTGACTTGTGGCCTTGAACTTGTGACTTTCTGTTAGCAGCCACACACTTAGCCCTCATGCCAGCAGGGTTCCTGGGCATGCTGTCACGACGGTGTGGTCAAGTCTGCATACAGGGACTCAAGGACACACAACACGGCACAACACAACACGGCACAGCACAACAGAGCAGGCAGGGCTGCGCCCAGAACAGCCCACTCTGTGTCGTGCCCTCGCTGCCGCGGTGCCAACCACCTGAGCGAGGGCCGCCCTTTCCTGTGCTGTTAACCAGGCACAAAGCCCCTCCCCAGGGAACGGCCGCTCGGGGTGTATTCGACCAAACGCCACCACTCCAGCTCGTGAGGAACACTCAGCCTCCGCTGCTTCCACGACAGTGTCCTTCCGGCAGCCCCTGGTGCCTGGGGAGAATCCCACTGGCACCACAATTCACAGGCCGTCATTTTCTTCACTTAACGCCCGACATTCACATGCATATGTTGTCGTCCTATTTACCGTCAGTCAGGATTGACGCCTAGCTGCCCATGTAGCAGGTTTGCAGAGGCCTAGGTTGCGTGGGAGGAGGTTGCCCGGATGTGAGGGGGCTGAAGACGCCCTGGGCAACTCAGGGCCCCTGACGCTCTTGCTCGTAGCGCTGTAGAGTCCTCCGCAGACTTGCCTGGTCAGGGACAGCTGCTGACTGACCACCCAGCCACGCTTCCACGCTGCCAACTGGATCCAAGAGAAACATGGTCCTAACTGCTTCCACCTCTGTCCAGGTGTCGTGCTGTGTCTGCTGGTCCAGGCGTGTGTTTTGGGGCCAAGGCGTGACCTCCACTGAAGGCTGCAGAGTCTTTAGATTGGCCTGATTGCTTCAAGCACTCTTAACTTCCCGCAGGGACGGCTGTGCCACCTGCGTGTGCCAGGTGCCTGAGGAGTCTTCTTCACACAGTCCAGCTTCTCACATTACACCCTCCGCACACAGGCTGAGTAGGTGTGTGAGAAGGATTCAGCCCTGATGCACACATTGCTGACTTTGAAGCACTGACTCTCCCCTCATCCTGTTTGGCCGCTCTTGGTCCGTGTACAGGTTCTACAGAGCACAGCTAAGCATGTGGAAATTCCCATTCTTCTCAGGGTTATCCAGAACTCGGGAAGGTTCGCACACTTGAATGCCTTTGCATGGCCAGTACCTCTGCCTCTATATTAGAAAAACCAAATTGACGGTTTCCCATTTGATACTACCATCAAGTTGATCCCAACACATGGACACAGTCCACCGGGTTTCCAGGCTGCAGGTCTTTACAGGAGGGCACAGCCCATCTTCATCCTGGGGAGCAGCCGGTAGATTTGAACTTCTGGTCTTTGGGCTGAATGTCAAGCACATAAAGCACTATCCCTCCGTGGCTCCTCACACCCCCCATTGCTGTAGTCAGAACTATCGAGTCAACTGAGACTTGTAACAACCCTCCACATCAGACTGGAGCCCTGCCCATCTGCACCATCCACAGTCTCCCGTGTGCTCCGTCCACCGCTGCAGTCACTGGGTCCATCATCTCGTTGAGGGCCTTCCTCTCTTGTGTTGACCCTTCTCTTTTCTGAGAATTATGTCCAAGGACTGGCCCGTCCTGACTACACGATCAGAGTGTGTGAGGCCAAGTCTCACCGTCCTCCCTGGAAGGAGCACTCCACTTGCACTTTGTTCAAAGCAGATTGATCTGTTTCTCTCATAGTCCATGGAGTACTCAGTGCTGCTCTCCAACCTCACAATGCAGATGTCGTCTATCTTCCTTCTCTGTTTAACCTTTAATCCTGATAAACGTCACCCCTGGGAATGATCTGAGAAGCTGGGCTATAAGATGACTGCAGCATCAGGCCACAGGAGACTCACTGGACACGATGCACAGAAAGGTGGGGGTTGAAGGAGGGAAAGACCCTCGACCAGGTGGATTGACACAGTGACAGCTACAATGGACTCTCACGTGTCAGGAAGTGTGAGGACGGCACAGGACAGGATGGGGTTCAGAGCCATTGTTGATGGAGTCGCTACGGGTTGTATTCAACTGAACGGCTCCTAATAACACAACCTAATGACACAACATTGCCTGTGGAAAATGAAGACCAAAGAAGATTAAAGAATCTAACCTTCAGCATGACTTGTACCTCAATGATGAAAACCAAAACTTCTCACCTCTGGACTCCTGCACATCAGGGTAGATGGGGGCGGGGAGAGAAGTTGTCAAGGATTTCATCTTGCTTGGATTCACAATTAACCCCCTTGGAAGCAGCAGTCAAGACATCAAAAGACATGCCGCGTTGGGCAGGTTCATGCCGCGTTGGGCAGGTGCATGGCATGTTTGAATGCCCTTTGGGAAAAGGAGAAGCAATAATGCCTTGGCATTGTGGTGTTGTAGAAGAACACTGAATCTGTGTGACTGCCAAGAGAACAAGCACGAGTCTCAGCTAGAGCCCGACTGCTGTCTAAGAGAGCAGGTGGTGAGACGTAGATGTGCTGACTTGGACATGTCAGTTGGAAAGACCAGTTCCTGGAAAAGGACCCCATGCTGGTGACCCACAGGTCAGCAGGAAGACACCTGTGTGATGCAATAGCCACAAGAGTGACCGCTAGACCAAGAGTCCTGAAGCTGCAGGAGTTCAGTCTGTTACTTAAGAAGTTGCTATGGCTGGAAACTTGTTCTCTGACCACTAAGACAATGAATCAGCCCCGTGGCAACTAATTGCAACAATGTATCCAGTTAGCAGTGGCTAGGCTTTTGGCTTATTAACAGTTTAAGAGAAACAAAATTAAAGAAAGGCAGAATGGATTTTTTTTTCCTGGTTTAAATCCAGAATAAGAAGCGCCTGTGTCCACATACCCTCCCCCACCTCCTGTCCCATTACTATTACTTATCATCTTGGTTTTCAGCTCTAAGCAGTCCGGCCGACCCGTTTCCTGGAGCTTCGAACCAAGGGCTGTGCTACTATGAACAAACTACACGCCAGAGAAGGATCTGAACCAGGGCATACTGCTATTTCGCACACATTCCACCTCGTAAGAAGTGATGTCTCTTAACCCGAATGAGGACCCTGGGGCTACAGTCTGTAGGAAGCCGTGCTGCTTCTGTACCCCAAGTGGCTGTTCCCGGGGAGGAAAGATACTCCCTGCTGGTAGGAGAGCCTGTTAGGACTCCTGGCAGGAGATCCCATCTCGAATGACAGCCGCACGTGCTTCTAATTACCAGGTGGTGGTTGTTGCTTGTTGTTGAGTCCGAACTGCCCTACAGCGGGTTTTCAGGGGTAGGAAATCCCACTGGAGGAGACCGCCCACTCTTCTCTCGAGGAGCAGCTGGTGGATTCGAACCACGTGATTTTGGGATTGCAGCACAGCTTCAGTCAATGGCTAGGCCACCAGAGCTCCCCTTAATTATAATGTCACAGTGCAAACCCATTTCTCGGAATTCTCCACCTCCCTTTCTGAATAGACACAGAGCTCTGCCCACCTGAAGCCCGTTAGACCTCAAAGCTGTGGCGTTCTACCCTGTGCCCACCCCGTCTCCCTTCTAAGAGCTTTCTATTAACACACACTTCATGTGGAAAGTTCTCGTCATTCTTGCTAATGGGAGAAAAGCTGCGGCTGCTTTGCCAGAATGAGGGGTTCCTGGCAGCACCCGGGGCACAGTGCAGACAGGTGCCTTGGGTCATGTTTCTCCTGGGCACATTTTTATGTGATCACACACACACACACACACACAACTGTGGAATCATAGATATGCAAATGTTCAGTTTTAAGCAGATGCTGTCAAATAGTTGTGACAACTTGCAGCTCCGCTGACACCAGCTGGGGGAGTCCTGCTGCGTCTTCGTTTGCCCCTGCTGCCCCCGAGCTGACACAGATGCTCTTTCCCCGGGGGTCGATGACACTGAGCACCGCTCCATTTGCTCGGAGCCCTTTGAAGGGACCTCTGGTGGCCTAGAAGTAAGGAGCTGCACTCTATGCCAAAGGCGCATGGTTCAAAACCACCAGCTGCTTCACAGGAGGAGGACAGGCAGTCTCCTGAGCAATTTACAGCCTCTGAGAACTCACTGGAGGGTCAGGTAAGAGTTACTTTCGACTAGAAAGTAGTCGACAGCAATGGAAGCCATTTGAACATCCCCGCTCTCTGCACCATGTCGCTGGCCCCTTTCTCGTCTTTCTCTTCCCCTGTGTTTCTGAGCATGTTCTGTTTCTGTTATGCATGAGCCTCAGTGCTGGGGTCAGCCTCCTGTGATGGCCACACTTCACCCTCTGACGGTGCTGGGGTCACCTTCTGACGGTGCTGGGGTCACCCTCCTGTGGATGGCCACACTTCACCCTCTGAAGGTGCTGGGGTCACCTTCTGACAGTGCTGGGGTCACCCTCTTGTGGATGGCCACACTTCACCCTCTGATGGTGCTGGGGTCACCCTCTGACAGTGCTGGGGTCACCCTCCTGTGGATGGCCACACTTCACCCACTGATGGTGCTGGGGTCACCCTCTGACAGTGCTGGGGTCACCCTCCTGTGGATGGCTGCATTACACTCTCTCATGGTAGTTTGATGAACACACGCTTCAGCGTTTGAAAGTCACAGGATAATCATACTGTCAGGGACCACACATGGATTTCAGGATGTCATCCCATTTTCCACCACTGTTGACCTCAGAGTCAGCCTGGCTGAAGCTGGACCCTTCTAGCCTGCTCCAGGGCCTCCTCCCACCCACAGCTGTAACTGGACCAAATCCAGAACAACCTGGAACCCCAGGCCACACCTGCTCCCCATCCCCGCACGTCTGGGGCCTTGTTACAGGAACCTAAGAAAAAAAGTGCTAGGCCCCAGGAAGCAGGGAGCGAGAATGGGTGATTCCTGGCCACAGGTGGACTCGACGTGGCCATGGGAGGATGTCCAGCCAGGAAGGGGTAGAGCTGGGAAGGAGGACATGCTAGTTGGCCCCCCTTCTCCTCTGACAGATGTCACCTGTGCTCAGGGCCCCAGGGGGTTGGGAGTGGGGCATGTGTCTGGGCTCAGTTGAGACTGGACTTGCTCAGGGTGGTGCAATTGCCTGGTCATCTTGGGAGTCATGGAAGGTGTGTGGCGAGGAGGACCAGCCTGGGTGGGGCAGACATTTGGGCACTTACACCCTCCTCTCTTGTGCTGTCCCATTTCTTACCTCGGGCCACAGCTTTTGTGTCCAGGTGAAATCATGGTTTTGGTCCACGGTGACCCCTGTGTCCTACCCAACCAGACCCCTCAGTCACACCACACCTGGCCCCTCACTGTCTATGCCCCTGGCCTGCCCTGAGCACACCCCAACAAAGCCAGTCTAAGGCCTAGAGACGCCCTGGCCCATCCCAACCACGCCCCACACCCCATGCCCCTCCCCTCCCTCAGCCGCACCCTGGCCCCTCCCCTCAAGCCCTGCCCATGCCGCACCACGCCCACACCATGCTCCTGACCCGGCCTCACCTTCACACCTGGTGATGTGCTAACTTGACCATGGCTGAGATGAACATTTTACTAAGTCCTGTTCCAGCAAATGCTGTTGAGGCTCTTCTAAGACCGTACATGACATTCAACTTCCAGTATCAACAAGTCTTTGTTGGATCAGAGGGTCGGGAGTGGACTTGTCTGCGAGTGACGGACAAGTGGACATGTGTAAACAACACGGAGTGTGGATGAGGAGGTTGTCCCTGGAAGGCCCAGCACCACCACGGACCCTGGCCTTGTCTCCGTCTGCCCACTGCACGCGAGTCGATTGATTCCCTGCCCGCAAGTCGACTGATTCTGCCGGACAAGGCCACCTCCACTTTCTCCCACCAAGCAACCCCGGGATGTGAGCTGTCAACCTTTCTGTGTGCAGCCTACATCTAACCCGCTGTGCCCTCCAGGGCTCCTGTCAGTGGGTGTAACATGCGTGGGGCGTTTGTCTTCATGGCGGCAAGGTGGTGGGCTGCACCCCCACAGATTACGTTTGCATTCCAGGAAGGGGAAGTGAAAGGGAGTAAGGCAGGTCTGTGCTGCCCTGGTTAGCAGAACAAAGAGCATCTCCCCAGGAAGCTGTCAGCTGAGGGCTCACCTGTGGGCAGCTGGAAGGTGGCAGGAGGAGTGGAGGTGAGGTGCTACTACCTTCTCTTGGCTGCCGTGTGCAAATGTGGTGCTGTCCCCCTGCGCTGGGGCCTTGTGTGAAGTGATGAAAGAATGAGTCCCCCACCAGCCCCGTGAGGTCCCCGTTCACTACAGTGAGGGGGCTGAGGGGCTGCCTCCGTGAACTCTGCCCCCTGCTCCCTTCCTGTTTGCTTCTGTTGGGGTTCTGCCTCTCCTCCAAGCTCTTGTTTCTGGGCTACATTATCCTGAAAATCCACTTTCAGGTGGGCCTGTGGTCTGGCTGTACACTGTCCCCTAGGGGATGGTGATCTTGGTGCCTGACTCCAGCTACTTGACCTCAGGGAGGGGTCTCAGTGTGACCCCCTGTGGGACCAGGGGTCCTCGTGGTGAGGAGGGAGCATCCAGAGGCCTAGGAAGGCCCTGGGCAGCCTGGGGTACACCCAGGTGGAGTAGGTGAGGGTTACTGAGGGGTGGAGACCTGTGGGGACTTGGGAGACATCCTAGAGGACATCTGGGCTGGCTGGTCACTGGAGGCTTTGATCT
>NW_006399877.1:889766-901121 GCF_000299155.1 Elephantulus edwardii
GTCAGTCACTGCTGGGGGCTAGTGGCTTTTGTCTTGGGTCAGTTGGCCAGTGTGGGGGTGGGGGCTTTCTCAGAGGCTGTGACTCAGGAGCATTGCCCTGTGGAGGGGAGGGGGTCATCAGTGGCCCGGCAGTGCCCTGCCCCCTCCCCCGTCTGGCCAGGATGGATGGGGGAGGGTGCAGGCACAAAGCTGACCTTGTGGCTGCGGGGAGATAAGGCACAGGGCTTCTGTTGTGCTGTCAGAAGCAAAAATAGCCCGGCCTCCGCTTCCCAGCAGGGCCTGGTGGGCTGTGGAGTGGCTACCCTCGGCCTCCAGCCAGACAATGCCCGCCAGGCTCAGGGCCAGCGCTGGCTTCCCCACCACCCCAAGTGCTTTCCTGTGGGCTCAACACCCTCAGGGACCACCCAGACCCATCAGAGCCTTACAGATGCGGGCTTCCTGGGGGTGCTGTGTCCTGGGACAGTGAATGGGAGTCCAGCTGGCGATCAGGGCCTGAGGAGGGGGTCAGGCCTGGGGGAGGGGTCAGGTACTTTGAGTTCAGGGTGAGGTGGGGAGGAAGAGGTGGGATACTCCTGGCTGAAGGTCCACAAAACCTCTCCCTGGCCTCTCCTGGCCTCCGCAGGAATCTCTGCCCCCACCCCCACCCCCAACCTGTCCCCCCTCCTCCTCCCAGCTCTGGACTTGTCTTTGACCATGCAGCTGCCTCCCTGGTCTCTGTTGTGTGACTCTGGCCTCCCACTGAGCTTAGAAAGAGGCCCCTCCTGAAGAGCAGGGTCCACACCTGGAGACCAGCCCCCCCATGCCCCTAGGTGCCCAGCACCAGACCTGACCCAGGGGAGCCAGGACTAGATGGCCCCATGTCCCCGCCAGACACTGTGTGCGTTCAGACTCCCAAAGCTGGCAGGGTGGGAGGGGTCTCTTAGACCCAGAGACCCAGCCTAGGGGTCACCCTCTCTCTGCTCCCTTCAGGCCCTGTCAGCCCAGCAGGCATCAGAGGGGCACCGAGAGTGAAGAAGAAATGGGGGCTGACCCATGGTGTCTGGGCACAGGGCCTCAGCCTGGCCGTGGGGGACATCTCCACAATCACTGTCCACTCCTGAAACATCACAGTCTCTGTGTCTGTGTTCTCCTGTCAATGGCTCTGACTGTAACTTCCTTTTCACAAACCCCACTGCACCCCGTCTGTGCCTGAGTTCCCTTGGGCTGAGGAGGGGGCCCCTGGGGCAGCAGGTAGGGCCATGGGACAGTGCTGTGGGGTGGAGGCTGTGCAGGCGACCAGCTGCACATGGCGTCTGCACACAGCGTCGTCAGAGAGGTCAAGCACTGCTCTGCAGTGTGAGTGTCTGGGGCAGTTCCAGACCAGAGGCGAGGTGGAGGCTGTCCTGGAGGGTTTCCTGGAAGAAGTGGGTGCTGGTCATGACAGCAGGACCCTGGCCAGTGGTGGGCACCTCCCCCAGCTGGTGAGGGAAGCAGGTATGTCCTCACACTGGCCTCCCCCCACTCCCGTGGTCATATCCCACTTCCCGCTTTGCTGCTCAGGTGGGAGGCGGAGGGAAATTCTGATCTTTAAAATAGATTCCACCAGGGGCGGGGAGGGGCGGCGGGATGAGTTCATCCTTTGCTTTGAAATAGGCCAGCGTGTGTGAACCTGCGTGGTTTCTGACGAGACCTCGCTGCCTTGTCCTAAGCCAGCGTGCGTGAGGCTGGGTAGTTCTGGATGAGACTCCACTGCCCACCAACTGGCCCCAGCCCAGCTCAGTGTGCGTGGACCCACACTGTTGTTCAGCTCCTTGGGCCCTGGGCCCCAAGCACTGGTGATCTCAGGGCTGGGTGGCTGTGAAGTGGGGGGCATGTGGAGAATGGAGCAGTGAGGGGACAGTGACTGTGCTTGATGAGAATGCATGGGACCAGGCCTGGCCTCTTGGCCTCCGTGACCATGGCTGGGGTAACTGGGAGAGCCTGGCCTGAATCGTAACGGCCTCTGTGCCTGTCCCCAGCTGGTCACCACTGCACACACTGTAGGACACCTGGTGTGGCCGAGTTGTCCTTGGAGTTCAGTGTCTGGCTCTCCCTTGAGCTCCCTGATGACAATGCCCAGTGAAGACCCTGATCTCTGGCAGCATCAACATCGACGGGCTGGCTTGGCTTGTAGTTCAGGTTGCAGGGAGGCTGTTCAGGGTCAAAGTCACGGTGCCCCTGATGGTGGTGGCTCAGGGTTTAGGACAGTGGGAGGCTGCGGGTGGCAGCCTCTTCCTGGAGGGGACTGAGCCGTGTGTCCTGAGCCATGACTGCTCACTGCAGCCCTAGGACCCCAACAGGGCCGCACCTGTGGGCTTGGGGTCCCTATTCGTCCCGCCAAGCCCTGTGCCATGGTGCAGGAGTCCTTGGCTGCCCAGAGGAAGAGTCTTTTCCCAGGCCACGCCCCCTTGGAGGGTCCCGGGAGCCCCCACTGTTCTCCAGCCCAAGCTTTTCAGAGAAGCCATTGGTGAGCGGATCAGGCCTTCCTCACCTACAGGGACAGAAGCCTGCCTCGAGTCGGCTCCAGGAGGCCAGATATCGCTTGTCGTGTACCGCAGAGTTGGAACAAACCCACAGCTGACACTCTCGAGGGTTTTCAGAAGCAGTAAATCTCACAGGAGCTGATTGTGCATCTTTCTCCCACCGAGCAGTTGATGGGTTTGAACTGCATACCTTTGCTATGGCAGTGCAATTGTTTACCATTAAGCCAACAGAGTTCCCAAGGTCAGATGACTGGTTTACAGGATTGCAGAGTGGAAGGGATAGATGCAGCTTCAGACACAGCTGGATCCAGGTGATGTGGCAAGGTAATCACAGTCCTCTCTCACGATCTGTTCTGCTTTCCTCTGGAGCATCTCTCAGGTGGACTGTCTCCAGGTGGACAAAGGTGACCACAAGAAGCTTCAGGCATTCCACAGCCCTCTCTTGTGGTAAATGGATTGAATGGCTTCGGTTATATGGCCATTCCTGGGTCAGGGACTGTCCACAGGGGATGAAGAGCACCGGTGGCCAGTCAGGGTCCCTTTAAGAACACTGGACAGTGGAAGGGAGATGCTCAGAGGAGAGATGGGGACCGACATCTCAAGAGGGCAGTGTGTGCAGCCCGTGTCCACCACTTGGCCATTCCAGGGCCAGTGCAGGTCCCTGAGGGAGAAGCGTTAACTGTGAAGATGAAAAGCCCACTGGAGATGCTGGGCTCAGCTGCCAGCCATGCGTCTGTGCCAGGTGAGCAGGTGGGTGCAAGGACCTGCCTCTTAGGAAGCCGCTGGCAGTGGCCAGGGCAGCGCACCACCCACTGCGGGTTTCCCCTGGGATCTGGCTAAGAAGCGCCATCAAAAGGAGTGAGACGGTCCAGGTGTGTGGCTGCCCGCTCAGTCTCTTTTATCACCGCTGCGGGAGGCAGTATCTGAGCCTAGTGTCCTTGAAAGTCCTTCCAGGTCACATCTGAACGCAGGACAGCCCTGTCTCACCTGCCTTATGTATCTGGGGCTGCAGGGATGGCAAAGTGGGGCTGAGGGTGGGGATGTGGGGCCAGCCCAGGGCGAAGCTGGACCAGGGGTCGGGGCACTGAGACCCAGCTCAATGACTGAGCGTGCTCTCTGGGGGGGCTGTCACCATGTCCCCCACACTGCAGAGTGTAACCTTGTGAGGGTGCAGAGCTGGGTCCTACTGGCTGTGGGAGCTTTATAGTCGTAAAAGTTGGGTTAGTCCAGTCGGTCTCAGGTCCCCATCCCTGAACAAAGGGACTCTGCTTAGAATGGCTTTCACCCACATGCACACCCCGGGAGGAGCTGGGGCAGATAATGCCCTGCCCAGTGGAGGTGCCTGGAGGTTGGGGTGGACACCGTAACAGCCCTGGGGACTCACTACAGAAAGGCCCAGCTCCCAGTGCCACCAACCAAGGTGTGGGCGGGGCTATGTCCTCCGAGTGCTCCAGGACAGGCCCCTTCTCTCATCTCACAGCATCTCCTCTGGCATCTCGTGGTCACAGTCAGCCCTTAGTATGTAACGGTACTGCTCTGGTCACTGAATCTGTCCTCACGTGGCTGTCTGTCCGGCTCTGTCTCTTTTCCTCATAAGGTCACCAGTCCTGCTGCACTGATCGATCATGTATATCATTTGTACAAAGGAGCTGTTTGTAAACACAGCGCAGCTCCCACATACTGTGGCATCAGAGTCTGAGGAAGACTCTTTGATAGCCTTCATTATGCTGAGGACACAATGTTGCTTCCTGAAAGTGAGGAGAACTTGAAGCACTTGCTATAGAAGATCAGACTTCAATCTGGATTACATCTCAAGGTCAAGAAAACAAAGTCCTAGCCCCTGGATCATCATAGTGGTAGATGGGGAAAGAGTGAAACTGTCAACGACTTCATCTCAATCGGATCCACAATCAATACACTTGATAACAGCAGTCAGAAGATCAGAAGAGAATTGCACTGGAAAAGTCTGTAGTCAGGGACCTCTCCAAACAATTGAGGAGCAATGTCAGTTTGATGACTAAGGTGTGCCTGATTCAGGCCATGGTCTTTTCAGTCACTTGCTATATATATATCAGAGAGCTGGACAATGACTAAGGATGACAGAAGAAGCATTGATGCCTTTGAGCTTTGGTGCTGGAGAGAGTACTGAATATCGCATGGATGGCCAAAAGAACAAAGAAATATGTCTTGGAGAGGGTGCAGCCAGAGTGCTCCTTGGAGGCAAAGATGATGAAGCTTTATCTCATATAATTTGAGCATGTTATTAAAAGAGGCAGTTCATTGGAGAAGGACATCATACTTGGGAAGAGTTGGTGAAGGAGAGGAAGACCTTAAACCAGGAAGATTGACACCAGGACTGAGGCGATGGGCTTAAGTATGTCAGAGATTGTGAGGATGGCATAGGACAGGCCAGGGCTCGAGGTCACTCTGAGTCACACTTGTCTTGATGGCCCCTAACAGCCATGGCCTCTCTTCTCAGGCAGCACAGCTCAACCCCTGGCTACCCAGCTGCTACCCCCAAATCCATGTCCCCATCCCTGCATCCCTGAAGTCCTCCTGTTCCTAACCAGGGTTCAGGGCTGAGTTTCCAGCTGCACATGGGTGCTGGCCCGTGTTGGACATCTGTCTGTGTGTCTTGTGCACCAGTGGCCACTTCTTAGGAGGCAGGAGGACACAGGACCCCTCCACCCTCGAGGGGACACGAGACACCTGCTTCCATGCCACCAGGACAAGGAGGGCTCACACGGGAGGGGGATAGAATTCATCCTGTGGTCCTGCCAAACACCCCCCCACACACACACACATGCCAGCCAGGGAGGGCTCACACCTCCGGGAGGGGAGACACACCCCAATAACAAAGGATCCTCTTGGAGTCGGGCACCAACATGAGCCCTGAACTCTGCATTACCCCAGTGACCAGAACCCTGAACTGGCCATGCACACCTTGTCCCAGTGCAAACATGGGAAGGAGGGTGAGAAGCAGGGGCTACTTGGTGGGACGAAATATCCCCTCTGACCTGTCCACTCACAGATCCCATCCCCTGTCTGCTCCTGCCCCCTCTGACCCTGTGCCGCCTGATCCCATGCCCATCTCACCCCTCCTTCCCTGATTCTAACTCCACAGACTCTGTCCCCTGCCCACTTCTCTGAGGCCACTCCCCTCTGACCCCACCCTACCTTTGACCTTAACCCCTCTGAGACCCCCCCCACCCTACCTTTGATCTTGTCCCTCCTCTGACAACATCCTTCTCTTTGACCCCATGTCTCTGACCTCCCCTCCCCTCTGACCTTGCCGTCCTGACCCTGTTCGGCTTTGACCTCTAGATGCTCTTTGAAGCGTGGCTCTGGGTTTCTGTGGAGCCTGAGGAATCATGCCGCTTTGTACAGAACTGCACCTTCCTCATCCCTCAACCTACCAGGTCAACTTCCCTCGCAGTCTTTCTGGAATGTTCTGTCTCCTCAGGAGCTATGTGGGGACATGTGAATTAGCTTCCAGTCACCTATATGGATTATGTCTCAGTGTCAGATTACATCTCTTACATCTCAAGGAAACAGTTTTCACCACTGGACTGATAGGCAACATCATGATGATGTTGTTATGTGCCATCAAGTTGTTTGCGACTCATAGTGACTCTATGTACTTTAGCTCTGAACCCTGCCCTGTCCTGAGCCAATCTCATCATCTCCGACAAACGTAATCCCATTTCTCCAGACACAGAGTCAATCCATCTCATCCTGATTCTTCCTCTCCTGTGCTGTCCCTCCATCCTTCAGAGCATGATGTCCCTCTCCAAGGACTAGTCCTTCCTGGCCACATGACCAAATGACCAAAATATGTGAAACAGAACCTCAAAAATCCTTGCCTTCAGGGAGCAGCTTGGTTTCACCCTCTCTAGGACAGAACTGTTTGTTCTCCTGGCAGTCCATTGTATGTTCAACACTCTTCTCCAGCACCACAACTCAAAGGCATTGATCCTTCTTCTGTCATCCTTAGTTATTATTCAGCTCTTAGATGCATAGTGAGTAATTGTGAAGACGATGGCCCAGATCAGGCACACCTTAGTCTCCAGACTGATATCATTGCTCTTCAATACTCTAGAGAGCTCCCTGACAGCAGACTTTCCCAATGCATTTGTCTTTTGATTTCCTGACTACTGGTGCCAAGAGTGTTGATTGTGGAACCAAGCAAGCTGAAGTTGTGGACAATCTCAATCTCTTCTTTGTCCATTATGATACTACCAGTTGGCCCAGTGCGGAGAATCTTTGTTTTCTTCATGTTGAGCTTCAGTCCACATTGAAGACTATAATCCTTAACCTTCTGTAGCAAGCACCTCATGTCCTCATCAGTTTCAGTAAGCAAGGTTGTGTCATCTACATAATGCAGGTTCTTGATGAGTCTTCCTCCAACCCTGATGCCAAATTACTCTTCATAAAGTCAGACTCCTAAATGATCTGTTCTGCTTATGACTGGCAATGACTTAATCTTACTTGGATCCACAATCAACACCCTTTAGCAGTCAGCAAATTAGTAGACATATTGTACTGTGAAAATCTGCAGTCAGGGGCCTCTCTAAATTATGATGTCAGTTTGAGGACTAAGGTGTGTCTGATTCAGGCCATGGTATTTCCAATCACTTGCTGTGTATCTGAGAGCTGGACAATGAATAAAGATGACAGAAGAAGAATTGAGCCTTTGAGCTTTGGTGTTGGAGAGAGTACGGAATATTCTGTGGACTGCCAAAACAACAAACAGGTAGGTCTTGGAAAAGATGCAGCCTTGGAAGCAAGGATGGCAAATGTACACCTCACATACCTTGAGTGTGTTGCTACAAGAAGCTACTTCTTAGCGAGGGATATCATACTTGGAACAGCGGCAGATCAGAGAAGGAACAAAGACCCTTAACCAGATGGATCGACGTGGTGATTGTGGCAGTGGGCTCAAGCATGGCAGAGCTGAAGAAGGTGGCACAGGGCAGGGCAGGCTTCAGACCTGTGGTTCATGGGCTGGCCCCTAACAACAACCACAACCACAACCACGGGGTGGGGGGTGAGGGTCAAGGGTGCCCAGGGAGGTTGTATCTGAGTGTGAGAACCTCTCGGGAGGGGGTCGCTCAGGGAGGTGTTGCCCTGGGACACAGCAGCCTGGGCTCACAGCACTTTACCACTCATGTCACTCTCTGCAGCCCCGAGGCTGGGCACACAGGCACAGCCACACCCATCCAGCAGATAGGCAGTGACCTGGACAGTCAGACCCAGTGGGGCACAGCCTGGACTTCTGTGACCAGCTGCCCTCACCTGGACCTCCAGGGTGCAGATAACATGGCATGGCTGGTGGTCCCTGAGTTCCCAGCTGTAGGAGACAAGGGGCTGTGGGAAAGGTCCCCAGCCTCTGTGAGAAGCACTGACCACCCACGCCCAGAGGACAAAGGGCTCCATGGTGGTGGGTAGCCTGTGACTCAAACGATGACCTGGGGACAGCAGAGCCTGAGTCATCTTCTGAGCCAGGCGGCTGAGGGTCAATGTGTCACCATTCAGAGGAGTGATGTGGTCCCCTGTGGACCAGCCTGGGCTGTACAAGGACTTGAGCCCCTCAGGACGCTGGGGACATGCCCATCCGGGAGTGCCTTCGGGCAGAGCTAGCGGGGACAGGACTGACCCTCTTCTTCCAAAGAGGCTGACAGTGAGATCCAGTGACAACCAGGGGCTTTTTGGAAACTTGCTGCCTTACGTCAGGGTCCCTGAGGTGGCTCTAGGTTGGCCAGCCCTGCCTATGGGGTAGGGACCCGGGAGCCATGTGCTAAGGGAGGGGTCAGGGACAGTGGAAGGGATGTGGACAGTGAGCGGGGCCACCTGTGTTCTGAGGTCTGGGAGGGTCAAGGGGATAGAGCGGAACTCAGTCATGGGGGAACTCAGAGGTGTGGCAGGATTAGTGGCTTCAGGTCAGTCCCTGTGCACCCTTTCTGAGCTGGCTTTCCTGGGTACCACGGCAAGATGGGTCGGGGGCCCTGGGTGGGCAGAGCCATGGTTCTGAGGCTCCAGAACCATCAGGTAGTCCCTGGCTCTGCCACTGGCCTTGCCTCGTAGAAGGACTGAGCGTGTCAGGATAAGTGTCCTGCACAGAGGCTCTGTCCTCGCCACTCATGCTCACAGCCTGTGGGCTTGGCCTTTGTCCAGGTAGCAGCAGGCCAGAGCCCCCAGTCCTTACAGCACACCCCAGCCAGCAGCTGAGGGGCTTCTCTCTTGAGAGACACAGAGCCCAGGCTCCCCGACTGGGGACCATCCAGAGGGTCCGTGGAGGGGTGCTTGGGGTGGCTGCCAGCAACAGCCCCCACTGACTGCATAGAAGGGCCTGGGCCAGCCAGGGCCAGCTGTCTTCCCAGGCCTGTCCATGCCTCAGACTTCGTCCACTACACACAGACAGGGCCGCTGTGGTGCTGTCCCCATCTTCTTCATGCAGATCCTCCGTCCCCCCACACAGCTTGGGACACCACTGACCTGAACCTGTTCACCGCACACAGGCACAGCCATTGTGGGGCTGTCCCCTCCTCCTCTTATGAATATTGTGTCCCTCCACACAGACTGGGACCCTCCGGTATGGGGTGTGTATAAGGTGTGTGGAGACACCATGGGGGCCACTGAGGGAGTGTCCTTGTGCTTCTCAGACAAAACCGCCACCAGTCTCTCCCTGTCCTGCCCTCAGGGAAAAGGCCATCAAAGGGGCTGTCCTCGTTCATCCGTTCATCCGGGCACTCCAGGCAATGGTCCAGTGGAAGGCAAAGGCTCTGCATGACCCCCCGTGCAGTGGTTCCATGAGGTCCCTGTTTGCACCTGAACATCAGGTGCGCATGGACACATGTGTCATTGAGGCAGGTGAACAAGGCCACATTGCCTTAACCACAGCCAACGTGGCAATGCGCTGGCAGACTGTGGTGTGGAGAGGACAGTGCAGGGGAGCAGGGTCCACAGCAGTGTAGACGGCAGTGTCCAGAGTGGCAGGGCGGACAGCAGTGTGGACAGCAGTGCTCACGGGGGCAGGGCAGAGGGGCTCTGTGGCCTCAGTGGGAGCAGGTGCAGCAGGGAGGTTCTCGGGGGCAGGAGGGTCCCCAGGAAATGTCACTCACTGGCAGGTCACAGGGGAGGCAGGAATGCCTCCCTTGACCACAGCCCTCACATCTAGTCAGCGCCTCCACTTCCAGGAAGCCCCCCACACCTCAGTTCTCTGAGCTGACAGGACCATCCTCTGCACACGAGGGCCTGGCACTCTCGGCGGATGGGTACCCATGCAGGGCGTGACCAGACTTGGGCCCCTGGCCGGGTCACAGGAACCTCATTTAGTGACGTGGAACAGTCATCCATTGTCCCCTGGCCAGACCAGCCCTGAGCCTCGTTTGTCACTAGTGTGACTGGGACATGGCCACATGCAGGGCGAGGTGCTTCCTGATTGTGTCGGCCAAGGCAAGGATACTCTCGGGCCTTGCTCACAGGCCCTGTCTGATCTCTCTCCCCTTGGGAATCTGGGGTGTGTGGTCCAGCCTCGGTCCCCCACTCTGCTGTCTGTCCTGCACACCCAGACACACTGCCAGACCTCGATGCACCTGTGGCCGGGAGGTGTGGGGCTCTGGTCTGGGGATCCCTCTTCCTGTTGGACGTTCTCAGGAGCAGGAGCACGAGAAAGCACCTTCTCCATCCTCAGTCCAGGTGCCCTGGACACGCCCTGGCTGTGCAGCCTGGTGACACAGAGGACCCTTGGCCTGGAGAAGTGACCAAACATCCCAGGAGCCAGGTAGGGAGGGGAGCAGTGGGGCCAGGGACCAAGGTGCCAGACAACCTCGCTGACCACTGAGATGGTCAGACTCCAAGGGTCTCCCTGACGAGGGGTGTGGAAGGGCCGAGGGGAGGAGCCAGCTGTGTGGTCCGGACTCCAGCAGGATGGAGTGGATGGGGGAGGAGGGAGGACGGTGCCCAGGAGGTGCAGTAGTGCTGGCACCAGAGCCATGGGCCCCACATCACACATGTGTCACACACTTGATTGACAGCATCAAACCAAGGAGCCGGCAAGTCAATGTGGTCACAGAGACACCCCCTTGGGTAGTGCTGAGCAGGGGCGCAGAGCCCACCATGGAAGGGGCTCACAGGTGACAGACCAGTGACCACGCAGTCTCCAGAGAAGCCCACCTCATGCAGGACATCATGCCAGACGCTGTGTCCCCTGAAAGCTGGGGACTCGGAGGGCCTGCAGGACACATTGGTGGATCGGGGTCACTTCTGTTATTTCCCTCAGGTCATCATTGGGTGATGGGCTAGCTGGAATTCTCCATGCTCCCCGCTGGCTCTAGACCGCCTCTCCTATGGGCTGGTGGTCTGCTCCTGAAGGCGAGGCACTGGGGAGGGGGACGTGGAGGTTTGTTCCTCACTGGTCATGACATGAGTGCCAGGTGCGGGGCAGCTGTCCCCTGGCGTGGGGCCCGGCTGTGGGCTTGACTCAGATGCTGGGCTGTGTGAGGAGTGCAGGGTGGGGGAGGAGGGGCCACCGCATCGTGTGTGTGTGTGTGTGTGTGTGTGTGTGCGCGCGCGCGCGCGTGCGCACACCTGTGAATGTGTGCGAGTGTGGGGAGGTGACAGTGAGAGGGGCTGAGAGAGTGTGAGGGGATGACAGTGTGTGAGGGGTGACAGTGTGTGAGGGGGTGACAGTGTGTGAGGGGTGACAGTGTGTGAGGGGTGACAGTGTGTGAGGGGGTGACAGTGTGTGAGGGGTGACAGTGTGTGAGGGGGTGACAGTGTGTGAGGGGTGACAGTGTGTGAGGGGATGACAGTGTGTGAGGGGTGACAGTGTGTGAGGGGGTGACAGTGTGTG
>NW_006399877.1:901221-903743 GCF_000299155.1 Elephantulus edwardii
GTGTGTGGGGGTGAGAGAGTGAGGGGGTGAGAGATGAGAGGGGGTGACAGAGTGTGAGGGGGAGACAGAGTGTGAGGGGTGTGTGTGTCTCCAGCATTCCTATACGTCCATTTCCCCCAGTGCTGGAGGCTGTGCGGCATAGGGACAGAGAGGTGACAGCAGGCCAGGAACGCAGGCCCTGAGCAGCTGTGTGAGGCCCCGATGTGCCAGCATGTCTGGTGGCCTTGTGGTGGCAACTTTGCACGTAGCCATCCGCCTGCTCTGTAAGCCCCTTGGACAGAGACTGGGGAGCAGCCTTCCAAGGTGCGGGCTGGGCCTGTGGGACGAGGACTTGCCTCCTTTGAAAGGAAGGAAGGGGCCACGTGGAAGGGCCCCCAGCCCGAGGGCCCTCAGGTCTGCCACGTAAAGAAGTGGAGGTCCCCGGCTCCCCACCTTCTGGGCTGGAAACCACGGTTCCAGGAGCGGAGCCGGTGATTCCAGGCAGAGCTGCAGCTGCCCCATGGACAGCACTGTCCTCGTCAGTCACAATGCCAGGCAGTCAGGAGGAGCTGGAAGGGCCTCTCCCCACGGTCACAGCCACGGCTAGGCAGAAGAACCCCTTCTGGGCACAGGGTGAGCACATGGTGCTGTTCTGAACCATCGAGTCGGCCTCAGCTCACAGTGCCCACCGACCTCGTGCTGCCCCAGGCTGTGACCCTCAGCCCTTCCAGGGGCGACAGCAGGTCTCCTGCACAGAGCTGCTGGGTGGGTGCATTCTCTGGGTGAGCGTCAGCTTTGCACTCATGGTGCAGTCCTGCCATTTCTAAATATGTACCAGAAGGTACACTGTAAAAGCAGTTCAAACCCACCACCAACTCCACGGGCAAGTGGCGCTCCTCCCATGAAGTTTACAGCCTCTGAGAACTCTTGTGAGGGTCAGCTGAGTCCGTTCCGACTGGACGGCAGTGGGTTGAGTTTAGTTTTGAGATTAAGAAAATGAAGAGAATTTTGTAAGGTGGCTGAAATGTGGAGAGGTGAGCTCTTTACGCGTTCGCATCTGTTTACCTGTTTTCTCTATGTACCAGCGCTAATCATCTTGAGGGATGAAGTCCGAGAGCACAGGTGGGCTTGCACAGGCTGTAGGCGTTGTGAACATGTCCGTGTGTGTAACAGAGCAGAGGCAGCCCCTGGACTCAGCGCTCAGGCATCCCGAGGACGTGTGGGTTTGGGAAGGACCTCTCCAACGTGCTCAAGGGAAGGATGTCAGTTTGAAGACTGAAGTGCCCCTGCACGAGGCATGCTGTTTTCAGCTGCTTCCTATGCATCTCAGAGTAAAAGGGAAGAAATTGGACATTAAAATTTTAATGGAAACATTTTTACTTATTACTACAAAACGGTGAAAGATGTTAATAAACTTCCCTGGAAAAAACCCTTCAGTGTGGAAAAGTTCACCACAAGTGAAGTCAAGAGGTACACAATCAAACATTTGCAGCTCACAGCCCAACACAGCGCTCATGGTGGTGACAGGAGAAAGTTCTGAAGGACAAAGAAAGGCCTAGAACCCATAGAAAAATGGGCAGAAGGTATGAACAGACACTTAACCAAAAAAACCCCAAACATCCCAACCATAAATGCCCTGGGGCATGTGAAAAGGTGGCTGGCCTCACCACCTAACAGGATCCCTGAGGAGGACCTTCTGTGTCTCCTGTGTCACATGGTCAGGAACCCAGAGTTGGACAACTTCCTGTGTTGCTGAGGCGATGGACAGCAGAAACTGGTGAAGCTTCCCTGCAGGGTGCAAATGATGGTGTGCCCAGGAAATGGACCAGACTTCTACCCAAAGGCCAGACAGGCATGGTGGTGCAAGCAGAGAAGTATTTGTATACCAATCCAAAGGTCGGCTGTTGAAGACCACCATCCTCTCCATGGGAGAAGAGGGGGCAGTCTAGCTGGTGGAGACACGGCCCTGGGGACCCTGTGGGCAGCCTGCTCTGTCCTTCTGTCCTGTGTGTTGCTGTGAGCAGGACCTCACTTGAGGACTGGCTAATGGGAAATCCAGGATTGCTCACTTTGGTGCTTCATACAACCGAGAAGACTGAGATTACAAAGATTGATGCCAAATGCCCATCAAAGGGGTCTGTGGGCCCTGGGGTGAGTCCCAGAAGGATGGGGGGGGGAGCCTGGGACCGAGTGCAGGACAGTGTTTGGAAAAGGTCACTCTAAGGGTCTTCATGAGTGTGCCCATGTGCACCTTTGGGGGCATGCATATTTGTGAGTGCACGTGTGTATATGTAACTGTGTATGTGCATGCTTGAGTGTGTGTGCATGTGGGCATGTGTGCGTGTATATGTGCATATGTATCTCTGTGTGCATGTATCTGTGTTTGTATGTGTATTTGCATGCATTGAGTGTTCATGCACAACTGTGTGCACATACTCATGCACACAGAGATGCAGATGCACTGTATCTGCATCTCTGTGTGTGCATGTGTACATGCATGTGTATATGTGCACATGTACCTCTGTGTGTGCATGCTTGAGTGT
>NW_006399877.1:904153-913787 GCF_000299155.1 Elephantulus edwardii
CTATATCTCTGTGCGTGTGTACACACGTGTAAATGTATGTATGCATCTCGGTGTGCATGCTTGAGTGTGTGTATGTGTGGACACATGTGTAAATGCGTATATGTATCTGTGTGTGCATGTGTACATGCACATGCATATGTGCATATGCACCTGTGTTTGTGCATTTGTATGCAAGTGAGTGCGTATGCATGACTGTGTGCACAAAAAGATGCACTGTGAGTGTGTGTGCGCATGTTTGCACACACATGTATATGTGCATGTGAGTACACATGTGTATATGTGCACACACATCTCTGTGTATGTGTATTGCATGCATGTGAGTGTGCAGGCACTGAGGCACTGGGTTTGTGTGTGCACACACGTATATGTGCATATGTATCTGTATACATGCTTGAGTGTGCACACATGTGTATATGTGTGTATGCATCTATGTGTACATGTATTTACATGCATTTGAGTGCACAGGCATGACGGCGCACACACAGATGCACTGAGTGTGTGTGTGTGTGTGTGTGTGTGTGTGTGTGTGTGTGTGTGCTGTGCTGTGCTTTTCCATTGGCTCCCGTGGAAGGATGAATACTGACCACAATACTGGTGGATCTGTCTGTGCTGGGCTAACCAGAAGGTCATGAATCTAAGTGCACTGGTTGCTCTTGGGCAGAGATGGGCAGTGTCCTCTCACAGAGCTTTATCACCCTGGGAACTGGATGGAGGGTGCCCTGGAGTCAGAACCAGCTGAACAGCAGCTGACTGGGTTTGAATCAGAACATATATGAGGACAGGTCGGGGAGGTTATGGGGGTTGGCGGCTGATCACGAAGAGTGTAAACCCTACACGAGTCCATATGCAAACTCTGCTAATTGAGAATCAAAATTAAATCTCAAAGATGAGAAAGGAAGCTCAAAAGTGGAAGAGACCGAGACCCCGGACCCGTTCTTGATGTAGTTCATGATGAGATGGCTTCCTGTCTCTTTCAAAACAGCATGTGAGTGGACAGTCTTAGACCCATGCGGGTGTGGGTGGGTCTCCATGGACAGTCAGCCCGAGAGTGGAGACACCCTGTGTTCACATACATCCCCCAGGAACCAGTCTGTCTCTCTCTCTTTCTCCCCCGTCTCCCTCTTTTCCCCTCCCCTCCCCTCCCCCTCCTTCTCCTTCTCCCTCTCCTTCTCCCTCTCCCTCTCCCTCTGTGTCTGTGTTAGAGTCAATGGAAGGGACTCTGCCCACAGATAGCTGGGACCCAGCTGTCCCTATCACTAGCGCTTCCAGCCCAGGCACCTCCATCTTGGCCCCACACCTCAGTTTGCTGAGAACGTGGCCCCCAGGCCTCTTCTGATGCAGGCAATGCACACATGGGGTGGGGCACAACATGGGGTCTGGGTGGTCTCGTGCTGGGGACATTGGGGTGGGGGCTGTGGAACACAGGGTCATCTCTGTCCATGAGTGCTCCGTGTTCTTATGGCACATGCCTCTCGCCATGGCTGGACATCTCTCCAGGGACACTGCCCTGCCTTGCAGAGGGGCACGGGCTGATGGGTGGCTACCAGCCCAGGAGCATGCCCAGGGCTGTGCCCCTCAGCTGTTTCTGTGGACTTGTGTGAGCCCGAGCTGTGACTTGACCTTGCACAGTCTGGAGAATTCCCTCAATCCCAGAATCCCCCATGGTTGTGTGCCCCAGTGAGCTGCTTGCAGTCTGAGCTGCCTGAGCAACTTGGAAGGTGCAGAAATGGGACTTTATGTAAGAAAAGCAGGTCCAGGGGGCTGGGCCCTGTGCTGCCCTGGAGCGCCCCCTGCTGTTACAGGGATGTGTCCTTGCAGGGACAGGCCACCCAGGCCCAGGTGACCCTGAGGCTCAGAGACAGCTGCAGGAAGGTGGGGAAATCTGCCTTAAATTGTCACGTGTGTGCTGAAATCACCCACCCCAGCCCGGGCTCCACAGGTACTGTGTCTGCACCTGGATTTCCAGTCTCTTTCCACACAGATGATCAATTTATTCCTGTACATAATGAAATTGTAAAGAGCAAGGAAACACTGTATGGTTCAAAACTGGGAAGGTATACACCAAGGACGAGTCCTGTCTCCATACCTTTTCAATCTATATGCAGAACAGATCATCCGGAACGCTGGGCTGTATGAGGAGGAATGTGGCATCAGGATTGGAGGAAGACTCATCAACAATCTGCATTATGCAGATGACACAACCCTGCTTGCTGAAACTGAAGAGGACCTGAAGCACTTGCTACAGAGTGTCAAAGACTGCAGATTTCAATATGGATTGAAGTTCAACATCAAGGAAACAAAGATTCTCACCGCTGGGCTGATTGGCAGCATCATGAGAGATGGTGAAGACATTGAGATTGTTGACAGCTTCAGCTTGCTTGGCTCCACACTCAACACTTGGTACCAGCAGCCAAGAAATCAAAAGATGAATTGCATAGGGAAAGTCTGCTGTCAGAGACCTCTCCAAAGTACTGAAAAGCAATGATGTCAGTCTGGAGACTAAGGTGCACCTTATTCAGGTCATAGTCTTTGCAATTACTTGTTATGCATCAGAAAGCTGGACAATGACTATGGATGATAGAAGGAGAACTGATGCCTTTGAGCTGTGGTGTTGGAGAAGAGTTTTGAATATACCATGGACTGCTAGGAGAACAAACAAGTTCGTCCTGGAGAGGGTGAAGCCAGGCTGCTCCTTGGAAGCAAGGATTCTGAAGCTTAGTCTGTCATATTGCATATTTGGACATGTTACAAGGAGAGACCTGTCCTTGGAGAGGAACGTCATGCTTGGGAGGGTGGAGGGACAATTCAGGAGAGGAAGACCCTCTATGAGGTGGATTGATTCAGTGACTGTGGTAATTGGGGTAGGTGTGTCAGAGACAATAAGGTTGGCACAGGACAGAGCAGGGTTTAGGGCGGTTGTGCATAGGGTCACTATGAGTAACAGGTGACTTGATGGCACATAACAAGAACAACATCTGGTCACTGTTTATTATTTTATAAGCCTATTTGCAATGAGTAAGTTGTTAGTTGTACAAAATGCATCATATGATCTCCAGCCTCATTTCTGTCACCAAGGTTGTGTTTTCCAACTATCAGTCTTTCTTCTTTCTCAACTTCTGCATTCCATTCACCAATTATAATTGAGTGCATCCTGGTTGGATAGACGATCATTTTCAGACTGCAGAAAGTGGTAGAGATTATCAACTTCTTCAACCTTGGCTTGGGGGCTTGGTTAATGTATTTGAGCAACAGCTGTATTAATAGTCTTTCCTTGTGTATGTGTGGGTATCGCCGTGCTGTTGACAACAGTGTCACTCAGGACAGATTGTGAAATGTGCTTTTTGGTGATGAATGCAACACCATTGCTCTTCAATATATAATTCCTAACATAGTAGACAAATGATTGTCAGATTCAAAATGGTCTACTGTCCATTTTACTCTTAGATCACTAATGTCTCAAATATTGATCTTTATGGGGTCCATCTAATTTTTCACAATTATTCATGGAAGTTTGCAGTGAGTTTTGCTTTTTCTGAGCTGTATCACATCAGCTAAGGAAGGTCCTTCATCAGCTGAAAGCTGGCTGCATCCGGGTCATAACTGTACCCGGAGGAGGCATCTCTTCCCTGTCATACTGTGAATGTCTTCCCAGCTGAGTGGCCATTGTCCGGTACCCCCACTGGACAGCGTTCAGCTGCTATCCGTAGGGTTTACAGGGCACTATTATTTCAGAGGTGGCTGTCTAGTCCTGCTTCTTAGTCTGGAAGTTCTGCTGGAACCTGCTCCCCACTAGTCACGCTGCTGGTGTGTAAATGCTGACGGCAGCTCCCAGTGTTGCAGATGGAGGCAGGCCACTGCTGGTAAGTGGTCGAAGACCTCGTTGTTGTTGTGTGCTGTCGAATCGACTGTGACTCATCGTGCCCTACGAACAACAGCTCTGAACCTGCCCAGTCCTGCGCCAACCTCACTAACGACTTAAACCATTACAACTGTCGCTCTCACACACAGATAAGCAACAAAATGAAAAATTGAATCTCTCTAGCAGGTTGGACTATAGATGATGGCTAGTGTCCTTTGACGATGTTCCTGTGTTTAATCTATTTCTTTAACTCTTAATTTCTATGACTTTGGGGAGCCGTGGTGGGCCAGTGAGTCCATGCTTTACTGCCAACCACAAAGCTGGTGTTTTGAAGTTTCCAGCTGCTCTGAGCAAGGACAACGTGACAGTCCCTTCCCTAAACACTACATCCAGTCTTGGCGGCCTCCCCCAGAGCTGCTGGAGTGGAACCGACTCATGGACATGGGTTTGGTTTGATTTCTGGTGACATTCATAGTAAAACCATGATGTGAGCTTCTTTCTGTAGAAAGAGAGCTGAAGGTTTGTCCCAGTAAATTCTCGGCTGACAGGCAAGCCCCCACTGTGACAGGTGGCCAGCCCCCTGTGTCCAGTGTCAGCTCCTCTCCAGGAAGTCAGCTGTGCTGGCACCTTCTGGGCCTAGGAGAGTGCGTGACATGACAGCCCAGAGGCGATGCCTCCCTGCCGTGCCCACCAGGCCTGGTCCTGATGCTCCTTACTCTTCAGGGCTGGGGACCACCCAGGTGGCCTCCTTCACAGGCTGGTGGTCACGCCACTTCTTGCTTCCCAGTCTGGAAGCTCCCCCGGCCGTGAATCGGACTGTCCTGTGAGTGTTCCGTGTGGACAGAGCTGTGCTCCCTGCTGCCTGCTGCCCTCAGCTGTGAGATGGTTGAAGTGCTGTGCTAGGGGCGGGGGACAGGGTGGTCGTGATTAAGTGTTAGGGTACCAGGCACCCGTCAGCATTCCTTTCTCGTCCTGGGTGTCACAGCCCCTTCACCTTTCCATTTTCTTCTTGTGCCCCAGCCCACCCACCCTGCCCAATGGTCCTCTCCATCTTGTCATGTAAGTCTCCAAGTGCACCCAACCCCCTGAGAGAGGGGCCAATAGGCCACGCTCTGCCTGTCATTGCAGGTCTTACTCCTCCACCTCCTGTCCATCCTGCCCCATCAGAGAGGCTCCCACACCCCACATCCTTCCCCCCATCACTGCAGGTCCTGTCTCACTCACCCTCCTGTTCACCCTGTCCTATCACAGAGGACCACACACCCCATGTCCCGCCCCCATCACTGTAGGCCCTGTCAAAGCATCCTACCCAATCCTGAGCCCACGTCGTCCACCCTGCAGGCAGCTGGCCCCAGCCTCCACTGCCTACTGTGCTGGCTGGTCCAGCATCATCTGTTTGTCTGGGCTCAGGGAAGTGCCAGGGACAGATGGGGTGGCAGGATTCCGGGAGAAGGGGAGTGAGAGACAATGAGTCTCTGGCACCATTTCCACCTCCTGGCAGGCACCCTGGGAGCTGTCCCTCCCTGTCAGCCTCTGTGCACAGACACCTGTCAGAGACTCCTCTGCTTGGGCCACACTCACAGTGGCCACACCCGCCAGGGAGGGGCCGGAGATGGATCTTCTGTTCCTGCACCCCACACCTCACTGTGGTGTCGGTCTGAGGATGGCCTCTTGAAGAAATGTGGTCACTCTTGGTCAGGCCACCCCTATCTCATTGACAGGCTGTGGCCAGCAGGTGGCCTCTCTCTGCTGAGCCTCAGGAGTGTGAGTTTGTTCTGTCCACTGCACCCCTGGATGGGTTCTGGCCTGGCTGGGGCAGCACCCCCCACCTTCCACAGAGCTCTGTCCTGGATCACCCGGGACCCCCATCAGCTCTTGAAGTCATCACTAGACTGATTCCTCTGTGTGGGTGGGGAACTCTGCAGGAGCTGGGGAGAAGACCCTCCAGAAATCACTGCACCCCACCCCCTGCTCCTGGGGAACGGGCCACTGCAGGGCTCACAGACACGACCTGACCCTCATGGACAAGGTCCATGTGCTGTTGTGTTCATTCTTTCTACAATGTTTACAGAGCACCTGCTGTGGACAGACATGGTGGACAGCCCCCTTCTCCTAGAGACAGAGGGTCAGAGCAGACCCACGTCAGCTCAGTCACAAGAGGAGGCAAACAATTCTCCCGCCTGGCTTTTCTCAGGCAAAGTGCGTGTGATGGTGGACTGTGCCAGAGGACGGGGCGTCTAATTTGGAAAGATAACGGGCTCAGTGTGAGACACCCCCTCCAAGTGAGTAAGCTCCGGTGAAAGATGGGACTGAGAGGCTCTCTGGTGGGATTCTTGTCCTCTGTGTGGGAGGTCCGGCCGCCAGTCCTGCCAGCAAGCCAGCAAGCCAGCGCCTCAGACAATCTCACAGTCCTGACTCCACCAGCATCCTGAGGAGTTTCATCTGGGGTGAATGGCCGTGTCTTAGGTAGAGTTAAAGGCTATTGTCAGAAAGGAACTTTGTGGCACTGGTTTGGTGTTTATTCATGAGCTTTTGCAGCAGCATTGAGGGCTGGGCGGGAGTTCCAGGGAGCAGTCATCTCCCACCTGTGCCCTCCAGGACCCGGTCTCCCCTTGCTATCATATGCTGCAGGCCTGTGCTGCTGATTGGAGGGAATCCATTCCCTAGACACACAGAGCAGGCTGGCGTTTCCACAGCCCCTTTGTAGTCAGGCACTGGCTGTTCAGAATGTTCCAAAGTGACGGCTACAGGGAACTGCGTGTGTGTGCAAGAAACCCCTAAACCCGAGCCCCCCTCCACCTCCCTGCAGTCAGTTGCAGCTCCCCGGGTCTGCGGGCAGTGTGACCATCCACAGTTTGCAAGGCTGCACGTTTTACAGAAGACACGGCCACTCTGGCTCCCGATGGCTCCTTCGCCCTGAGCCGTCACCGTCCAGTGGGCCCCACATCCCGTCAGGACAGAACAGACTTGCCCAGATGGTTTCCGAGGCTCAGATCTCAGCTCTTCTTCTCCCAAGGAGCAGCTGGTGGATTCGAAACTCAGCTTTTTGGCTAGTGCTGCCAGGCCTCAGGATAGGGTTGTGTCTCTGTAAGTCCTGAGGAAGGAGGACGGGGCAGGGAAGCGTCAGCTTTGATTGTCCCTGGAGAGGGAAAGAGCATGAGGAGAAGCAGGTGACAGTGATTATTTCTATTCACCTTCGGGTTGTTTTACATTTTGGAACTTGTGAAAGATTTGGTAAAAAAGAACAGCAAAACATTCTTAACCTTATCATTCCTCCTTCCGCACACTTCTGTGAGAGCAGAGAAGGGCAAGACCATCTTATATTGTTTTTTTCCCCCCTTTTTTTGTTTTTATTTATTTATTGTAAAAAACAAGTATGGGGATCCCAGGGGGTAAGGGGTGGGAGCCGAAGGATGAGGATGGGCAGGGATGAAATCACAGGGCTGCACAATTTGGTGGGTGGAGGAGATGAGAAAGGTCCAGTGGGGACCAGAAAAGACAGCATAGTCCAATGGTGACTTTTTAAATATTTCTTCTTACAAAAAAATGTTGTCTTTTTTGTTTGTGGGTTTCCCATTTGGGAATAGAAGCAGAGAGTCTCTGACTGCTTCATGCTAAACAGGGGCGTTGAGGTGAAGGGCGAAGGGAAACCCACTTTAACACTTTACTGGTGGTCCTGAGTTGAAGCTGTATGCCTTCTTGTTCACTTAGAAAATATTTTCATAATGTTGTCTGTACTCTGGACTGTAAGGTGTTCGAGTGGGTGAGTCCAGTGGGGGTGGCTGGCTGAACTTTGAGGATCCATCCTCCGTTGCTTCCTTAGCTGGCAGTTATATTTCCCTTTTGTCTCTGGAACTGGGATCAGGGTTCATGTTACCTATAGGAAAGGGAGCAAACCTAGAGTGAACAGACTTGTGTGAGTTACAAATAGAAGGGCTCTGGAGGTGTTACTTACAGATGTATAAGAGAAGGAGGTGGAGGAAACTGACCTAGATAAAATTCCTCATACACACCAGGCAGCTCTCCCCAAGGGCCGGGAGGCTCCCCCCACGCAAATATCTTCTGAGGTCCAGACTTTGCGCCTTACCAGGCACCGTGGCTGGGACAGCACTTCTGGCTTTAGCGCCACCATCATTGCCCCCTTCCTTTCTGCCAAGTGGTCTAACTGTAACTCGAAGTAGGTATTATTACTTTCCCTTTACACAAATAGAGAAGGGGCTTTCAGAGTGGTGAACAGATCTGCTCAAGGTTGGAAAAGTAATAAAGAAAGTAGAACAAAGACTCTCACCAAGGTTGTCTGAAGGGAGGCGTGAGGTGGTGAGCTCCATGTGATCTCCCACCTAATTTCTGTCACTCAGGTTGTACTTTCCAACTTCCGCCTTCTAATTAATCACCAGTTATTACTAACGCGTCTTGACTGCATGTTTGATAAACTTCAGTCTGCTGAAGTTGGTGGGAAACCCCAGATTTCCCCCCTGTGGCTTCAGTAGCTGGTGCGTATCTGGAGAACCACTGTGTTCATGTGCCTTCCTGATACGTGTATGGGTTTATTCTATTATGGACAGCATTGCATTTCAGGACAGACGTTGAAATGTTCTTAGGTCATGAACGAGAGACCATGCCTTTTCACGTTTTCATTGCCAGAATAGTAGATTAAATGATTGATTTAAAGTGGCCAATTCAGACCATTTCTGTTCAGTAATGCCCAGGATATTGATCTTTATGTGTTTCATTTGATTTTTCACTACTTCCAGAGTTTCTTGATCCAAGCTTGGTACATTTCACCTTACACGTATTAACGGATGTTTGCAGATCTCTGTTTCATTTTGAGTCTTGCCACATCAGCAAATGGAAGTCCTTTGCTGGGTGAAAGCTTTGCTCCCTCTTTGTCCTGGAGATAGACTGTACTTCATGCATGAGGAGACAGCTCTTGTCTGTCACATGTGAGTGTTGTCCACCCAAGGGAACATTTCTGGTGTGCAAACAGGCGATATTCTGCTACAGTTCATAAGTTTTTGTGGGTCCACTTATTTTAGAAGTAAGAGGCCAGTCCTGCTTCTTACTCACACTACAGCTTTACAAAAAAGTCACAAAATATGTGACAAAACATGGCAACAAACTGGTATCAAGGATCTCAAAGAGCTCCTGTGGCCGTCGTTAGGGGCTGTCTAGCCAGCTCCTCCTCACAGCACCTGAAGGACTAGGATGGAACCCTGCCTGACCTGTTCTGCGCTCACAGCCAGCTGTGCTTAAGCTCCTGTGGTGATGTTGAGTTTAAGCTCCTGTGGTGATGTTGAGTTTTCCTCTTCACTGACTCTGTTGCCAAGCTCAATGCCTTTCTCCAGGACTGCCCACTCCTGATGGCATGTTCATAGCATGTGAGAGGAACTCTTGCTATCCTCACTTCTAAGAGACACTGTGGTCACAGTTCCTCCCCGAGAGATGTGTTTGTGTATTAGGCAGTCACAGCAGTTTGAATATTCTTCACCAACACAGCAATGCAGACACCAGTTCTTATTCGTCCTTTCTTATTATTGATAAAACCCAATGAGGAGACAAGTAGCTTCTCAAACCACTGGGCCAATTGGCAGCACCATGGTGGATGGAGAAGAGATTGAAGCTGTTTACAATTTCAGCTTGCCTGGCTCTACAATTAACTCTTGGCACCAGCGGTCAAGAAATCAAAAGACCCTATGCACATCCAAAAACTTCTCCAGTAGGGTAAAAAGGGAAGCCACTGACTGGGAAAAAGTATTCGGTAATAACATATCAGAT
>NW_006399877.1:915107-985085 GCF_000299155.1 Elephantulus edwardii
ATGAGTGGAAGCCCAGAATCTCTGTAAATGTTTATGAAAATTAATAAAATATAATTATAGAGAAAAAAAAAGAAATCAAAATACCAATTGTTTTAGGGAAAGCTGCTGTCAGGGACCTCTTCAAAGTATTAAAGAGAAATGATGCCAGTCTAGAGACAAAGGTGCACCTGATACAGGCCATGGTCTTTGTAATTATTTCCTATGTATCAGAGAGCTGGACAATGAGTGGGGATGATAGGAGGAGAATTGATGCCTTTGAGTTGTGGTGCTGGAGAAGAGTACTGAATGGCCCACCAAAGGAACAAACAGGCGCAACAATGAGTGAATGGAAACCCTAAGTCTCTGTAAACTTTCACTAAAATTAATTTAAAAAACCCAACAAATAGGTCTGTCCTCAAGAGGATGGAACTGGGCTGTCCTTTAGAAGCAAGGGTTTTGAAGCTCTGTCTCACATACATTGGGCACGTGACCAGAAGGGACCAGGCATTGGAGAGGAACATCATATTTGGGAGTGTGGAGGGGCAGTGCTGGAGAGGAAGACCCTGGATAAGATGCATTGACTCAATGACTGAGGAAATGGGTGTAAGTGTGTCAGAGACAGGGAGACTGGCTCAGGATAGACCAGAGTTCAGAGATTGTACATAGGGGCTCTATGTGTTGCAGGTGACTCGATGGCACAAAACAACAACAACAGTTTCTCAAAAGTGGCCAGAAAACTTACATAGACACTTCCTTTCCCAGCATCAGGTCTTTTGCAGGGACTGGGATCTCCTGACACATGCCCAGAATACATGAGGCAAAGATTCACCATATTTGCTTCTAAGGAGCATCCTGGCTGTAGTTCCTCCAAGACAGACCTGTTTTCCTTTGGGATTATCCTACGTGTTGACAATCCTAACATCCTGGAGACTAGAATTTACGATACGTCAAATAATTGCATAATGTTAAGAATCACGACCTTGCCAAGTTGGCATGTATTTTGGGCCAACACAATTCAAACTAAGCAAGTGTATGAATGGCCAGCAATCCCGTGGGAAAGAGCTCAACATCCTTAGCTGTTGGAGACATGATGGTTGGTCCAGAAACCCACATACCTGCCCGAGTGGCTGGAACTGCACGGACACTGAGAGATGGGAGGACATCATGGGTCCAGTGCAACTCTTGAGTTATTGCTGGTGAGAATGTGAAATTGTTCAACTGTTTTGGGAAGAAGACTGGATATATCTTATAGGATTTACCTCTCCTAAAATCAGCAATCCATTCCTAGAGATTTCCCCCCCAAAAATGAAAACACTTGTTGACAAAAATAGTTGTATATGAATGTTCATAAAAGCATTGTTCACAGTCACTAAAGGATGAGGACAGCTCTGGATTCATCAGTGGGGAAATGGATAAACTGGGAACAATCCTACAGGACATTATATTCTTCTACTTAGAGGTACTACCTATACAAGCAAGAATATGAATACATCTAAAAAACCCACAAACTAAATGAAACTTTACACAAATGAGCACATAATAGATTACTGGTCTACCCCAACAGCATTTAAAGACCATCTCAGGAACAGATGTGAGGTCTTGCATACTAACGAGTGAAGACCAGATGTGGTCTGGGAGGAGACCCCGAATATCATCCATGAAGAATGCAAAAAGACATTATGAAGGCAGAGGAGGAAGAAAAGACCAAGACAGACGTCAGCAGAGACTCTGAATATTGCACTAGATGGCTGAAAAGCCAAAGCAAAGGGAAGAAATAAAAAAGTTAAGAGCTGAACAGAAGATTTCAAAGGGCAGTTTGGGAAGATAAAGCAAAGTAGTATTATGAAATATGCAAACAGCTGGAGTTGTAAAATCAAAAGAGATGGGCTTGCTCAGCGTTTCTTAAGCTGAAAGAACTGAAGAACAAGTTTAAGCCTCGAGTTGCAGTACTTAAGGATGCTGAGGGCAGACGGTTTAATGATTCAGGAAGCATCAAAAGATGATGGAAGGACTACACAGAGGCACTATACCAAAAATAGTTGGCTGAAACAGAAGAATTTCATGAAACACCATGTGATCAGGAGGCAAAGGTGATGAAGGAGGACGTTCAAGCTGCTCTGAAGGAATTGGTAAAGAACAAGGCACCAGGAATTGATGGAATATCAACTGATATATTTCAGCAAAAAAGATGCTGACCTGGACATGCTTACCAGGTTATGCCAAGAAATCTGGAGGACAACCACCAATTGACTGGAAGAGATCTATATTTATTCCCCCCAAAAAAGGTGACTTGACAGAGAGTGGAAATCATTGAACAATATCACTACTATCACACACAAGCAAGATCCTGCTGGAGATTATTCAAAATCAACTGGAAGAGTATGGCAGCAGAGAACTGCCAGATGTACAAGCTGTGAATAGATAGGGTTGTGGCACTAGGGACATCATAACCAATGTTAGATGGATCTTGGCCAAAAGCAGAGAGTACCAGAGGAATGTCTATCCGTGTTTCATTGATTATGCAAAGGCATTTGACTGTGTGGATCACAACAAACTGGCTAACTCTGAGAAGAATGGGAATCCCAGAACACTTGATTGTGCTTATGCCAAATCTATTCTTGGACCAGGAAGCAATAGTCAGAACAGAGCATGGAAACACAATATGGTTCAGGATCAGGAAAAGTGTACGTCAAAGATGCATCCTGTCTCCATACTTTTTCAATCTATATGCAGAACAGATCATCCAGGAAGTTGAGCTCTATGAGAAGGAATGTGGCATCGTGATTGGAGGAAGATTCATCAACAACCTGCATTATGCAGATGACACAACCTTGCTTGCTGAAACTGATGAGGACATGAGGCATTTGCTGATTAGAAGGTCAAAGGGTGTGGTCTTCAGTGTGAACTGACACTCAATATCAAGAAAATAAAGATTCTCACCACTGAGTCGATTGGCAGCTTCATGATGGATGAAGAAGAGATTGAGAGTGTTGACAGCTTCAGCTTGCCTGGTTCCATAATCAACACTCTCGGCACCAGCAGCCAAGAAATCAAAAGACTGCTTGCATTGGAAAAGTATGCTGCCAGAGACCTCTCTAGAGTACAGAAGAGCAACGAGCCAGTTTGGAGGCTAAGATAAGTCTGATACAGGTCATAGTCTTCACAATTGCTTGCTATGAATCAGAGAGCTGGACAATGACTAAGGATGATAGAAGAAGAATCAATGCCTTTTATTTGTGGTACTGGAGAAGAGTGTTGAACATACCATGGACTTTCAGGAGAACAAACAGGTCAGTCCTGGAGAGGGTGAAGCCAAGTTTCTCCCTGGAGGCAAGGTCCCCCCCAGCAAGGACTGGTCCTTGGAGAAGAAAATCATGCTTGTAAGGGTGGAGGACAGTGCAGAAGAGGAAGACCCAGGATGCGACGGATTGACTCAGTGACTGGAGAAATGGGATTAGCTCTGCCGGAGACAATGAGATTGGCTCAGGCTAGGGCAGGGTTCAGAACTGCTGTACATAAGGTTGCTATGAGTCGCAGGTGACTCCACGGCACATAACAACAACAATGATGTTTATACGAAAGTCTAGAGCAGAAAACCCCCTGATAATATATAGTAAAAAAATCAGACAAGGTTTTACAGCATGGTAGATGTAAAGAAGACAAGGGAAAAGTATGAGGGTACTTTCAGAACCAAGAATGTGTAGTGTCTGTTTTGACAGGAGTTTGAGTTATGCAGGATTGTGAATTTGTATAATAATAACTATCTGTATAATGCAACATATGCAATTTTTACCTTTTTAAAAACAAAACAAAACAAACCACTATTCAGAGACCTCTCCAAAGTACAGAAGAGCAATGATGTCAGTCTGGAGACTTAGGTATGCCTGATTCAGGTCATGGTCTTTGCATTACTTGCCATGCATCAGAAAGCTGGACAATGACTAGAGGTGATAGAAGGAGAATTGATACCTTTGAGCTGTGATGCTGGAGAAGAGTATTGAATATCCCACAGACAGCTGGGAGAATAAACAGATTCATCCTGGAGAGGGTGAAGTCAGTCTGCTCCTTGGAGGCAAGGATTCTGAAGCTTTGTCTAACATACTTTGGACATGTTGCAAGGCGGGACCAAGTCCTTGGAGAGGAACATCATGCTTTGGAAGGTAGAGGGGAAGTGCAGGAGAGGAAGATGAATGAGATGGATTGATTCAGTCACTGAGGTAATGGGGAGGGGGTGAGTGTGTCAGAGACAATAAGATTGGCACAGGATAAAGCAGGGTTTAGGGCTGTTGTACATTGGGTCTCTATGAGTCGCAGGTGACTCAGCAGCACATAACAATAACAATAGCATTAAGATACTGGCCTCTAGCTAATGATATGAACGCTGAAGTATTTTGGAAAAATGTCTGATGTCTTCAATTTACTTTAAAAAGCATTAAAAAATGATACGGCTTAATGAATGGATAGAGGATGGAGAGATATGTGATAAAATAAATACAATAAAAATCTTCCGTTGCGTTGTTTGTAATGGAGATAAGGATGTCCACTGAAAATAATTTTCATCCTTTATGTATGATTGTAAAAATGTTATAGTAAAATTTATTTGAGGTTGTATTAGAAAACACACCAACTCTTTAAGAAGCTAATTATCTCTAAGTAGTTGTCTGAGGGAACTCCCCACCCGCCCCCAGCGCTTAATAAGGAGCAGGGAAACGTGGCACCCAGTGATGGGACACACAGGGCAAGAAGCCAGGAGACCTCTCTGCAGGTGAAATGAGACGGTACCTGGGGCCTCAGAAAGTTCTGAGAGGAAATTTAGGCACATGGTGGAGAGTGTGAAGTTGCATTAGTGACATGCAGAGAATGTCACAAAGAACTCCAGTGGAAAATGAAACATGGTGTGAACGGAAAACAGAACACAGTCTACGATGTGACTGAGCCACAGACAACATTTTGATGCCATCAGCATGAAAGTCACCGCCTGCCTGTGAGGCCATGGTGCTGTGGTGACACACGCATCACTGTGATGCTGGAATCCATCTACCAGTGGTCTCGCCTGTGGTCAGGTGTGAGCAGAGCTTCCAGACTGAGACAGATAGGAGGGAAGCCTGGTGATTCTCTTCTGAAATTAGTCAATAAACCCTTCTGGATCCCACCAGGATCCCGTCCCACGTTCTTTAATGTACCGTAAGGAGCAATCAACCCGTGGAGGAGGACTTTATGTTTGGTGAAATAAAGGGCCAACAAATGTGAGACAGCCCTTCGTTGAGCTGGATTGTCGTGCTGGCAACAACGGACTCAAGCACGCAGGTCATTGCGAGGTGACGCAGACCTGGGTAGAGTTTTGTTCTGCTGTCATAGGGTCCTTGTGAATCTACCTTTATATTGATTATAATATGTATGCATAATATCTGCAGGAGAAGAGCGTTGGATACCCCATGGACTACTAAAAAAACAAACAGGTTTTAAAGAAGATGCAGCCAGTTTGCTCCTTGGAGTCAGAGATGACAAAACTTCATCTTTGTCTTACATATTTTAGGTATGTTGTTAAGGGAGACTATTCTTCGGAAAGGGAACTCATGCTTGGAAAGATGGAGGGTTGCAAAAAAGTGGAAGGTTTTCAATGCGATGGATTGACCCAGTAACTGCAGCAATGCGCTCAAGTGTGTCAGAAATGAAGATGGCACAGGACAGGACAGGGCTCAGATCTGTTCACAGGGGCACCATGAGTTATACTCAACTTGACAACACCTAACAACATCTATAATAGATATTCTAGATATTATTTATATTATATATATGATATATATTATATTTAGAAGAAACTACAGCACCAGAGATATAATTGCTGATGTCAGGGGATCCTCGCTGAAATAAGAGAATACCAGAAGAAAGTCCATGCAAGGATGTTTATTGACTGTGTGGATCATAACAAATTATGGCTGACATTAAGAAGAATAGAAATCCCAAAACACTTAATTTGGCTCATAAGAAATCTATACCTAGACCAAGCAGTTGTCCAAATGGAGCAAGGGTTTAAAATCAAAAGGATATATGCCAGGGATGTATCCTTTCTCCATATCTATTTAATCTGTATGCTGAGCAAATAATTTGTGAAGCTGAATTCTATGAAGAGGAATGTGGCATCAGGATTAGAGGATGACTCATCAATAATCTACATTATGCAAATGACACACCTTGCTTGCTGAGAGTGAGGAGGGCTTAAGACTCTTGCTGCAGAAGATCAAGGACTACAGCCTTCAATATTGATTACATCTCAACATTAAGAAAGAAAAAAATTCTCACCGGGCCAGCAGGTAACGTCGTGATAGATGGAGAAAGAATTGAAGTTGTCAATGATGTTACCTTGTTTGGATCAAAAATTAACAGACTTGCTATCTGCAGCCAGGAGATCAGGAGAAATACTGCTTTTGTCAAGTCCACTGTCAGGGACCTCTTCAAAATACTGAAGAGCAATGATGTCAGTCTGAAGACTAAGGTGTGCCTGATTCAGGTCATGGTCTTTTCAGTCACTTGCTATGCATCTGAGAGCTGGCCAATGAATAAGGATGACAGAAGAAGAGCTGATGCCTTGAGCTGTGGTGTTGGAGAAGAGTGTTCACTTACTTGGAGCATGTTGACAGGAGGGGCTTGTCCTTGGAAAGGGACACCATGTGGGGAAGAGGGAGGGTCAGAGACAGAGAGGAAGACCCTCAACAGAATCAACTGACACAGTTACTGCAACAATGGGATCGAGCACGGCAGAGATTGTGAGGATGGCCTGGGATCGGACAGGGTTCTGACGTGCTGTTCTCGGGATCGCTACGAGTCATACTCAACTTGGACGGCACCTGACAGCAACGACCATTGTCCTGCTCTACTATCGGTCATCTGTCTTTCCAACTTACATTTCTATACTTGTTATTTTGAAGTTTTAACAACAAACAGGGATTCTGCACTGGTTTTATAATCAGATATTTTTGAAATTCATTTGAAAGCACTCTTATCCAATAAGCTTCAGCTTCTCTGGATTCCCATAAAAAAATGGTTCACCCCATCACTCACATTCACCCCACAGTGGGGGTTCCAGATGGACGAGGCGTTGATGTTGGTCCTGGGTTGTTCTGCTCAGGTTCACATTTTGGGGCCCTTCTGGAGGTAATGAGGCAGAGGGAGTGACACCCTAGACCATTTTCCTGAATGATTCACACTGAGGTACTTTTCAACAAGCAGCGGCCTTTGACCACTCCTAGCGCTTCTTAGCTTCCTCCCAGAGTGGAATTTCTAAAGCAAGTGCTGTCAAGGTCACGTGCTCCCAACTTGTCTCATGTTTCCTTCCCTGAAAGTCCCTGGGAAGCATGGTTCTGTCTCCCCCGATTTTGGACATTCAGTCCAATGTGGTTTTCATGTGTTCACAGAATTAACTGTAGTTTGCAGAGAAAGAGGAGAGCAGAGCAGGACGTTGTCCCCACCAGAGAGCCAGGAAACCTCAGCGTTGGTGTCTCACAGAGCAATGGTGGGAAGCTGGGGCCAGCCATCTGGGAACCCTGGAATACTACAGCCGTAACCCCACAGAGCCCAGGTTCCCTGGTGTGGTGGTGGGGGGCGACACCCACAGGGGTGCAGACTGAGGAGAGCAGAACGTACCTGTCACATCACAGCCTCTGCCATGTGCGAAGTGCTGCTGAAGCAGAGGATGAAAGGGTGGAGGGAGGAGGGATCGTCCCATCCGGTTCCAGGCTCCATCGTGGGCTCTACATGGAGGGAGGAGTGGGTCTCTCATCCGGCTCTATCATGGGCTCTGCATGGAGGGAGGAGGGATCATCCCATCTGGCTCCATCGTGGGCTCTGCACCAGCCCACCTCACTGAGGGTCTTATCTTCAGTGAACAGTCTCCTCTGTACCATTTACTGCCTCTAGAAACTCACTAGAGTTTCAGCTATGGGCTAGTTCCGACTTGGTGGCGCACGATAACTACTTTACCAAGGACAATGTCCTTCTCCAGGACTGGTCCCTCCTGAAACAGGTCCAAAGTGAGCCGATCTCTTGCCATCCCCACTTCCAGGGAATACTCTAGTTTTAATTCTGCGGTGATTCAAGTGCACAGAACAAAGCAGGCACCATCTCAGCCCTTTCTTCACCTGGAATCCAGGGACGTCAACTGCCTCCTGCAAGGTGAGCTCCCTTCTCCAGACCCGTTTCCAAATTCCTCCACCACCATCAGCATAAAGCCAAAACTCCTAAGCAAAGATCCCTGCCACCCCCCACCCCCACTCTCCTCTCACCCCTGGTCATTCATTTCTGTTTATCCTGGTTCATGGGATCTTGTGAGCTCAGTGGCACACAACAACAACAACAACAACACATGTTAATGCTACTTCACGGGTCTGGCTGGTTTTCAAGTTTCGCTGTGGTGCAGTGTGGGCAGGTCTGGGGGTGCTCTGTGACTGTTCCCTTCTCCTGCCCATCTTTCTCCCTCAGAGCAGCTGGTGGATTTGAACTGCTGGGGTTTTGGTTAGCAGCTTCACCTGCGATGCCCTGCAACAGCAGAGCTCCTGTCCATCTTCATAGACCCTGCTGTCTGTCTGTCCGTTCAGGTGGCTCTGTTCACCATGACGAGAAGAGGTGCAGTGAGTGTCACGTGTGAGCCTGCTTGTCTTCTGCCCTTGGTCGAGGGATGTTACCTGGGATTTGGGGTTAGTCGCTGGTAGGAAGGGCCCTTTGAACCAGCTCCAACCCAGACTCCTTGCCGCCCGCTGGGGCTGGATATAAACAAGGTTGCATTGAGCACAGACCTACCAGGAGCTGGAAGCCGCCTTCATGGGAAGTGTGTTCTGCACTCCAACAGTTTTTCTTTTCTAGGATAAAAATACCTTGTGAAGGTCTGTGTCTAAATGTGTGTGCTCTGTATAGGTAGGGGTTTACTGTTCTTTTTCTTCTGTGAAGACCAGGGCACTGGCGGTGACTTTCTCTGTCCACGGGAGGGAAGCAGTTGCTTTGAGCAGGTGGGTTAATAGCATCTTGCCCACAGAGAACCCAGGAAGGAAAAGTGGGGCACAGATATTCTCGCCTGTGCTGGGGACCCCGTCCTGCCGGGCTTTCAGTTTTATTTTAGGGACAGGCGTCTCTCTGCCTGTGTCTGGTTTCCAACCCACAGAGCTCAGAGGTTCCTTTGAAGAAAAGAGGACATAAAACCTGAAGCATTTTGGGAGATGAGCAGGGCAGAGTTGAGAGCAGGGGAAGGTTCTGGAAGGTCATGACACCCTGGGAGCTCAGAGGGAAGCCCTGCCATCATTGCTTTGGGGACATGTCACGACAGGGAGTGTCTGCAGCTAGATGGAGCCTCAGTGACCCACAGCTTCAGAGCAGCCACCCAACCAATATCATTCATGTGGGGAGGAGAATCCCAGAAGTTCCCTCCAGCTCTGAGGACCACCTCTCCCCAGCTGTACCTGTGCCAGACACTGATAATCGATCCAGCTCTGAGGCTCCCCCTCTTTGGCCTGCACTAGACATTGCTAATCGGTGGGTGCACAGTGCCCTCCCTGCTCCAGGTCCAGCTATATAGCCCAGAACTCAGAGCAGCCGCCACTGCACAGTCCCTGGGACCCTTTCAGTCTCCTCTGTCACACCCACGGTCAGCCCAAACCCCCTCCCAAGGACGTGGCTGGGAGGTCCTAGCCCCCCTTCACCCCACGCCAAGACTCCATTCTGTGCACGGTCTGGAAACTAAGTCCAGAGCAGCTGGATCCCTGCAGGTCATCCTGCAGAGGGGACTGAGCAGGGTCAGTGCCAAGACAGGGAAGGCCGAGACAGGCATGCCTGGACTGCTGCCCGGGAGGAGCCAGCACATGCAAGAGGAGGCTAAAAGTAGCCAGGGTCCCCATTCCTGCAGAGGGGCGGCTGCCAGCACCCTGTCAGGAGAGCCCCTTTGTCAGGTTCAAGAGCACACTGGGACTTTCCTCTGCTGAAGGATGTGAGTGAGACCCTCCTCCGCATCCTTGTTCTCCAGCATGGATACTTCAGGAAGCACAAGGTCATGAAGTGACATGCCGGTCCCACATTTTGTGTCCTGTCTTCTGTTCTCACTAGCAGCCTGAACTGTCCCAGGCTCTCTACTGTTTTTGGTATTCTACGGTTGGCTTAGACTGGCTCAGGATGCAGGGACCACTGCGCCCCACAACCAGGTGAAGTGAAGACAGGAAAGGAGGGAACAGTGCCCTTTAGTCCAGGAGCTCCAGGCAAGTGGGGCCCTGTAGTGCAGGGAGGGGCCTGGGCTGTGCGTCTGTCTACCCAGGAGAGGGACCACTCAGGTTATCTGGTTGCAGTTCAGAGAAGTCCCTGTCCCTCAGCAGGCGTTGCTCCTGCCAGTGGAGCCACAGTTGTTGAATTTAAGGTGTCCTGTGGTCATCAACCTTACTGTCAGCACCAGGATCCCCAGGACTGAGCCACGGCTGGGCAACAGGTCAGCGATGACCCCCTCGGAGGGAGCCACAGCTGGCCAGTGTCCATTTAACAGGATAAGGAGAGCAGGGTCACAGGAAGCCGAGAATTCCGGCACAGTGGTCTGGGCTCTGACCGTAATTTGGGATAAAAGCTGAGTGTCGCTTCCTTTCTCTTCTTCGGCTGTCTTGTGGCTGGTGGTGCCATCGAGTGAGTTGCCTCACATCAGCTCTAACATGACAGAGTGAGACGCCGCCTGGTCCTGACGGTTCTCACCATCGGGCTGAGCTCGGGTCCGTTTTGCAGCCACAGTGTTGATCTGTCCACTGAAGCGGCTCCCTCTGTTTCACTGGTCCTCTGATTAACCACTCACGGGTCTCCTGTGGGGGCAAGTCCTTCCGTAAATGTCTAAACCATGCGGCGCGTTCTGGCTGCACTCTTTCCAACACAGGTCTGCTCATTCTTCTGTCGGTCTGCGGCATATTCAGTACTGCTCACTCGCACCAACAATTCCCAAGTCAAAGGTGCCGATCCCACCTTGGTCCTTGCTCGTTGTCAAGCTTTTGCATGCACAGGAGGCATGGGACGGGGCACCTTCGCCCCCAAATGTCATTTTTCTTGTAAAGACTTGAAAGAGATCACTCATAGTAGATCTGTCCAGTGCTATATTGCTGAGTTTCCTGACAGTTGTTTTCACGGGCGTTGATTATGGCTCCAATGAAAGTGAAGTGATTGATAACTTCCATTCTTTCTTCTCTTGCCATGATGCTGTTTGATCCAGCTGTGAAGATACCGTTTTCTGGGTGTCGCGGTGTAACCCACACTGAAGGTTGTAGTCTGGGATTTTCCTTCTAGTCCTTTACCTTCCTCAGGCAGGGTTGTGTCATTTACATGTCACAGGCCCTGACACATGCGCTCCGTACCAGTCTGGGCTTTCAGATTATTTGCTTAACAGGAAGTTCATGAAATATGGTAAAGGATCAACCCTGATCCATAATTGTCCTGATTCCACACCCTGTAATATCCCCTTGTTCTGTTTGAGTGACTGTCTCTTGGTAAGTGTTCTGGAATCCCACTCATCCCAATTCCATGCTTAATTTGTTATAATCCACAGTCAGGGAAACACAGACACATATTCCCCGTGTACCCTGCTCTCAGCTGTAATCTGTCTGATCTCAGCTGCGGCCTCTCTTGTTACACATCCTCCTCTGAATCTGTCTTGGATCTCTGGACACTCTGCCAATACACTTCTGCAACTTCTTTGAATTATCTTCAGCAAAATTTCATTTGCTTATAATGCTCATGATATTTTTTGATGATTTTCACGCTGGTGGATCACTTTTTGGCAAGGGCACCAGGAAAGATCTCTCCCAGGTGGTTGGAAAGGAAGTGTCTTCTCAATTTCTCGGCACAGACGAGCGAGTGCTTCCAGCACTGCATTCACTTGTCAGGTTGCCTTCACATCTCAGGTGGCGCTCCGTGGATCCTGAGGTCTTGTTTTGTCAATGCCTGCAGCGTAGCTTGTACCTGTTCAGCACACAGCTCTTGATAACGGGCTGCCTCCTGAGGTGGACGAGCCTCAATCAATTCTTTTTGGTACCATCACTTCTGTGTTTCTTCCATCTTCTTTTGATACTGCCTGTGTCATTCAGTGTTTTGTCCGTATATTTCTTCAACATTACAGCTTGAGGCTTGGTGTTTTCCTTTCAGGTTTTGCAGCTTGAGAAACGCCTGAAGCGCCCTTCGTTTTGGTCTCCCCCTCCAGGCTGACACCCTACGCTGTAGAGCCTTGTCCTGTCTCATCCGGCTGCCAGTGAAATTGCTGGGCAATTCTCTTAAGCCGTCACATATTCCTTCCAATGTGGCTTCTCTACATTCTAGAGAAAGTTTTAGGATCTCTTCTGCAGCCATCCTGTCACTTCAGAAAATTCCCTAGGTTTTGAATGACCTTTAACGGCCTTCACGTATGGTGCCCCCTGGTCTCCCTTCAGTTATGAGTGTCCAGTGTATCAAATCTGTTCTTTATGGTTTCTGAATTCAGGTAATCTACACTCAAAGTGGTATTTTGGATGCCATAGACCTGTTTACATTTTCTTCAGCTCCAACTTGAACCTGCATATGAGCAATTGATGATCTGTCTTCTAGGTGGCCCCGGCCCTGTTCGGCTTGACGATGCTGAGTGTCCTCCCATCTCTCTCCGTAGATCCAGTTGATTTGACCCTTGTGTTCTCCTCCTGTTGAGGTTCACTGTTTACAGTGCAGAAGAAGGTACTTGTCATGAATTCTTCCTTCTGTGCCCTCTGATTTCAGTCAATCTGACATCTGTGGCATATGAGACCACACTGTTCAATAAGGACATATTTCCAGCTACTGATCCTTCTTTGTTTCCACCTCTGAAGTGAAAAAAAGCACATAAAGCAAGATCCCCCATCCAGTTCCAGCTTGTGGTGACCCTGCAGGACAGAGTGGAATTTCTCTGACAAGCTTTCGGTCTACAGATGGTCACGGGAGCTGTGGCTTCCTTTTTCTCCCATAGAATGGCTGGTAGGTTTGAACCAAGGAACCGATGCCTTAATCACAGAACCACCAGGACTGCTTTGCACTCTAGTGATCAAGAATTATCAATGCAACTTGATTGCATGCTTGATTAGTTTCAGGTTGTCTAACTTGGTAACATCCTTCAGTTATTTCATTGTTGCTGTTAGTGGTTGATGTGTACGTTTGAATAATCATGTTTACTGGTCTTCCCTGCAGATACACAGACATTATTCTATCAGTGACGACGCTGTATTTCAGGATGACGTTAGTGTGTTCTTTTTGATGATAAATATAATGCCATTCCTTTTTAATTTGTCATTTGTGGCATACGAGACCATATGTTTATCTGGTTCAGAATTGCCAACACCAGTCCATTTCAGCTCGGTAATGTGTAAGATACTGATCTTTATGAGTCCCATTGAGTCTTTGGCAACGTGTCCTTTTCCTCAGTTCAGACTTCATGCATTCCACGTGCCAGTTATTAATGGATGTTGGCAGACAATTTTTCTCATTTTGAGTCAAATGAAAGGTCCCCTCCCCCCACGTCATTCCGCCCACTCCTGCTTTGAGGAGACAGATCTTGTCCAGCTGTGTGTGAAGCCCCTTCTCACCGGAGGACTCTTCTTGTTACATATGCCATTTCTGTCTAAGTGACAGCTCACGTTTCTATAGAAACACATGGTGTGGAGTCATATCTATACTTCACATATCTGCGTACTGATGTAGGCATGCTGCTTTTCTGCTTTCTGTTCTCACTCATTTAGCTGAAGCTCTTTCCGTGTGGTGCATGTGGCTGGTTCCTTTGAAGCTGGCTGCCTTGCGACCCATTTGGATGAGCCCATGCGCGATCTCTCCCTCACTATTGATGGGTAACTGGCTCGTTTCCAGTTTTTCACTTTCGCCAAAAGTTCTGCAATGAATCCACCCATTCCTGCTTTTAACCCTTAATATGTGAAATTGACGCGTTTGCTAATATTGAACCCTCCTTGCATTCTCCAGATGAATAGTTTTTGGGTTTTTTTCTATAATTATATTTTATTAATTTTCATAAACATTTACAGAGATTTTGGGCTTCCACTCATTCATTGTTGCACTATTCTCTCTACCCTCCTCCCAGGGTGTTCTTGTCCAAATGCCACAGTGCTTGTCAAAGCCAGTTCTGATTAATCTTCTTTGTCAGTGTATCCTTTGCCATTCCCTATCACTCCTCCCTGAGAGAGACTTCACCCTGAGTCATAAGGAAAAGGGGACGGCGTATTCTCTTAGCTACTTCCTGCTGAAAAGGGACGCTGTGGGTTTCAGGGTGAAGATCTTCTCTCACTACTCTAAAGGGCCCCTTTGGCAGTAGGAAACACATAGACTATTATGGAGATTGATTTTGGAATTCAGATGCACTCTTATTGATTGTGCTTGGCTGTACATGTACATATCCTTCAAGATGTATCATGGGGGTGTTGCAACCTAGAAGACACAAATTTGACTAACAAGTTATAGGTACATGAGTCCAAAATTTATGGAAAAGTAAAAGAAAAGATTCTTTCATTGTTTTACAAACACTCCCCCAGGTCCCCTCCACCATGCAGCCCTCGCTCTAGTCTCCTGTGATGACAGAAATACCCAGTTACACAGATGAATAGTTTTTTAAATGTCCTAAGTATATCCCATTTGCTGATACTCTGTTTGGCCCTCCTGTCTGTGATATGCTTGACAGCTTACAACAGATGGTTTCTTTGGCTTAACGCATGTGGGTATCTACTCACTCCCACCTTTCCTCGTGCCCTCGGCAACTAACTAAAACATCGGGGCTTGTGTCTCCCGTACCTCCACGGGAGAAAGACGAGGCCCTGTGGCCCAGAAAGACCAGCCCAGGAGACCCTACACAGCAGCTCTCTGAGCTGGAAGTGACTAGGCAAGCAGCAGTTTTCAAATAATAAATCCTTACAGACTTTGTGAACAATATAAAAGAAAAATTAACACTGATTCAATTAGGAATTCTATTTCATAGTTTTCATTCTTTATGGTTCTATCATTTTAGTCGTTACTGTTTTTCTTTAAGTTTGTTCCTCTGTTTTTTCCTCAGTCCCTGAGTTGAGGTCTGTGTTGATGTGTTAGCAACACGCTGTGTTGACATGACTCGTGGAACTTGTGAAGAAGCTGGTCTCATGGTACTAAATGGTGGTCTAGGAGCAGCTGGGTGGATAGCACCGGGCATATTTTGGAATGGATGAAGTCTGGCACCCTGAGCAGTCGAGCAAGGACTTGGTCTTAATTGAGCAATTTGGCTAGGAGGGTAGTAGGCAGCACGGTTCTGAGTCTGTGGAATAGCTGCCATGAAGTAACCTGAAGGAGGTGCGAAGCTGCGCGCTCGGTTGAAGAGGACGACCATCCCCGAAAGAAGGAAGACTGTCCTTCAGTCAAGGGTATACGAGTAGCTGCGCTCCCCTGCTAGAACCTCCAAACAAGCTCTCAAGGTCCCGGTCACTTTTCAGCTTCTGCTGCTCAGTTCCTTGGTGAAGTCCACATGGCTCGGCATTTCTCTCCCATCTCTGCACGCTTACTCCATGCTTACGTGCCTGCTCTTTCAGATCTCAGAAAAGATTGACGCAAACACTGAGGGGGCAGGGTGGCCTAGCAGCAGCACCCCCTAAATTCTAGCAGCCACCCCTACCCCATGAGACAACCAAATGGAATTGCAGGCACTGTGCCTGGGCTGAGGGCCTGCTGTATGTGAGGCCCCATGGTGTCCACCACACGTAAACCCACTCTCTCAGTCACCGTGCAGACCTCCAAGGTTTTCCTCACATTCTGACTCTCCGCCAATCCCAGCATGATGTCCTTTCCCCAGCCGGCCCCTCCTGACATCGTGCCCAGAGCACATGAGAGTCAATCGCACCATCCTTGCCTTTCAGGAGTGCTCTGGCTGCCCTTCCCCCAAGATGTACCTGTTTTCTCGGCATTCTGGAAAACCCAGTGCTCTTCTCCAACGCCACAGCTCAAAGGCACTACTGCCCCTTCAGTTGTTCTCATATTCATTATTAAGCGTCAATACACGTCAAGCATGTATAATGTTTGTAATTGTGGAAAAACATGGTTTTCCCATTTTGGACACAAAATTATGCAGGAAAGAAGCATCTGCAGTGATTCTAAACCTGCTAAATATTCCCCGTAATTTACAGGAATCAGCCAAGGGTGTTCTGGAAGCTTCTCTGTGACACTGGGCAAACCTGAAGTGTAGGGGTCAGCATTAAGCCAGTTTCCTCAAAACTTCCCAGTTCTTTTCCTCTTGACTAACACCAGTCGGCATCACACTACTTAAGACTGAACAGGCTTGAGTGTGACACCAGCTTAGGATCAGAGAGGAAGCCTGTTCCTTCCCTATGGGGAGCCGAGCCTAAAGTGGAAACACTGAGAGCCTTGCCCAGGGACTGGGACATGGGGGTGAGATCGCTGGGGTAAGGTGTTGGGTTCAGGGCTTGGCCCAGCTGGAGGAGTCTCTCAGCAGACCCTGCACACAGGTCATCATTCTGGAGTGTGGTCTGGGGAGTCCTGAAAGCCTACTGGACACTACCACAGGGTGGAGTTAGGGGCTTGAAGCCCCACAGGCAGGCTTGCCTTTGGGTAATGATGGAGCTTACTGGACGGTTCAGCTGGAGAGCTGTTGAGCTCCTGGTCCCTCAGGCTTGGACGACAAACACGCGGTCTGTCATGGCTACTGCCCAACATGATTCTCCAAGGAGAAGGTCAGCCCAGGACAGCAGCAGGGACCACCCTGCACGGATTTCAGAAAATTCACCTGCAGCTCTGAAATTCAACAGACCTGCGGGGTACAGGGCAGGACGGGGTGGGTGGGGGCACTCACTGAGTGGGGCTCAGTAAATGAAGGCTAATCAGATTTCTGGCCCTTTTCATTGTCCACCTCCTGCAGAGTAATGTTCCCCAGGAACAGCCCCGGCTCAGGGTGGATACTGAGCTCCAGCCTTGCCTGCCTCTGCCTGCTCCACAGTGAGGGTCCGGCAGCCTTCAGCTGTTACCTGACCGCCCATGAACCGCACAGAGCTGACGTGAAGGCTGCCACCGCTCAGGACTGTCAGGCAAAGAGGGATGAGAGGAGGAGCAGGCTGCCGACCATACCGTGGGACGCTGCAGGCCTGGAGCCAATGTCCCCATTGAGGGGACAAGCTCCCCACAGGACACTAGGTCATTTTAGGAAGAAGTTTGTGCCCCCTCTGACTGTTTGGGACCCCATCCTGGCTCTGTGGCTTCATGTGTTATACTAGTGCCTGCCCCCCTCTTGCTTGCTTGCTGGACACGTGGGACTCCCACTGGCTCTGCTTCCTACGTGGGCATCCAGGAGGGGGAGTTGGGGTACAGAAGGACAATGCCCTAGGCTAGGGAGGACACACCCACAGGGCAGCCAATTGGGTCAGGACGTGAACATTGACACATGACCCTCAGATGTGCGCAGATGTGGCTCTGCTGGGTGGTCAGCTCATTGACTGGGACTCATGGTGACCTTGTGGACAGCAGGATGAAGTGCTGCTCGTTCTTGTCATCTTGGGATTTGTGGTCCATTTGAATGTGGTCACTAGGTCAGTCCAGGTCATAGAGGGTCTCCCTTCCTCTCCCAGACCCTCTGCTCTGCCAACCACAATGTCCAGGAGGGAAGGATAGAGAGACAAGAGGTCATTCCCCATGGGGTGATGTGCTTGGGCCTGGTCTGATGTGAGGTGTTAGAGTGGGACACAGCACCTGTAATCCAGGCACAGCCCTGCTCTGAGGTAAGGGGGGTCTGGTGGGCAGTCTGCAGCCCCTTTTATCTAACAGAGGCAAAAGAAGGGAGAAGTGAATAGGGGAGCAGGGGTGGGGGCGGTGGCCTCAGGACCACAAGAAAGAAAGTCAGGAGTGCAGCGTGTCCTTGGGACCCAGGGCCCTGTGCGCGTGGACCTCTAGACCCCGGAGAAGGTGAACATCAGGGCACAGAGACCTCCAAGGGATGCTGAGCCCAGGATGCTGCACGGAGACCAGGACCTTCCTCCAGGGCTGATACACACACACATGCACGAACACACATGCACACATACACATATACCCATACACACACACACACGGACACATACATACACACGTGCACACACACATGCACATATACACGGGCCCATATACTCATACACAGGGACACATATATGCAAGCACACACATACACGTATACACACACAAACACACATATTCCCATACACATGGACACATACACACATGAGCACATCCTCACAACAGAGGCACACGGAGAGAGTTCGCCTCGAGCTGGACCCCTGAATGCAGAGGTCGGTGGTGGTTGTTGTTGTTGTGTACCATCAAATCGGCACGACCCACAGCTGACCTCCAGCAGGTTGTCGAGGCTGTGGGTCCTGTGTGAGGAGGTTGCCCGTCTTTCTTCCACACAGCGGCTGGTGGATTTGAACGGCCTACCTTTGGGTTGACAGCACTTACCACTGAGCCGTCAGAGCTCCCACTAGGTGTCCGGCCTCCTTGTGAGGAAGCAGCTCTGGTGGCGCTATTGTTGAGGCATTTGGCTGCGACTGAAAAGGCTGGTGGTTTGAAGCCAGCACTGCTCTGTACGAGGACGAGGTCGTCTGCGCCCACAAACACTCGAGTCTCCGGAACCCCGGGAGGTGCCTTTGCCCTGTCCTGTAGGGTCACTGCGAGCCAGCATCTGCTCAAGGGCGGTGACTCAAGCGTGAGGACACTCATTTCCACTGGGGGTAGCTCTGGGGTGGGTGGTTTGAATCCAGCAGCCACTGTGGAGGAGATTGGTGGTCTTCTCCCGTTCACAGCCTCGGAAGGCCTGCCACAGGTCAGCCACGAGTCGGTTCTCGCTGGACAGCAGTAACTTCGAGGGTAACAGGACCGATCAGCCGTGCGAACAGCTGCAGATGTGACTCACCTCAGGCTGCACGCTACACCGTGGCCTCCAGCCGGAACCCAGTGCTGGCCCACGGGGGTGCTGGCCTCCGCTGGTGACGGTCCTGCCCCAGGCCGAGGGGCAATGTCACAGACGGCTCACTTCCAGGTCTGGGGAGCTGCTGGCACCTAGTGGGTGAAATCGGGCTGCTGCTCAGAGCTCTCGGGTGCATGGGAGGGACATCCCCCCTTGACAATCACCTCCCCCAGATGTCCGCACAACATGACGTGATTAGACCCAGACAGGGCTTGGGTCTGCTGCCCAGGGGGTCACCACAGGTCAGGACTGCCCCAATGGCACCATCCCCAGTGCTGCAGCCAGGAGCCCCTGACCAGAGCGCCGCCCGCTGTCAGCACGCATGCGAGGCCAGTGTCGTGGCCCGGCAGAGGGACGAAGCCGCCATCCTGTGTGAAAGGCTGATTTGGACCCGTTTACCCGGGAGAACCAGCAGCACCTCCACCTTGTGCGTACAGTCAGGTCACTGTGCAGGGACCCTGGAGGGTCGAGAGTGTCAGCTCAGAGACACCCCGGGGTGCTAGTGGTTGGTGCTTCAAATCCACCCAGAGCACCTTGGAGAAGGGTTGGTGACCGGCCCAGCCCGGCCCACAAGGCCGCTTCAGCCCTGGCACACGGAGCTGCTCCCAGCCGGAGTGTCTCTGGCTTGGTTCGAGGACAGTGGAGGCCCAAGGGTGGAATCTCACCTTCTTCCATGCAGGGGGTCCCCCGTCTGTTCCCAGCAGATGGATGTACTTCACATGCAGCACCCCCACCTGTCAATTCTAGTAGTTAATACAGGCTGACATGCTGAACAGGTTTAGGCAGAGGCAGACGAGGAAGGAAGGCCTGGCTGCCTGTGGCCACCACGGCTCTGGGGCTCCTTCGGGGCCACAGCTTGGCTACCCGGTCATGGGCATTGCACAAGGTCAGGCAGTGTTCTGTTCTGAAGGACCTGGGTCACCAGAGTCAGCTGGCTTGAGGGCAGCACTGGCTCAGAGATGGGTAAAGTGATGGGGCGGGTCCTCACTTTGGGATGTGCATATCCAGTCGGCTATTGGCTGCACAGTCAGGGGTGTGGCCCTCATCGGGAGGGACAGGAGGGACTCTGAGGAGGCCGTGGACTGAGCAGGGCCACCCAGCACCCAGCACAGAACAAAGTGAGGGCAGAAGGCCCAGCCCTTTATCTCTGGGAGGCAATGGCTGGTTCACCCAGCCTCTGCTGGTGGAGTGTCCAGCTTCCCATGTCAGGGCCCCAGACCCACTTCCCGGATGAGGGAGTAATCCAGGACAGTAATCCAGTGCAGTAATCTGCACATCTGGGCATACGGAAGGGACAGAGTGTCCGTGTCAGAGCAGGGCCAGTGCAGGGAGCCTGAGGGGGCTGCAGCCCAGGCCCTCAAAGGCAAGAAGCCAGGAAGCACCAGGGAGGCCAGCAGGACCTCAGGTTGGTTGCCGCTGGGCCCAGGAGCCAGGCTGAGAAACAAGCAGAGTCCCAGTTCCCAGCCCGCAGCTTTTATGTGGCCATGAATAGCCAGTGAACAATGGGTCTGTTTCAGCCTCGGGGAAGCTGGCTTGGCCTGGTGTCCCTCCCACAATTAGTGGCCAGGCATGGTGCTGGGGCTCCTGCCTTCTCCCTGGCTGGAGGCGGATCCAGCTCCATGCACAGGGACCCCCAACCCCTCCCCTGTCAAGGGAGCAGTGATGCCACACAGCCTGGGGGGCCAATCTGCACTGGGGGGGTGTCCTCCTAGCTTCCCAGGATGGAAGCCTCTCCAAGCCCCCTGCCTGCAGGCCCAGCCTCTGCTGGAACCTGTCCTGGAGTGGGGAGTCCACCCTGCTGGAGGGAGCCCAGTGTGTAATCTCCTCCCGAGGCAGCTACCACTGCCCACTCAGCTCCCTCGGGGTGGGCGGTCGGCTCCCTTGGGGTGGGGTGGATACTTGCTTCCATCAGGGTGGACACTTGGCTCCCTGGGGTGAATGCTAAGCCCCCTCAGGTTGGGCTCTCAGTTCCCTGGGGTGGACGTTGTGCTCCCGGGTGAGTGCAAAGCTCCCTGGGGTGGGGTGAATGCCTAGCTCTGTCAGGGTGGACACTCGGCTCCCTGGGGTGGGTGCTCGGCTCCCTGGGGTGGGAGCCAGGAGTGAACGGGTGAATCAGGCCGGCCACAGCCTGCCTCAGTCCTTCCTTCTCCAGACCAGAGCCCCTGTGCTGTCAGGGTTCCCCAGACCCCGTCCTGCCCCTCTCTGCCTCACGAGTACGTCAGACAGCGGCTGACCACACTGTCTTAGCTCACCTTCCTCTTCCACGGCCCCAGCCCTTCGGTTCCTGAACTAGGAAAGCGGATCTTTGGGGAAAATGCTGCCTTACCAAAAACTTAAAACGTTATTAAGGAAAGCCTATGAAAAGTGGTTAAGAATGTGTCTGCTGAGGGCACAGGTGCAAGTTCGAATCCCCAAGGTGCAACTTGGGAAAAGATGAGGCTGCTTCCATAACGATTCCAAACTGAGACCTACTTCATCCAGCCGGTTCCAGCTCTCGGTGACCCTGCCAGGCTTCCGAGGGGTCATAGGGTCACTCAAGCTTAGTGCCAGAAGGGTGGCTGGGGCCTCCCTCCAGCAGTGCACGCTCCTCAGTGCAGCCCGAAGGGGACAGTGTGGTGCAGTGGAGAACTCTCTGCTGCCCCAAGGGATTGGACGTTTGAGTCCTGACCCATGACTTTCATGTGGCCGTCACCTGTCCAGAGGGGCTGGGGGGCTGCTGGGATACCGCTCAGGTGTCAGCCGACAGCTCACGATAATGAAAACTCAGGGGATCAGCAACTCGAGACCCACTCCCACCACGGGGCCGCGCTGCCTGGAAAGCCCAGCGCGCAGGGCTCAGTAGGAACTGGGGCTGGCTGGCCAGCGGCTACCACCACCCAGAAAGGCCTGGCCATCCCCACGCCATGATTGCCGACCTGCGAGACCCACACGACTTCAATCCCACTCCCATACCTCATCATCCCATACCAGTGGAGGTTTTGGTGAAATTTTTTTAGCCAAAATACCCCAAAACTTTCACCTGGAGCAGACCTTCCCACAGTCACTTAATATTGGTGATTTCCCCCCATTCCAGTGTCTTTCCCCCACATTTTTCAGCTTTCCTTATGTATTTATATCCACTGTATTTACTTAAATATCTGTATTGAAATAACAAATGCAATTGGTACAGTGTCTGGGACCAAGCAGAGGTGACCATCAGAGAGCTGTCCTCACTTGGTGGGGTTGGTTGTTGTTGTTGTTAGATGCCCGTTGAGTCAAGTACGACTCATAGCGACCCGATGAACAAAAGGCCTGAACACTATTGTATCCTGCACCATCCTCACACTTCCTGACACACAAGAGCCCATGGCAGCCATCACCATATCAATCCACCTGGTTGAGGGTCTTCCTCTCCTTCACCGACCCTCCATCCTTTCCAACATTATGTCCTTTTCCGAGGAACAGCACCTCCTAGAAATATGTCCAAAGTATGTGAGGCAAAGCCTCATCATCCTTGCCTCCAAAGAGCACTCAGGCTTCACCCTCTCCAAGACATATCTGTTCATTCTCTTGTCCGTTCATGGGATGTTCAGTGCTCTTCTCAATTCCTTTTCTGTCATCCTTATTCACTGTCCAGCTCTCAGGTGCATAGGTAGTAATCACAAAGACAGTAGTCCAAATCAGACCTATGTTAGTCCTCAAACTGACATCACTGCTCCTCAGTAATCTGGAGGGGTCCCTAATTGCAGATTTTTCCCGCGCAGTAAGTCTTCCTATTTCCTGACTGCTGGTATTAAGGGTATTAACTACGGATCCAAGCAAGATGAAGCCATTGACAATTTTAATCTCCTCTGCATTCATCATGACACTGCCTACCGGTCCAGTGGTAAGAATCTTTGTCTTCTTGACATTGAGATGCAATCCATGCTGAAGGCTACATTCCTTGATCTTCTGCAATAAGTGCTTCAAGTCCTCTTCACTTTCAGCAAGCAGAGTTGTGTCGTCTGCATAACACAGATTATTGATGAGTCTCCCTCCAATCTTCATGCCACACTGCTCTTCACAGAGTTCAACTTCTTGGATAATTTGCTCAATATACAGATTTAATAGGATTGGAGAGAGAATACATCTCTGACACACTCCCTTCTTTATTTTAAACCATGCAGTGCTCCCCTGCTCCGTTCATACAACAGCCTCCCGGACCAGGTTTGGGTTCCACGTGAGCACAATCAAGTGCTCTGGGATCCCCATTCTCCTCAATGTCAGCCACAACTTGTTATGATCCACACAGTCAAATGCCTTTGGATAGTCAATAAAGCACAGATAAACATTCTTCTGGTATTCCTTACTCTCAGCCAGGATCCATCTGACATCATCAGTGATATCCCTAGTGCCACGGCCTCTTTTAAATCCTTGAACTTCTGGCCATTCCCTCTCTATGTACTGTTCCAGCCATTTTTTAATCATCTTCAGCAGTATTTTGCTCACATGTATATCACTGATAATGTTTGATAATTTCCACATTCAGTTAGCTCACCTTCCTTGGGTCGGTTTGATGGATGGAGGGGAGGGCGCTTCTCGGCCAGCCGGCCAGTAGGGATCAGTCCAGAGAAGAGTGTCTCCTGTGTGTCCTGCCTGCCCACCCACAGCACAGCCCATGCTGGCCTGGGCGTGCAGGACAGGAGTTAGGGCTGCTCTGGTCCTGACACTGGCCAGGGGGCCCTGGGCTATGCCCTCACCTGCCATGCTGCGCCACTCATCCACATTTGTCCAGTAAACCTTCCCCACCAGCGAAAGGCACATCCCAGGGACCCTGTGGTGAGGCTAGGGATGGGGGAGGGGGAGACAAGCTGCCAAGGCCTCCCTGCTTGCTGTTTGCCCATTTCCACATTCAGCAACCAACACCATGAAGCATGTATGCACCCAGCACACCGTGTGCCAGAGGGCAGCATGGCTTGTAACTCTGTCCACGCGGGTGTTACCTGGGTAAGGAACACACCGGGCTGCTGGGCTTTCTCCAGAAGTGACCAGAGCTGAGGTGGGTGACTGGGTGGTGGTCAAAGGAGGAGGGAGAAGGCTGGGTCTGATTTCTTTTCAATGCTTAGATTTCCAAGGCTGGGATCCTTGCCAGGGACTTGACCCATGTGTGGGGAGATCCCTGGACTGCAGGTTCGTAAGTAGTTAACAAGTGTCCATGCTTGGGTTGGAACACCTGGAAGAACGCTAAGACAAGTGTCAGTGGCCTACCCACTCCGCCTGAGGGAGCCCAGCCGGGGAATTCAGCCCACCTGAAGGAACTGACCCCAACTGGGGTAACCCAGCCCACCTGAGGATCTCAGCCCACCTGAAGGAATGCAAGAGGCCCGGCTGGTGTCCTGGGCTGACAGCAGGTGGCGCTAGAGACCACCGATCCTGGACACCCTGGCCAGGCCTGGAGGCAGCATTGGGGTCCCCACATGGCACCACTCAGAATGGCCTGGCCAGGCCTGCGGTGTTGGGGTCTACTGTGCCCCCGGAGGTCCCCACATGGCACCACTTAGAGTGGCCCAGCCAGGCCTGCGGTGGTGGTGACCCCTGCCTGCCCTGTGATGCGTGCCTTTCAGTTGGAATGACTCCTAGCCGACCCTCCAGTGGGTTTTGGAAGAGGCTGCCCACTGCGTGCTGAGCAGTTGGAGGGTCGGAACAGTGGGGTTTTGGATTGGGGGCTGCTTCTTAGCACGTGGCCACCACAGGAGAACCTCCTGTTGCTGTGCTCCCCCCAGAGGGTGGTCTTGGTGGGAGGTTTATTTTAATTTGTTTTGCGGAATGACCGCTTGGCACAGCCCTGCTTTACCTGGTTTACTGCTGTTGTTTCTCTAGAGGCCTGTGCTCAGTGCATGTCCCACGTCCCTCCGTTCTGGTCACTCCCGCAGGAGCTCATGCTCCCTCACCTGCTGCTGCACTGTCCACGGGTGACGCTGGAGTGTAAACATCACTACTCCCCCACCCCCGCATGGGGAAACTAATACACTGATACGACTCACTTCACTGCCAGAGCCCGCTGCACTGTGGTGGTCTGCATCGCATGGAGCAGGTTCGAGGCTGGCTGCGCTGGTCCTGTGAGCTGGGCATCAGAGCCCAGCCCTTTCTGACCGGTGCAGGGGCTCTGTCCCCAGCTTGATGTGCCCCTCAGTTTTCACCGCAGTCACTCTTCTCCCCTGGGACTCACTGGTCCGAGCTGAGGACAGCCCCTGGTGAAAGCATGTGGCTGGTCACTGGAAGCAGAAGGGCTGAGTCCACTGGCAGTGCCCAGGGCCCGCGGCCACCTACCTCTGCACGACTGCAGTTAGACATGAGGTGGAGTGGAGTCTGCTCTGGCCCAGGGACGCTGCTGGAGTCAGCTTGCTTTTTATCCTTATGGAGCAAACCCACAGCCTGTCCCACCCCCAGCCCCTATCCCGGGCAGGGAGTGTCACCTGGTCGGGAGGACAGGGGCAGAGTTCCAGCAGTGAGAGGGCAGAGGCACATGCGAAAATTCCAGACTTGTCCTGCGGCCCTCGCTCGGTTTGATGGGAGCGGACTCTGACAGAGGGCTGTGGCCTGCAGCCAGCTGGGTCACAGAGCCACCTCGCTTCTCAGATGAGACACTCAGCGGGAGATGTCTCCTGCCTCCTCCCTGGCCTCTTTTAAAGAGAGGAGCCTGTGGCCTGGCTCAGATGCCTTCAGGCTGGGACTGAGGCTAAGGGGAGCTACCAGGTAAGCTGGCAAGGAGTGGGGGTTCCTAGCCTGGAACCAGAGGGACTGTGCAAAGGGAAAGGGGGTAACCTCAGGACGAAGGTTGGAGCACAAGAGGGGCCCCAAACACTCAGCCTGCCCATTGAGGGGTGGCCGGAGCACCCCCAGGAGTGGCCACACTCCTTCAGTCTTCCGTAGGTGAGAGCTGAGACCCGTGGACGTGGACACCGAAGATGAGGTCCCATCTGCTCCCAGGGCTGGCCCTCTGCCTCCTGACCTTGCTCCTGACAGGTGAGGGACCTTCACCGCTCCCCTGAGGTCCTGGCCCTCAGTCCCTGATGCTGGTGGGAGGTGGAGGTCAATCTGGGGTGACACTGTGTTCTTGCTTTTCAGAGGCCAAGCCTGTGCAGGAGGTGGGTAGGTAGCCCGTTTCCCGCTGTGTATGGCACTTGGGGGTGGGGGGGGGAGCTGATGGAGAAGGAGCCTGGTGGTCAGTGCACTGACTCTTCCTGTCTGTCCTGAGACCCTTCAGCCCTCCAGCAAGGCCCTGTGGGACCCCATGGCCCTCTGAGGTCCCACCCTCAGACCTGGACTCCTGGCCCCAGGCCCTGACTCTGCCCACCTGTAACTCTGAGCTCTGGGCCAGGGGAGGGGCTGCTGTCCCTGGCTCACACCCTACCAGGACCCCAAAAGGGGCATCCCTTTCCTCCTCTCCCCCATTTCTCCCTCCACCCTCTTCCTTTACCTCCTCCCTCTTCACCCATCTGTCTCTCCTACTTCATCTCTTCTTCCCCTTCCTCTGCTCCCCTTTTCTCTGTCCACGACTAGGAGACCCCAAGGGCCTAGGTCCCCCACATGTTCCCCTGGGTGCTGCCCCTTGCCCACCATCACTGTCTGCTCAGGCTGAGAGGACAGCCTTGGGCAGGCAGTGTGCCTGTGTGGGTCTCTGCCAGGCCCAGGGGCAGCCTTGAAGGCAGCAGTGGGCAGGCCATGGGGAAGGGGAGGTCTCTGTCAGGCCCAGGGTCACCTTGGGGGCTTGGTCACACCGTGTGTGTTTGCAGATCCCTACGCCGAGCTGCCGGCCATGCCTTATTGGCCCTTCTCCACCTCTGACTTCTGGAACTATGTCCAGTACCTCCAATCCATGGGAGCGTACCCCCAGATCGAGGACTTGGCCCGCACCTTCTTCGCACACTTCCCCCTGGGCACCACCTTGGGCTTCCATGTCCCCTACCAGGACGACTGAGTGACCAGGAGCCCAGCCTGGGGCGGGAGGGGACTTGCTTCACTCAATAAACTGACTCAAAGCAGATGAAGGCTGCTGCGTTTTCTCTGAGGCACCGCTGTGCCTGGTCCCCCCTCCTTTGTCACCAGACACATTGCCCACCTGAGTCTTGATCTAGGGGTTCTGGTGTTGCAGCGGTTAAGCGCCTGCTGCTAACTGAAAGGCCTGTAGTTCAGACCCACCAGGTCCTCCGCAGGAGAGCGAGGTCTATGCTTCCACAAGGACCCCCAGCCCCCAGAAGCCCCACAGGCCGCCCAGATGTCCCTCAAGGTCACCCAGAGTCATAAGGGAAGGGACAGCAGCGGGGCTGTGCTGGTTAGTGGGGTCACATGTGAGCATTTTCTTAGTGAAGGCAGCTGTCAGGATGTGGCCCCTCCGGCCACCCCAGGGTGCGGGCCTCTCCGACCACAGACAGGGAGAGGGTTCAGGTGCCAGCTCCATACCCGGCACCTGACCAGAAGAAACTGGACAGTAGGGGTTGGAGGGTCCCAGCCCCAGATCTCACCCTGCCGTAAACTGGGAACCAACTCACCACAGGAGGCCAGCCTTGGGTGCAGCAGGTCTGGGTGTCAGGAAAACTGCGGACCGGGAAGCCCTTTCTGCTAAATGAGGACCCTCCAGCCCTTCTCAGGGGGCTCCCCTGTCCCTCCAGTGAAGCCCCTCTTCCTCCTGCCCACCTCTCCCGAGCAGCTCTTGTCTCTAGCCAGCTCCTTCTGTTCCCCTACTTTCCAGGTTTAAACTCTCAGAAGGAAGAAGCCCTTGGCTCAGCCAGTCACTGGGGAATTCCAGCACATTCCTTCTCTCTCCCTGAGTCTGTTCCTGGATGTCTGCTACAATTTAGAAAAGTCCTGACTTATTTAGAAACAGGCCATTTTCTTTGATTTGTTGAGAAGGCTAGATTTTCGGTTCTAATTAAGGACACTTGGACTTCAACCAAGTTCAGAAAATGAAGGTGTCCTTTCCAAAAGGGCCCTTTCCAGGGCCTTGATTTTGTGTGTGCCTTTGTGCACGCGTGTGAATGACCCGCTGACATTCAGCCAGCTGTCCATGCTCCTGTCTAGACTGCCTGCAGTTCTGGCAGCGTGCCCTGCAGAGGGTTGTCTCACCAACTCAAAGCAGGTCTGTGGTAGTTTGAATCCACCAGCAACTTCTCATCTGTCCATGCTCCTGTCTAGACTGCCTGCAGTTCTGGCAGCGTGCCCTGCAGAGGGTTGTGTCACCAACTCAAAGCAGGTCTGTGGTAGTTTGAATCCACCAGCGACTCCTTATGAGAAAGATGTGCCGTCTCCTTCCACTCTGTGGAGCGTCTCTTTGAGTTGGAACTGTCTCAAAGGCAGTGAGCGAGTGAGTCATTGTCTATGCTGTGCTTGTCACCTATGACTCACTGCTACCCTAGGAACCACAGACCTGAACGTTGCCCTATCCTGTGCCATTCCCACGAACTCACACACGCTGACCCCATTACTACAGCCACGGTGTCGACGGTCTCATGAAGGGTTTTCCTCTTTCTCTGACCCTCCATCTCTCCCGGCACGTTATCTTTTTCCTAAGACTGACTGGCTGTGCTGACACCAGGTTCACACACTAAGGAGCAACCTGTTTGCACTTATTTTGTCCTTCTGGCCCCCCATGGGATGTTCAGAGCTCTCCTCCAACAGCACAAGTCAAAGGTATCAATTCTCTGGTCTTTCTTAGTCATCCTCCCACTTTCAGATGCACACACTGTAACTGAAAGTATCATGGCTTGGATCAGTCCTTAGTCCTACCATAGGCTTTAAACTGCTGTCCTCACTCTTCAGCACTTTGGAGAGACCCCTGACAGCCGACTCTCCCAACGCATCATGGCTTTTGTTTGATTGACTGCTGTCGTCATGGGTGTTGACTGTGGATCTGAGTAAGATGATGGACAGATGCTGCCTCACCCTGCAGGTGACCCAAGGCCCCACCGTGGAGCCCCTCCCTGGCCCCTGGGCCACCTCACCTTGATCTCCAAACGCCAGCACTCATCTCTGTCCTCTCCCTGACCACCCTGGAGAACGCTGGCTCGGAACCCCTGAGGGGTCCCTGAGTCTCCAAGGTGAGGTCTGCAGCACTGGCAGGCAAGGCGCATCCTAAATGCCCATCCTCTGTCCCTTTTCCCTGCACTGACCATGCCCCACCCGCACCTGTCCACTCCTGCAGGCCCGGGACAGGCACATCACCTCTGCCCCTCTCCCTGTCCTGCATTCCCTGTTTTCAGATTTATGTTTGTGGCTTTGTTGGTTTTTTAAAATTTTACCCTGGGTATGAAATAAATTCAACTAGCAGCAGAAAGACTGGAGGTACTTCGGAAGAAAGGCCTGGTGGCCCTCTGGACACCAGCCACTAAGGGCCCTGTGCAGCGCAGTTCGAGGCTGTTCACATAGTGTCCGCAAAGGTCCAGTGGGCTGGACAGGCAACTAACAACAGGACCGCCGCAGGCATGTCTGGGCTTCTCCGCGCCAGGCCCTCTAAGCGTCTCCTGCTGAAAGGCGTCCTCGCTGTCTGGACACGGGTGGTCGCACAGACCCCCGGCTAGCGGGGCCCCGAGACTGGGCCGGCGTGGACAGGCCAGGCGGCGGAGGACCATTCAGGAGGCGGAGGACCCCGGGGAGGCGGGGGATCATCGAGGAGAGGAAGGACCATAGAGAAGGCGGAGGACCATAGAGGAGGCGGTCCTCCGGCGGCTAGAGCTGCTGCGGCGGCGCACCGGAAGAGGTAGTGGCGCGCACCGGAAGGAGTTAGAGCTCTAGAAGGGTTGCGGGCCCCGCTTGTTGCCATGAAGCCGGCGGTGGACGAGATGTTCCCCGAGGGCGCCGGGCCCTACGTGGACCTGGACGAGGTCAGCGGCCCGCGCGAGCTCAGCCCGGGGAGCGGGGGCCGAGGGAAGGGCGCCGGGCCGGGGGTCTCGGCGTCCACGCGTGTGCGTGCGGGCAGCCACTCCCGCCGGTTTTGGGGCGCCCCCGGGTGACGCCCTGGAGCCCTCCGCGTGCCCCCCACCTGGAGGCCGGCGTCCACCGCGGGGGCTGTTGGGCGGTGCAGGAGCCCCCCGCTCCCTCCTGGCTCAGGGTCCCTGGGATCTCACCCGGGGGCCGAGGGCAGGAGGGACGGCCGCAGGCCGGGGTGGGGTCAGGGGTCGGGGGGAAAGGTGTCAGGGATTGAGGGCAGGGGGTAGGGGTGACCCCAGAAGAGTGTCCTGCTCGGGGGGCGGTGCCCGGCTGGGGGGGAGGAGGGTGCTCGGCTGGGGGGGTGCTCGGCTGGGGGGAGGGTGTCTGTCTCCGGGGGGACGGTGTCCGGCTGGGGGGAGGGTGCCCGGCTGGGGGAGGGTGTCCCGCTGGGTGGAGGGCACGGTGCCCAGTCGCTGTCCATGGTGCTGCCACCTTCCAGGCTCCCCTTGAGGCTCCAGGTCTGACTCGCGGGCCTGTTGCCCGGCAGTGAAAGGGTGGAAGCCCCGTGTCCTGCGGGTCCTGCAGGGTCCAGCCTCTGCTGGGTGATCTGATGAGGTGGGAAGCCTGGCTCGGTTTGGCCACTTCCCAGGAGCCAGGACGATTCTCTGACTGAGAAACTTGAATACATGCTGCTTGGGTGGCCGAGGGCTCAGAGGTGCTGCCATGGCAAAGGCAGGTGCTGACAGATCCGAGATGCTGGGCGGAGAAGGGTGGCAGGTGGATCTGCAGCCTCCGAAGGCCGCGGGGAGCCTGTCCCCCCTGAGTCGTTAGGAGCCGCGGGGACAGGAGCTGCTGGGACGGTCCTGGCAGCAGGGGGACCGCGTGTGTCCCAGGTCCACGGTTCTGGCTGTGTCCTCTTGGATGACTCTTGACTGGTCTGCCCGCTCCATCCTGATCACACTGACCCTGCCCGTTCACGCTCAGGAGGGGAGCTCCCAGGCTTGGCTCCACTGTCCGCTCCTGCCCCGTTGAGGGCACATGGCACAGAGCCTGACTGCAGATACCGGGTGTCCTAGGGCCCCGCGAGTGTCTTGGTGGAGGTTGCCCAGGACCGAGTGTGGATTAGCAAAGGCCTGGCGGTTGGGATCCCTGAGGGCTAGTGTGGGAGAAGCTGAAGGTCCTGGACAGGGACGTGGAGACACCCTGCCAGGTTGTCCAAGTCCTTGAGGCCACAGCCCCTGGGCCAGCTCCCAGGGTGCCATCAGGGGACACAGCTCCAGCCTCCACTCTGTCTATGAGAGCGATCGGAGGGCTCAGACAGCTCAGCTGCAGTGGTGGCTCAAGAGGCCCTGCCGGTGTTCCCCGCCAGAACCTCAGGGCTACAGCAGCCATGCAGGGCTCTCCCCAGAAAGGGGGGTGTCTGGAAATTGTAGCCCCTCAGGTGCTGGGGGTGGGGGGCGGGGAATGATGGACTGGCTGACTAGACAAGTGTTTTGGGCTATTATTCCATAGGAGTCCTGATGACCTCACCTGAACCCCAAAAGAGAGTGCATGTGAGGGTGAAGCCCTGAGGTCCCAGGAGCTCTGGGATAATGGGATAGTCAGAAAGGGGTGCCAGTCAGTGCGGAGTGACTTGGAGGTTCCGGGGGATAGTGCTGTGCCAGCCAGTGAGTGAGGTAGGGGAGAGTGGAAGACTTGCGATCCAGAGTGGTGTGTGAGGTGGGGAAATGGGGACACAGAGGTCCAGGGTGGTGTGTGTGGTGGGGAAGTGGGGGACATAGGGGTCCAGGATGGTATGTGAGGTGAGGGGAGTAGACATCCAAGAGCCTGTGGGGCTGGAAGACCACAGCACTCATGGCCCCCACTGAGGCCCTTGGAGGAGCAGGCAGTGTTGTGAGGACCCCTGGAGGCTTACACACGGTGCCCACCCCCACCCTTAGAGTCAAGCTCTGGTGTGCCCCGAGCTTGGGTGCCTCCTGTGGACACAGGCTGACCTGATGTCACCTCTCCCTCCCCCAGGCAGGAGGCAGCACCGGCCTGCTGATGGACCTGGCCGCCAATGAGAAGGCGGTGCACGCAGACTTCTTTAACGGTGAGAGGCCGCTGTTGGAGTGTCCGCTTTAATCAGAGTGTTTTTTGCCATGTGATGTGGGGAAGCTTCATGACATGAGTCATTGGGACCAGGGCACAGAAGAGCTCTTTCTCAGAACACAGCGTGAGGCGCCAGCTCTGGCCGGCAGCCCTGGGAGGAAACAGCGTGGACTTGTAGTCGGCCTGTGGCGGGACACGGCTCTTCCGCCCGAGGAGCCAGGGCTGGTGTCCCAGGTTCTCCCGTCTCCACTCACTCCCGATGGTCTGTTTCCTTCCTCCTCCTGCCATCTATCTGTCCCCCTGCATTCCTCTCCCCCGAGCTGCCCAGGCAGAGCCCCAGCCACCACTCTGCTGCCCTCTCCCCATGGCCCCCAGCTCTGGTTCTGGTTAGAACTCCAGGGCTCCAGGGATATGGCTGTTTTAAGCAGCGGAGACCCCTCTCCATGGGATCGGAAATGTGTGGCACAGGCCATTTCTGCCTGTTCTCCCTGCCCACCTCTGGGGGCTTTGCTTCTGTAGACCACGCTAGCCCTTCCCCCTGCCATGATGTGCTGTGAAGCAGGTCACTGTCCACTCCGAGGCAGGGGTCTCTATGTATCTAGTGAGCCCTGCAGTCCACCTTGTTCCCCAGGCAGAACCTGCAGGTGCTCTGGCACAGGGCAGGGGTCAGTGCTCCTAGGAGCACATCACAGGGACAGAGTGGGACTATGAGCCAAGTGCCTCCTGTGGAGAGGGATGTGCTCAGGGCAAAGGAGGTGTTAGTGGGGCTGAGGCCAAGGCCTGGTGACTGGACTCACCCTTTCCTAATGGGATCAGCAGGGGTGCTACTTAGGTCCACTCAGCCCCCTGGGGCGGGACAGATGGGTTCAAAATCTCCTTTCTTCACTTTCCTTTCTGTGTTTCTTTCTCCCTCGGATTCTTTTCGCTCCCCTTCCTCTTCTCCCGTCCCCCACCCTTGTCTCTCCCCTTCTCCCCTTTCCCTTCCCTTCTTCCTCCCTACCTGATGGGCTCTCCTTCCCTCCCCCCTTCTCTCCCCTTCGCTTCCTCCTCCCTCTCCATTCTCCTTCCCTCCCCCTTCCTCTCTTCTTCTCCCTTACTCTTTCCTTTCACCCTCCCCCTTCTTCCCTCCCCCTTCCTCCCTCCCTCTCCATTCCCCTTCTCTCTTCCCTCCCTCCTCCTCCCTCCCCTTAGTCTCTTCCCCCTCCTTCCTTTCTCCCTCCCCCTCCTTCCTCCTTACTGTTCTCTCTTCCCCCCTCCCCATTCCTCTCTCTGGTTCATTTTTCTCACTCATTTTCCTTTCTCTGCCTCACTGACTGCTGGCTCTGTTTACCTACTTAGATTTTGAAGATCTCTTTGACGATGATGATGTCCAGTGAGGCATCACCCAGCTGGGCCTGTTATCCAACCCCAGTCAGAGCAGCGCAATGGACCCCAGAGGCCCACTGTTGGGAGTTGAGGACTCAGGACTTGGCAGGGTCCTAGAAGGGCAAACCAGAAAGAAGACTGATTGGACTCAACTCTCAGCTGGTCAACTGTTTAGCTCAGTGTGACCAGCCTTGTGTTCTTTTTAAAAAATTAAAAATAAAAAGAAGCTTGTTGGCTAATTTCAGTTCTTGAGTTTTTGAGTGAATGCTATGGTCTCTAAAAGAGAAAAAGAGAGAGAGAGAGAGAGAGAGTGTGTGTGTGTGTGTGTGTGTGTGTGTGTAACGTATGCTTGCCAACATTGCAAATACGTAATGGTTTTTCTCTGTAGCCGCAACTTTGACAGGGACCCTTGATCAATAAGGCATGTGGGGTCTGGCAGAGGAGCCCTTGGACTCAGACCTACAGCTCGTTGGCCCGGTCAGTGTGGGGGAGCCAGCTGTGTGTTCTTGCAGGTGGTCCGCAGCTACTTCCCACTGTGGGACCCTCAGGCCTGTAATGGTGGGAAGTGAAGGATGCTGACTTCATCAGAGATGAAGCCTCCACCCAATAGTCACTGACCAGCTGAGGCCCAACGGTGCCCAGGCCAACAGGTTATACTGCTTGGTGCCTGTGGTCCTGGTCAAGGGTGCTGTCCTGTGAGCTCATCTGGTTCCTAGACACTGGTCCTCAGTGGGAAGGGATGGTGCATGATGGCCACTCACCCTGGAACACTGAGCCCGGGGGCTTAGCCAGCAGTGTCCGTCCGCAGTCAGGTGTCGCACTGGGTGTGTGTCGGGACAAAGCACACCAGTATTTTAACAATTTGTAAATTACTGGGAAGACCTGGCTGGGCAACAGTTAAGCTTTCGGCTGCTAACCCAAAAGTTGATGGTTCAAACCTGTCATTGGATCCGCAGGAAGACCTGGCAGTGTGCCCCTGTGGTCTAGGCAACCCAGGACAGTTCTGCCCTGTCACAAGGAGCCACTGTGCGTCAGAATTGATGCCATACCAGTGTCTACTAGCTGTGCTAGTGGTCAGCAGGAGGACCACTGGCAGGACACTTGGAGACAGTGACAAGGAAGCAGTGACCGTGTGCCTGGCTGGTGAAGTAAAGGGCTCCCCACTGTTAGGACTTGACACTCAGGAGGCAGCACTGAGGTGTCTTAAGTTGGAGGGAGGTGTTCACGAGTGGGGTGCACACCTGGGGAGGGAGCCAGCTGGTGCCACACATCCAGGTAAGTGAGGAGGCTGCTGCTATGGGAGTCACACCAAGATGCCACCAGAGGCTGCTGCCCTCTGGCCTGCTGCATGCACTGTGGACATAGCTGCTGTCCCCAGTCCCTCGTGTGCACCACTGGCGGAGGACATGGTGCAGTGTCAGCCTCCCGAGATTACCCATGGGCAGAGGACTTGGCTGCTGTCGCCAAGCATCCTGAGGTCGCATTCTGGCAGAGGACATGGCTACTGTCCCCCAGCCCCTGGTGTGCACCGCTGCTGGAGGGCATAGTGGCAGCATCTCTGCTTGGTGTCAGCATCGGGTGTGGAGCTCATTTGGAGCAGAGACAGCATGAGGTCAGTGGACTTGATGGGCATTGCAGTCCTGACCCTCCTGTCTCCCCTCGTGAAGCACCTGCACCACTCTGGGGAGTTCCCCCATGGGAATCCTGGAAGGCTCATTCTTGGCTTGGGTTGTGTTCAGTCCAAGTGACTGGAGATGAGGGCTTCATGTGTGTCTGTGAGACCCAAGTGAGCTGTGTCTGGTCACCTGCCAGGAGCACGTGAGCCTGCAGCATGAGGTGCACAGACAAGCTCCTCCTACCGTTCTTGTCATCTCATGCTTGGCCAGCACCCCTGGACTCTTGGGAACAGCTGTCGTAGGTTACCACTTCAGCCTACGTTACATCTGCGCCGGCTCTCCTGGTAAAAAACTTCTGCTATCATCATTAAAAGGTATCCTGACAAACACTTTTTCTCACTTTGTAAACTATTTGCCTTAATCGGGGATGTATCCCAGTCTCGGCCACAGGTACACGTTGCTGCTGAAGGAGGCTTGGTCTCTGCTAACTGGGGGCTCAGATGTCAGCAAGGTCACAGGATGTGAGAGGAGTAACAGCTCCTGGCAGAATGCTGGCCAGCTACCCAGAGGACATTCAGAGCAGAGGAGGGACGCTTCTGGGGGTGTGGAAAAGGCTCCAGGAGAGGAAAAGGAGCTGTGAGCCCTGGTGGGGAGGACAGGCATGTAGCTGGCCATGGCACCTGCCCCATTTGACCTGTTGCCTTTGGCCTTCTTGGCCCTCATGGTGTCTCTGGAGGAGTGGTGTGCTTCTTGGAGCACCCATGCTTCATCCCGTTTTTCCCTCGGGGGCCGTGGCTCCCTCAGGTCCCACAGTAGTCTCTTCTTGCGGAACACCTCTAACTGTCCCCCCTCAGCTAGACCCTGCCTCTCAGCCAGCCAGCAGTGGCCAGGCTTCTGGATATGAGAAGATGGCTGCAGCCTCCACCTCCTCTGGGCTGGGAAGGACCCTTTATTAGAAAGGCAAAGAGGTGCTGGCGACTATGATGACCCCCCACCTTGGCTGAGATGATCCAGCTGATGGATCACCGCTCACAGTAAGTGGGTGGGGTCCCGGTTGAATAGAATAGACTACTTGGGCAGAATTATGTCAGCACGTGGGTTAGACACATTGAGTCTTGAGTGTTTGGAGATGTGTCAGGTGATGAGGATGGCAGGATAGGGCGGGGTTCAGACCGGCTCTTCATGGGCTCACTGTGAGAACTCAGCGGCACCTAACAACGTTGAATGGGATCTTGATGGTTCCGGCTGTGCTCCATCAAACACTGCAGCTGAGGACTTCTGGAGGAAGTGCTGCTCTGTCCTGGGGGAGGGGAAGCACTAGCCTCCACCCTCTGACCATTTACAGAGACCCTTTGTGTGAGGAGAAAGACACTGTCATCACGGCTTTGCTGTCATCAGGGCTCCAGAGCTCCAGGATGGAGATCTGAGCCAGAAGCACTCTCAGAACAAGCCATGGTTTGTTTTAAGGCCAAGTCATTGATTTTAGAACTCCTGCTATGATTGCTGCATGGTGCCAAGATGGAGAACTTACAAGAAAAATGCTCCAGGACAAAGCCGCCTTGTTCCTCACAAGACCTTTGGCATGCTGGGAGCCCTAGGAGGGATAGGGAGCAGAGCTCCCACCCAGGGACTGGACTACTGGCCAGAGGTTCCTTAAACCACAGGCACCCTACATAGCAGGTCTTTTGGTTTGAGTGACTGGGTGCACCAGGGCACTGAGAAAAGGAACAGGCAGGGGCAAAATGATGGAGCTTAGTGGGGGGACTGGAAGCTGGAGGGTCCCTCAGGCCACAGGAGAGATGAGACAGTGCAGACAAGAGGCAGGAGCTGAGGAGCTGCTGAGCATTGCTGACCATCAAGGAATAGGGCTTTTTGATACCTGGAGGATTATCGTCCCCAAAGGCCCGCAGTCCTTATTCCTGTCCTGGGGGCTGAGAGAGCTCCATCCTGTTGTGTGAAGTTCTGTTGTCAGTTGCTCACTGCCTCTGAGAGGACAGGATATCTGTGCATCTGCATGTGCACATTTGTTTGTAAGCCTGAGATGTGTGTATATGTACAGGAGCGTGTGTGTGTGAGCATATGCCAGTGTGTGTCGTTGAGTGTTGTGCGTATGCATCTCTGTGTTTGTATCAGTATCGCTATGTGTGTGTGTGCGCACATCTGTGTACACACATGTGTAAGCCTGTGATGTGTGTGGGTGTACAGATGTGTCCATTGTGTTGTAGGTATGTGCCGTGCTCACGTGTGCACATATGTGCCTGGTGGTGTGCATATGTGTGCATACCTGTGTAAATCCACAGCCTCCTGTTCAGATTGTGACCCCTCCTCAAATACATGACAGATTGACTGTGATGCTTCATATTGTGTGGTTAGCCTCCATTTGGTGATCTGACTAATTATCCTGTGTGGTCAGCTCTCACCTCCATGATCTTAAGAAGGCCATTTATGGTAATGAGGCAGGATTGGGTTGTTTTGAGTCAATCTCTTGAGCTACAGGAGGGATTAAACAAGCCAGCTGAGATCAGAGGGATCTCCTTCCACCAGGAAGGAACAAGGATGGAAGCAGGACCTCTAGACCCAGGGTCCCTGTGATGGGAACCTCCTAGACCCAGGTGAGGATTGAAGGCAAGAACCTTCCCCAGAGACATCCAAGGGAAAACATCTCCCCATCGCTGAGCCTCCTAAGCCACGAGATAAAGCATTTTGTGTTAAACCATCCATGTGTGGTGTTTCTGGTACAGCTAACTAGGATGGATGGTTTGGATGAGACCTGCAGATGTAGCAAGGTGGCTGAACTGTACTGGAGTGCTGGGCTTGTTCTAGGACAACACCTGTGGATCTGATGTCAGTGTTTTCTGAGCTGAGCTGAGAACTCACCGGTGTTCTGGGAATACAGAATTGAAATGATAAAATTCTCTCAGGAGTCTGTAGATTGAAGGACAGCATCTTCATTTCCTAGTGCTCCTCCAGCAGAAATCCACAAATGGGTGCATTTAATGAGTTGGAGTGGATTCTCTCAGGGCTTGGAGGCTGGAGGTTTGAATTCAGGATGCTGACTCTGAGCGAAGGCCCGCTCTTCCTGTGAGCTGAGAGGGAAGGCCCTTGTCTCTTTTCAACCTTATAGTTAGTTCCTTGTTGACTTTCTGTAGTGTGGCATCTATTTTCTCTCTATATGGTAGTTGGCTTCCATGCCTGATCTTTGATTGGCTTAAGACACACTCAACACTGATAAAACCTCATTAAAATACAAAGAAAACCCTGTCCCCAAATAGGATTAAACCCATACGCATAAGAACAAGCAAACTCAGTGCCTTGAACTTATTCCTACTTATGGCTCATGCAAAATCTATACCTAGACCAAGAAGCTGTTGTTCACACAAAGCAAGGAAACAATTGCATGGTTCAAAATCAAGAAAGGAGTGCTTCAAGGATGTATTTTCTCTCCATACCTTTTCAATATATATGCTGAACAGATCATTAGGCTAAATTTTTGAAGAAGAATGTGGCATCAGGATTGAAGAAGACCCATCAACAACATGCATTAGGCAGATGACACAACCTTGCTCTGAAAACTGAGGAAGACCTGAAACGTTTGCTTCAGAAGATCAAGGACTGTAGTCTTCAATATGGATTGTATCTCAACATCAAGAAAACAAAGATCCTCACCACTGGGCCAATAGGCAATATCATGATAGATGAAGAAAAGATTGAGATTGTTAATTTCATCTTGCTTGGATCTACAACCAACACTCTTGACACCAGCAGTCAGGAAATCAAAAGATGGGTCGCATTGGGAAAATCTGCTGTCAGTCAGTGACCTCTCCAGAGTGCTAAAGAGCCGTGATGTCAGTTTAGGGACTAAAGTGCACCTGATCCAAACCATGGTCTTCTCAATTGCTTGCTATGCATCTGGGAGCTGGACAATGACTAAGGTTGACTGACAGAAGGAGAATTGATGCCTTTGAGATGTGATGCTAGAGAATACTGAACATATCATGGTCTCCTAAGAGAAATGCAAGTCTGTCCTGGAAGATATAAAACTAGGCTGCTTCTTGGAGGCAAGGATTTTGAAGCTTCATCTCATATACTTTGGGCATGTTGCCAGGAGGGGCCAATCCTTGAAGAAGAACATCATGCTTGGAAGGGTAGAAGGTCAGCCAAGGAGAGTAAGACCCTGTATGAGATGGATTGACAGTGACTGTGGAAATGGGGTGGGGTTTGTCAGAGATGGCGAGGTTGACTCAGGACAGGACAAGGTTCAGGGCCATTGTTCATAGGGTCACTATGAGTTGTAGTCCACTGGACAGCACATAACAACAACAACAACAACAACCTTACAACCTTGTAGGACAGAATAAAGCTCCCTCATTTTTCTTCAGTGACTTGGTGGATTGGGATCAAAGAGCTTTCATTTAGCAGACTAATACTTAATCCACTGTACCACCAGGGCTCCTTTCTCAGATGTAGAGGTTAGAATTCACAGTACATATTTATTTCCCAGGTTACATCTCTGTGGTGTTTAAGGTTTATTATTCAAGATGTCTTTCCTAGCCAATAATTGAGAATTCACAGTACGTATTCTTTAAGATAAAAGTAAAGATAGATTTATTAGAGAGTTACTTCCCAAAGGGATGGGCCTCCCTCCTGGGAAGGAAATATGGGGAGAGACAGCATGCTAGTGAGGTGAGGCTGTATCTATGGCAACATTCAGATTTTTGAGGACACATGTCAATCCGTAAAAGGCAGGGACCAACTTGGGGTCCCAGGATAATTTGTTCCAGCCAGTAGAGTCATTGGCATTGGTTTTGTTTTGTTTTTCTTTTTGGCTGATTCAGCTTGGCTACTGATTTTGCTGAGACTCTGTCTTGGAGGACTCACCTCTATGTCCCTAACTGTTCAGTACAGTTAAATAAATTTCAAAAGAACCTGCTGGGCCCCTTGCTGAGGCAGGAAAACCACTAGAAACAGTTATGAAAATAGCATTTGGGTCAGTTATGTGTTTTCTTCACATTTTGCTCAAGATTACAATAATCCCCAAAAGTGTTCTTTACTGAGTGCCAAGCAGGGCTAGAATTTAGATTCTATTATTTAATCTTCACAGTGTTCCCAGGGAGGTAGATAGTAGTATCTTAATTTCTCAGATAATAGGAACTGTTCTAGGGGAAACGCATTGCCCAGAACACCGGGTCACTGGCAAAGAAGCTTCAGCCAGAGTAGTGTCCCTAACGCAGAAGGTTGGGTTCCGAGCACAGTCTGGCTTTTTGGCCTTCAGACCTGGAGGGTGTTATTTGGTTCCTCTTTAAGATAGCAGAAACACCAGATGTGGTCCAAATAAAATGTCACTGGACTTGACCTCAATCAAGCAACCACAGCTGTTCTGGGAACTGTTAATGGTCAGAATGCTCTGTCTTTCTGGAAAGCCCCTGCTGAGTGTGTCTCCCCCACGTGCCTCTTTTCTACTCTGCCCCAACTTCCCCAGTGTTTTCTTAGACTGACTCCCGTCAAGAAGTAAAACCAGTGAAGCTTAAAAAAAACATGGAGCTGCTACTAGGACTCACATCAGTGGTGGAGATAAAAGGTGGTCCAATCACATTGGTTTGACAACTTCCTAAAAAGTTAAACCTGCTTCTGTGCTAGACTTCATCTCACATACATTGAGCCTGTTGTCAGGAGAGGACAATCCTTGGGAAAAACATCATGCTGGGAAAGGTAGAGGATCAGCAAAACAGAGGAAGGTCTTTGGTGATGGATTCACCAGTGATAATGGGTTTGAGCACGGTGGGGGTTGTAAGGATGGAACAGGGTCGGGAGAACAGTGGGAGTCGTGAGGATGGTGCAGGGTAGGGAGCACGGTGGAGGTTGTGAGGACGCCGCAGGAGCATAGAGAGGGTCATGATGATGCCGCAGGGTAGGGAGCATGGTGAGGGTCGTGAGGATGGCTGTGCAGCACAGTGGAAGCTGTGAGGACAGCACAGGGTAGGGAGCACAGTGGAGGTTGTGAGGATGACAGTGTAGGGCAAGGTCTGGATTTGTTGTTTATAGGTGCTACGAGTTGTAGTTGACTTGATAACATCTAACAGTAACTGCTGTCCTATGGGTCCATTTCTCATGTGCACTTCTAGGTATTTACCTAAGAAAAGTAGGATGTGCAGGATCTTGGTTGTATTGTGCTGCCATGATGGAAATGTAGCAGGGGTGACTTTAACCACAGCTCACTGCCCGAGTCACTTCTGACTACTAATGACCTGAATGGCAGTGTAGAACTATCCCAGAGGCTTCCAGGGTGAGAATCTTTGCAAAAGCCAACTTCTGTGTCTTTCTCGGTGGTTGTTGTGTGTTGTAGAATCGGAATCAACTCAGCTGACCCTCCAGTGTTCAGAGTTAGTAAATTGTATGGGAGGGGATTGCCCATCCTTCTGCTAAGCAGATGGTAGATTCAGACTTCATGCTAAGGAATAGCCTCTCCTAGCAACATGATCAATGTATATGAGGTAAAGCTTTATCATCCTTGTCTCAAAGAAGCAATCTGACTGCACTTTCTCCAGGATATATTTGTTTGTTCTTTTGGCAGTCTGTGGGGTGTTCAGTACTCCTCTCCAACACCGCAGCTCAAAGGCATCAGTTCTTCTGTCACCCTTATTCATGTGTCCAGCTTGCATTGCAAGTGATTGGAAAGAATCAGACCCACTTGAATCAGACACATCTTAGTTCTCAAATTGACATCACTGCTCCTCAATAATTTGAAGGGGTCCTAGCTGCAGATTTTCCCAGTGCAGTACATCTTCTGATCTCTTGAATATTGGTACCAAGGATGTTCATTGTGAACCCAAATAAGAAGGTATTGACAGTTTAAGTTTTTTTCTTTATTGTGAAGTGGTCTATTGGTCCGGTGGTAAGAATCTTTGTTTTCTTGACATTGAGATTCAGTCTGTATTGAAGGCTGCATTCTTTTATTTTCTGCAGCGAGTGTTCTCATGGTTTAGGAAACTAGAAGTGTGAATCCAGTACGCCACCTCTTGGGGAATGTTCCTTCTCTGTCATCTCTGGAGAAGGCCTTGTCTCCTTCCAACATCTGTGGACCTCGTATTTCTTGGAGTTCTTTCTGTGTCTTGGCATCAATGTTCCCTTGGGTTCAGGAGGTTCTCAGCACATGGACCTCAGTCCAAAGGATGTGCTATCCTCCTCATTCATTCCTGACATTATTAGGCCCCTCACTTGTAAGAAAAATGGCAAAGTAGGCTACAGCCCTGGGAAACTGTGGGATCAGGGTAGTGACCTGGGTAAAAGTAGTGACTATATTAAGAGTGATATGCCCATCCTAATATTCTCTCATTAGCAAAATAAGCATAATCTCATTTTCTTGACATAATATAATACTACTTCATTATGACTAAGCATTTAATTTAAAACATACACCAAAAGGGAGGATAATTACATCAGATCACAAAATGAGGGCACAGTATACTGGGGATCATAACCTCACCAAGTTATATTTTGATCCTTATTTTGTTGCTGTTGTTGGGTGCTATTGAGTTGAGTACGACTCATAGTGATGTTATGAACAACAGATCTGAGCTCTGTCCTGTCCTGTGCCATCCTCCTCCCCATCAACATGTTTGATTGAGTCCATTATTGTAGACATAGCATCTGTCCGTCTCCTTGAGGGTCTTCTCCTTTGCCCTTCACTGTTTGAAGCATGATTTCCCTTTCCAAGGGATAACCTCTGTAAACAATGTGCCCAAAATATGTGAGATGAAGCCTCACATATCTCACATCTTTGTCTCTAAGGAGTATTGTGGCTGCATCTTCTCCAGGACCTATCTGTTGATTCTTTTGGCAGTCCATGGGATATTCAGTACTCTTGTCCAACACACACTCAAAGGCATCGGTTCTTCTCCTGTCATCCTTAGTCATTGTCCGGATACATACCTACTTTTTTTTTTTTTTTTGAGGAGGGTGTTACAATTCAACCCATTACAGCAAGAAATAAGATTTGTACAAGAATGCGGATGTTTAGCTTGGAACCCATGGCCACTGAAGGGAGCCTGACTTCAGAGACCCTTTGTGTGTCAGGGTAGAAAGGTGTTTGAGGAGGGTTTTAGTGGCTTACTTTTGGAAGTAACTCATCAGGCTTTCTCCCTAGGTACTTCTGCCTGAGTGGGCTTGGACTTCCCACCTTTAGTTTAGCAGTATTAATATTTGCACCAGCCAGAGACTGCTTTATTTGCAGAAGCCCTAAGCTGGACACCAACCCAAATGCTCTCCATAAGGAAATAACTACATAAACTATACTCCTGCTGTGAAGCAGGGAACTCTCGTGGCCTAATGGTAAGAAGTTGCATTGCAACAACAAAGACATGTGGTTCAAATCCACCAGCTGCTTCATGGGTGAAGGATGAACAATCTCTTCCTGTGTGATTTGCCTTTGAAAACCCTCTTGGGTCAGTTCTAGTTTGAAAACACGCAATAACAAAATATGAATTAGTGACCAGAAACAGAACAAAGGAAGCAGATATACACACTGCGGTGGTTGATGCTACAGTATGGTGCCGAGAAAACGTCACCAGACACGAGGAAGCCGCAATGTGAGATGCATCATGTGAAGTTCAAGCCGCCGTGGTTGATGCTAAAGGATGGTGTTGGGAAAAGTTTCCGGACACGAGGAAGTGGCCATGTAGAATGCATCCATGTGAGGTTCAAGTATGGACAGTGCTAATCTGTGGAGTATCAGTCAGACAAAGGTTGGCTTGGGCTTAGTGGCTGTGGGTGGGGTGGAATAGACTGGGAATGAGGAGGGGATGAACTGGGTGCTAGGTATGATTTTAGGTTTGGAGTGGTGGTTATTCAGGTTCATTTGTTGCAATACCTATGGGATGACAGGAGAAGAATCAATGTCTTTCAGTTGTGGTGCTGGAGAAGAGTATTGAACTTACCATGGACTGCCAAGAGAACAAACACATATGTCTTGGAAAGGTTAAAACCAAGTTGCTCCTTGGAAGCAAGGATTTTGAAGCTCTACCTTTAATACTTCGGTAATGTGGCCAGGAGGGACCGGTCCTTGGAGAAGGACATCATAACTTGAAAGAGTGGAGGAACAGTGCAGGAAAGGAAGACCCTGAATGAGTCGGATTGACATAGTGACTGTGGCAATGAGGGTAGATGTTTCAGAGACAATGAGACTGGCTCCAGATAGGACAGGGCTCAGAGCTATTGTACATAGAATTCCTATGAGTTGCACACAACAAGATAGCATGTAACAACAGCAACATAGGTAAATTGTACCTGCACAAGAAATGAAATTTTAAAAAGAATTAATTATAGAATGCCTACTTTTGAGAGTGGCTATAAAAATAGAATAAATAAAGCAGAGATCTGAGCATGGAGTCCTACCCAGTCTATGGGGAACCTGTCATCATCAGTGTATGACAGGACCCTGAGTGACAGGACAGGACACCACCCCAGGGTCTCTAAGGCAGGACTGGACACCACCCCAGGGTCTCTTGACTGTGACCTTTACAAGAACACACTGCCTCCCTGAGAGTAGCAAGTGGGTTTGAACTGCTGATCTTTCGGTTAACAGATGAGTGCTTTAAGCATTGCACTGTTATAACTCCTGACTAAAAAATACTCCCAAACATGCTATGGAGTGAGTTCTGGCTCAGAGCAAACTGCCCACAGAATCTCCAAGGCTGGATTTCTATGCAGACAGACTGTCCATTATTTCTCTAAGGGAGCAGATGGTGGGCTCTGCCTGCTGACCTTCTTATTAGGAGTGATTTTTTTCCCTTTTTAAAATATGCAACACTTCATGAATTTGCGTGTCATCCTTGCACAGGGGCCATGCTAATCTTCTCTGTATCATTCCAGTTTTTAGTTCATGCTTAAGCGAGCATAGGAGTGAAATTATTTAACCACTGCACCACTAGAGTTTCTGACTAAACCAACTCATTCATGGTATTAAGTCAGAACTGACCACCAGTGGATTTTCAGAGGCTTAAAAACACACAGGAGATTGCCCATATTCTTGCTGAGCAGCTGGTGGATTTGAACCACTTGTCTTTAGATTGGCAGCATGACCTCTTACCTGCTAGGCTACCAAATTTCCTGGATTATGAAAAGATATTGTAGTCTGTTTCTGATGGCCAGGTCCTTTTGACCACACTTCTTTGAATGGTGAACCCGGATGCATTTCCATGGATTCGGATGCACAGCACACCTCCATTGGATTTCCAAGGCCGTAAATCTTCATGGGAAGAGACTGCCTGTCTTTTCTCATGGAGTGCCTGGTGAAGTCACACCAGTCACCTTACAGTTAGCAGCACTCAGCCCTTTGGACTGTAACTCAGTAATATGTGAACACCAGAGTTTGCACTGAAATGACCTGGATGTGGCATGGAGGAGCATTTGTAAATCTATAAGTTGTACAATGCCTATAATTTGTTCCAGAAAAACTTCTGTTAGTTCAAAGACATTGGAAATCTGGCCATACGTGGGTCTGGTAACTCTTGAATATTATTCATGAAACCATGTCAGACACTTAATAAAACCCAAGACCAAGTCTTATGGAGAATTTAAGGAAACAGAAAGATAAATACATTTTTAAAAAACATGTTGTTGTTGTTATGTGCATATGACTTGTTGTTGTTAGGTGCTGTTGAGTAGAGAATGACTCATAGCAACCCGATGAACAAAAGGTCTGAACCCTGTTTTATCCTGTGCTATCTTCACGCTTCCTGACACACAAGAGCCCACTGTGGGAGTCACCTTGTCAATCCACCTGATTGAGGGTCTTCCTCTCCTTCACTGACCCTCCACCTTTCCCCACATCATGTTCCTCTCCAAGGAATATCCCCTTCTAGCAATATACCCAAAATATGTGAGGTGAAGCTTCATCATTCCTGCCATCAAAGAACACTCCAGCTGCACCCTCTGCAAGACATATCTATTCATTTTCTTGGCCGTCCATGGAATGTTCAGTGCTCCTCTCCAACACCACAGCTCAAAGGCATCAATTCTTTTTCTGTCATCTTTATTCATTGTCCAGGTCTCGAATGCAGAGCTAGTAATTGGAAAGACCATGGCCTGAATCAGATGCACCTTTCTCAAACAGACATCATTCTTCCTCAATAATTTGGAGAGGATTTTCCCATTGCAGTATATCTCCTTATTTCCTGATTGCTTGTACCAGTGGTGTTAATTGTGGATCCAAGCAAGATGAAGCTGTTTGCCGTTTCAGTCTCCTCTCCATCCATCATGGTGCTGCCTATCAGTCCAGTGGGTAAGAATCATTGTTGGAAAGATGCTATGGACAATATATTGAATGACCCAGAAAGAATCAAAAGAACATAGAGGAAATACACAGAGACACTGTACCAGAAAGAATTGACAATGAAAAGTTTCAGAAAGTACCATATGAACAGGAACCAATGGTAAAGAAGGAGGGAGTAGAAGCTGCATTGAAGGCATTGGCAAAAAATAAAGAAAGAAGGATCCAGAAATCGAAGGGATATAAATTGACTTGTTTCAATTATCAGATGCAATCTCAGATGCACTCACCAGTCTATGCCAGGAAATTTGGAGAATAGCTACTGGCTAATGCATTGGAAGAAGTCCATATTTGTTCCCATTCCCAAGAAAGGGTGATCCAACTGAATATAGAACTATAGAACAATATCATTAATATCACATGCAAGCAAAATATTGCTGAAGATCATTCAAAAACTGCTGGAATATAGATAGGGAACTGCCAGAAGTAAAAGCAGGATTTAGAAGAAGCCATGGCACCAGGGACATCATTGCTGATGTCAGCTGGATCCTGGCTGAAAGTAAGGAATACTAGAAGAATGTTTGGGTTTTGTGACTATACAAAGACATTGCACTGTGTGGATCATTACAAGTTGTGGCTGACATTGAGAGGAATGGGAAACCCAGAGCACTTGATTGTGCTCAAGCGGAACTTATACCTGGACCAGGAGACTGTTATGCAAATGAAACAGGGGAGCACTGCATGGTTTGGAATTGGGAAAGGAGTGCATCAGGGTTGTATTCTCTCTCCATACCTAGTCAATCTGTTTGCTGAGCAAGTTATCTGAAAGGCTGGACTCTGTGAGGAGTGTGACATCAGGATTGGAGGGAGACTCATCAATAACCTGCACTATGTAGATGACACAACCTTGCTTGCTGAAAATAGGGAGACTTGACGCAATTGTTGCAGACAATCAAGGAATGCAACCTTCAGTATGGATTGCATTTCAATGACACGAGAATAAAAACAGATTCTATGATGCATAGTGGCCCTATAATCCATACATACTCAATAATCCAAATTGAAGATATCTAAAGCTCTATAGATGTCTTTAATATGAATTGCATCTCGGTGTCAAGAAAACAAAGATTCTTACCTCTAGACCAATAGGCAACATCACAATGATGGAGAAATCTGGAAGACAGCTATATGGTCAACTGACAGGGAGAAATACATATTTGTTCCCAGTCTGAAAAAAGAAGACCCGACAGAGAGTGGAAATTGCCAAAACATAATCTTGTTGAAGATTATTTAACAAAGGCTGGGGCAATACATATACAAAGAACTACCAGAAATTAAAGATGGATTAAAAAAAAAATAAAGATGGATTCAAAAGAGGTAATGGCATGTAAGATATTATTGCTAATGTCAGTTGGATCTTGGTTGAAAAGCAAGGATATCAGAAGTATGTGCCTGTGTTTTATCGATTTTGGAAAGACATTTACAAAATAACTATGGAGAATATTGAGAAATCTTACCATTGTACCTACAAGAAACATCATGAAGACAGAAAAAGATTGAAATTGTCAATGATTTCACCTTATGTAGATCTACAGCTAACATCCTTCATATCAACACTCAGGAGTTCAGGAGATGTATTGCATAGGACAAGCTCACTGTTAGGGACTTCTCCAAATTACTGAGGAGCAATGATGTCAGCTTTAATACTAAGTGTGTCTGATTCAGGCCATGGGGTTTTCAATCACTTCTGTGCATCTGAGAGCTGGACAATGAATAAGGATGCTGGAAGGATTGATGCCTTTGAATTGTCATGCTGGAGAGAAGTACAGAATGTCCCATGGACTTCTAGGAAAACAAACAGATATGTCTTGGAAAAAGAACACCAAAAGTGCTTCTGAGAAGTGAACATGACAACGCTTTGTCTCATATATTTTGGACATATTATTAGGAGAGGTTGTTCCTTGGAAGGGGGTATCCTGCTTAGAAATATGGAAGGTCAACAAAAGAAAGGAAGACCCTCACCAGATGGAGTGACACAGTGACTGAAGCAATGGGCTCAAGAGTGGCATAGATAATAAAAATGGCACAGGACAGGACAGGGCTCAGAGCTGCCGTTCATAAGGTCATACTCAATGGCACCTAGAAACAAGAAAAATACTGAGAACAACAGGAATTCCAGAACATTTAACTATGCTCATGTAAAACTCGTTCATAAAAAGGAGCAGTTTTTAAAACAGAATGAGAGAACATTTCATGATTTAAATAAGGAAAGGCATGCATCAGAGTTTTATCTTTTCTCCATACCTAATCAATCTGTGTGATGCACAAATCACCAAGAAGCTGGCCTATATGAGGAAGAATGTGACATCAAGTTAGAGGAAAACTCACCAACAATTTTTGAAATGCAGATGACACAATCTTGCAGAAAGAACTGAAGCACTTACTGCAGAAGATCAACGACTACAGTAGCCTTTAGTATAGATTACATCTCAATATGAAAAAAAGAAAAAGTTTTACAACTGGACGAGAAAAGACATCATACTTGGAAATATGGCGGGTCAGCTAAAGAGGGGAGATTCCCAACAAGATGGATCAACAAAGTGATTGTCACAACACGTTTAATTGTTTCAGAGATGATGAGGCAGGCAAAAGATAGGGCAATGTTCATACTCATCGGGTTGCGATGAGTCCTTCAATGACAACAACAGCAACAACATCAACTTGACCAGAAGGCAACATCATGATAGATAAAAAAACATTGTAGTTGTCAATGATTTTATTTTACTTGGAACCACAATCAACACCCATGGAAATAGCAAAGAAATAAAAAGGTGTGTTGACAGAGACAATTTACCATCAAGGACTTCTCCACAGCGCTAAAGGCCAATGATGCCAGCTTAAAGACCAAGGTGTGTCTGGTCCAAGCCGTGCTGTTTTCAATTGCTTTGTATGTATGTGAAAGTTGGACAATGAATAAGGAAGACTTAAGATGAAGAACCAATGCCTTTAAATGTGATGTTGGTGAAAATTATTGAATATCTCATGGAAAAACCAAACAAATCTGTTTGGAGAAAGTAGAGCAAGGATGCTCACTAGAGGCAAGCGTGGTGACACTTCCTTTCACACATTCTGAGCGTATTATTAGGAGAAGCTGTCCTTGGAAGAGGATATTATACAGGGAAAAGGGGAGGTTCAGAGAGAGAAGGACATTCAACAAAATAGACTGACACAGTGACTTACATGGTTTGAACCCAGCAGAGTGTGAAGACGGGGCAAGGCTCAGATCTGTTCTTCGCAGATTTTCTATGAATTGTAGTCAACTCAATGTCTCCTTCAGCCACAACCATGTACAATAACTTGAAAAAGAAGTTCACCAACTTATTTTCTTTCTTTTTTTGTTGGAAATATCACACTTATTTACTAGCGTTTTAAAAGGAGCCTTGATCTTTGCAGGAGAGCATTCTCCTACTTGTTATTATTGCAAATGCATTTTAAAAATATTCTTTGACATGATGCTTCTTATTGTAATTAGGATGTTGTTTATAAAAAAAAATTCTAGGAAAATCCTGTCAAGATTGGAGTACCATTGCATGTTGTTGTTCTGTGCCGTCAAGTCGCTTGCGACTCATAGCGACTCTATATACAACAGCCCTAAACTCTGTTCTGTCCTGCGCCAATCTTATTGTCTCCGATACACCCATCCTGATTACCCCAGTCACTGAATTAATCCACCTCCTAGAGGGCCTTCCCCTCTTGCACCTGCCCTCCACTCTCCCAAGCATGAGGTCCTTCTCCAAGGACCGGTCTCTCCTTACATCATGACCAAAATATGTCAGACGAAGCCCCAGAATCCTTGCCTTCCAGGAGCAGCCCAGTTTAACCCTCTCCAGAATGAATCTGTTTGTTTTCCTAGCAGTCCATGGTACCTTCAATACTCTTCTCCAGCACCACAGCTCAAAGGCATCAATTCTCCTTCTATCCTTCTTAGTCATTGTCCAACTCTCTGATGCATAACAAGTGATTGCAAAAACCTACATATTAAAGATATTAATTATTAGAATCAATCCATATGTGCAATGAGAACCATTGTATATAAGGATTCATTGTAATAATATCTTTAAAATGTAGACCTTCCCATCCATGAACCTTTTCTATAGCCACATAAACTTAAACACATAACTTAAAATATAGTATTTTACCATAGTTGAAAAGGTGTTGTTTTAAAATAATCAGTAATTAGCCATATAGCAAAAAAAGGAAAATTTGACCTTACCTCAAACAACCATAAAAATTTAATTGCATATGAGTTGTTCATCTTAATATGAATGACATGTCTGTTAAACTTCAAAGATATAACCTGGAGAATGATATCTTTAATCTAGAATAATAAGTATCCCATGTAAAAGTATGTGTGATATTTTGTGGTGCAGAAATAAAGATGGGAAAACCTTAGTAAATGTAACAAATTCTATGAATTGAGAGACTCCATGACAGGGGAACTATGAAGGTTACAAAATCTGAGAAGATATTTTCATATCACATAATCAACAGAAGACTCTACCTAGAATATGTAAGAAATCTCTACAAATGTTTTTGTAGAAGATTACATATAAAGAGTGTAAACCATGAACATAATCCTCAGCAGATCAACCACGTAAGCACTGATGAAAACATGCATAACCTTATACAACAGTGGGAAAATGGAAATGAAGCATCATAACATGACAAAAATGGAAAAGAAACAATAACTGGAGAATAAGAATGGAGAACACACAAATATATATAACAAGCCACTTTAGTGTCTTAGTGGTAAAGAGTTACACCAGCAACCCAAAGGTACTCAGTTTAAATCCACTAGCTGCTCTGCAGGAGAAAGATGGACAATCTCCTGCCATGTCATTTACTGCCTCTGTGAGCTGGTTCCAGTTCAATGAAATACACAACAGCATTACGTAACAACAGTTTGAAGCAACTGGAACCCTCATGCTCTTTTGAGAAACATAGATATGGCTCTAACACTTCCTTGAAAACTGTTGTTATTGTGTGCCATCAGGGCAGAAACAACTCAAAGCTGACCCTCCTGTGAGTTTTCAGAGGCAGTAAATTGCACAGAAGATTGTCCATCCTTCTCTCCTGGAAAAGCTGGTATGTTTGAAGTGAGTTCCTTTGACATTACAGCATTACCATTAGAGCTCCCTCTTGGGAAATGCTTGGCAGGATTTAAATGGTGGACTTCTGAATGAAAACACAAAATCCCTGTAAATGTTCATTAAAACTAATAAAATTTAATAATAATAAAAAAAGAACATAAAGACAGAAAGAAATAAAAAAAATAAATGGTGGACTTCTGCCCAGCCATGACCACTGTCCTTCAGGTGGCCGCGTGCTTGCGGCCCAGCCTCCTCAGCGCCTCCTTCACGTCCTTGTTCCGAAGGCTGTAGATGAGGGGGTTGAGCATTGGGATGACCAGGGTGTAGAAGACAGAGACCACTTTGCCCTGCTCCATGGACTCCACGGCCCCTGGCTGGGCATACATCACAAAGACGGTCCCGTAGAACAGGGACACAGCAGTCATGTGGGAACCACAGGTGGAAAAGACCTTGTGCCTCCCAGTCCCTGAGCGCATCCTCAGGCTGGTCACCATGATGTAGCCATACGAGATGAGGACCACCAGGGTGGTGCCCACGATGATCATTCCACAGACTCCAAACATGATCAGCTCATTGAGGGCTGTGTTGGCACAGGCGATACGGAGCAGGGGAGGCACATCACAGAAGAAGTGGTTGATGTGGTTGGAGCCGCAGTACGGGAGGTGGAAGGTGAGGCTGGTCTGTATGATGGAGTTGAGGCAGCCTCCACAGTAGGTGCCCAGCACTAGACGGGCACAGGCTGAGGGACACATGGTGACTGGGTAGCGCAGGGGGTTGCAGATGGCCATGAAGCGGTCATAGGCCATCACTGCCAGGAGAAAGGCCTCAGTGGTAGCCAGCAGAGAGAAGAAGAAGAGCTGGGAGGCGCAGCTAGCAAAGTTAATGATCTTGGTTGAGGAGAAGAAGTTGGTCAGGGCCTTGGGGGCGATGACAGAAGAGTAGCAGAGGTCCAGGAAGGAGAGGTTCTTGAGGAAGAAGTACATAGGGGAGTGGAGGCGGACGTCCAGTGTGATGACCACGATCATTGTGAGGTTCCCCAGCACAGTCACCAGGTAGAGGCCCAGGAACACAGCAAAGAGCAGGGCCTGGGTCTCCAGGCCACCCTCGAATCCCACCAGCACAAACTCCTGCACAGACAATCCTGAGAGGTTCCCATCTTCATGGGTCAGCATGGCCTCAGGGTATGGATCAGGTGCAGCAGAGAGGGACTGGTGAGAGGGAGCAGGTCACTGTCCACTGCCACATGCCCTCCTGGAGTACGAGTCCTGTTGATGTACTTCCCATCATCCAAGGGACAACAGTCACTCTGTTCTCACTGAAATCAAGGTTGGCCTGCAAGGGGACATTTTCTCTGCTGGGCTAGTCATAGAAATGCATGGAGTGCCACCTTGTAAGTCAGGAGGTAGAAAGACCACCCAAGCCTCGCAGGCCCTGTTGAAATGATGCAGGAGCCAGTTCAAAGGAGTTTCTGTTGACCAAAGAGGAAATCACTTCAGCATCAAGTAGAGATAAAGAAATAAACACTACCACAAATTGAAGTACGAGAAAGGCATACAAATCTGTGAGTCCATAATGTTATCCTCCCAAAAGCAAAATGAATAAACATAACACACAAACATCTCATTAGTCACTTTTGATGATTAGTTTGCCAATTTATGAATGAATGGACTAACGTACTTGTGTGGATTCTATTTTGGAGAAACCAGTGTGCTGTTGAAAGGCATTTCTTTATCATTCCTAGTGAGTGTGAAAAGAACAGAGGATTTACAAATCAGCACTTTGTCCCTGAGCTGCCTTCTGAGCAGCGGCCAGTGGCCACCCACATTGGTAGGTAGAAGATGACAGGGTCCTCTACAGTGAGCAGCAGGCTGGCAAACCTGGTCTTACAGAGCCATTTCACACAGAACCCAAGTAGAGAATGAGCCAATCGTCCTGCTACAGCATACTAAGGGTCCACAGCCCTGCTATCACAAATTCCCAGTAAGAAGAGGAGGAGGGAAAAGTAACCTTCCATCTAGCCACGCATACCTGAAACAGTCCACCTGTCCAGGGAAATGGAAATGACCACACAGATACAATTGACCAAAAATCTGCACGATCAAGTCAATTATGACTCACTCTGGTGGCCTAGTGCCAGGGAGCTGTGCTGCAATCCTAAAGGCATGTGGTTCGAATCCACCAGCTGCGCACGGGAGAAAGATGGGCAGTCTCCTCCCATGAAATGATCTGTCTCTGAAAACCCACTCGAGGGTCAGCTGTGGGTCAGTTCCAACTCGACAGTACTTAACAGCAACATTATCGAACAAAGCAGACCTGCACCACAGGACTTTTGAGGACACAAGTGTTTATGGGAGCTGACTGTAGCATCTCTCCACAGAGTGGTGGGTGAGTTCAAACAACTGACCTTTCATTAGCAACCCAATGCTTTTATCTCTGTGCCACCAGCAATCCATTGACCAAAAGCAACATCTATGAACTTCTATTAGACAAATAACTTAGTGTTTTCAACAGATAAATGGCAGGGGAAAGGCTGGGGTTGGTAAGTGGGCTAGGCAGCCCTGTCCTGGGTGGGCTAGGACATGAGCAAAAACCAGCAAATGTGCATGTGAGCATCACGTCCATCCAGCCGGCTGGGAGTGTCACCGCTTAGACACCTGAAGAAACAACATGCAGGGTGTGGTTGGTGACACTTCAGGACAGTTGCTAATCTGTGGTGTGTGATGCTGGAATCACAGGATTGTTGTCAAAGGTCTGCTTTGGGAACTAGCCAAAGAACATTAGAGTGCTGATAATTGAGACTGAACTTTTTCTTACTAAAAGTTTAGAGTGTGTGTGTGTGCGCGCACGCGCGCGTGCGTTTTGAGTCCTGATGTGCATCTGAGTTACGCTGAAGCTTGCAGAAAAATCCAAGAGATGATAGAGCTGAGAGCACAGCACCCACTCCCTGGCAGTCCATGCCTCCCACTGTGCCCTGCACCCTCTGTGCCTGTTCCTCCACGCCCGTGAGCCTGACCCTGATTGTCCTGCTTTATTCACTCATCCACCAACCATGATGTTTACTGAGCCCACCACACGCACAAGTGTTGTGTCTGGTGACTTATCATCTCCTGCTCCAGGATGAAGGAATGTAGAAACCTCTCTGTCTGTCTGTCTCTCCTGCAGGACTTAGACCTATCTCTGTGTCCCTGACCCTGTGTCTGGAAGAAGTGACCCTCTCTCAGATGTCAGCCCACTCCTGTCCCTGTACCAGTGTCTGACAGATCACTAGCTAGGACAGAGTGTGACAGCCAACAAAGAGGGGCTGGACAAAGACAGGCAGAGGTGGACATATTCGTTCCTTATAGTCCTTTGCCTTCAGAATCAGCATCACCGTGGGACAGAGGGCTTCCCTGATGTCGTCAGTCAACATCCACCCTGTCCTGTCTTTGTCACCACACCAAGTGTGCAGGATAGCTCTGAGCATGGTGGGCTCTGCAGAAATGCTGGTGTCCGGCAGTGCCACGAAGACTGGCCAGAGGGTCTCTCTAAGATGCTGTCCTTGGGCTGGTCAGTGAGAACCAACTGGACCCACAGAAAAGGGTGCAGGTGAAGGGATGGGCTATCCTATCTTCCTCCTTTGATGACAAGACATGCATGGCCAGTCCAAACCACCCAGTGAAGTGAGTGAGGAAAGGGAGGCAACGGGGTACCTGGTGTTCAGCTGTCTCTGGTGCTCCAGACTCTGGCGCCAGAAGCTTTGTGTCCTCAGTGGAAGCTGGAGGTTCAGCTCCTCCACACCTGGTCCCTGTCGCTGGGCAGTGCGACTTGAGGGAGCCCACACCATGGGGTCACTGCAGGGACTTTTATCTGCAGGTAGCTCAGCTGGGATGCAACCTCTCATGGCCAATTAGAGGAGAGCTGGCCCCCTGGGTTCCAGCGGCTGCAGCACTGCTGCCCAAATATGCCTGATCCCCTTGCCCAGAGGTGGAACTGGAGACAGAGAGCCTGGAGGGTCAACAGAGACAAATAATGAACCAAGAGAGGCTGAAGGCCCTTGGTGGGGAAGTCCCTTCCTTCCAGGCCCAGAGGAGTGCCTGGCTATGTGAATAGTGAACTCTTGTCATATCTTTGTGTCATCTAGAGACAGAATTCTTTTTATTTTTTTCTGGTTTATTTACAAAGTTCCTATACATTGTTTTTCACATTAGATCTTTCCCATTTCCTTAAACTCCCCACCTCCACCTATCAAATTGTGTGACCTTATGATTAACATCCCCTCCGCCCATCCTCACCCTTCTACTCCCACCCTCCCCCATCTTGGATCCTCATACTCTTTATACAATTATAGTCTTACACAGTATTTGTCCTTATGGGACTGAGTTAGTTCACTTAGCATAACACTGTCTAGTCCCTCCCAAGTTGGGTACTAATTTACAAAATTGTTTAGAGCCAGCATTCCTAATTTCATTTTTACTTAATTGAATTTAAGTTTCAACAGCCACATCGCTGCAGTTCTGGACCAAGCAGAGCCTTGACACCAGGCTGGGAGAGTTTATCCCATGCAGAAGTCAACACTTGCTCTGTTAATCTCTACTTTCCCCCCTTGTAACAATGACTTTGTCTATTTTTCTCCAAGGAATGTTGCCTTATTGTATTGATTTTTATTAACTTGCCTGGGAACTGATAGTAACTTGAAATTTGTCTAAGAAACCTCGAGGCTGAAGAGTGTGGTTGGCAGCTCCAGGGGAGTAATCTCGGTGTTTATTAAGGGCTTGCTTATAGAAGCAATGCCCTGGATGGGGTGACTTTAGGGCAGATTTGAGTTTTTATGCTCTCTAGAGGGAGAGTACACAGGGTTTTTGGAAGGCTGTTATATTTCAGAAGTGGATGGCTAATCTTACTCCTTAGTCTGTCTTAATTTGGATGCTTAGTTTTAGAACAATATCTGACAGACAAGCACTTCTACCTAGCAGATGAAAAACACTTCCCTTACAGAAATAACCATATTAAATATGTATTGAAGCTCAATATCAAGAAGATAAAGATTCTCACCATTGGACCAATAGGCAGACCATGATAGATGAAGTGATTGAGGTTGTTAGCAATTACAGCTTGCTCAGCTCCACAATCAACACTCTTAACACCAGCAGTCAGGAAATCAAAAGACGACTTGCATTGGGAAAATCTGCTGTCGGGGGCCTCTCCAAACAAAGGTGCTCCAGGGCATGGTCTTTGCAATTACCTGTTATACTTCAGAGAGATGGACAATGACTAAGGATGACAGAAGAAGAATTGATGCTTTCGAGTTGTGGTGCTGGAGAAGAGTCTTGAACATACCATGGACTGCCAAGAAAACAAATAGGTCTGACTTGGAAGGGTGAAACCAAGTCTCTCCTTGGAGGCAAGGGGTTTGAAGCTCTGTCTCACATACTTTGGGCACATGGCCAGGGAAGTCTGGTCCTTGGAGAAGGACATCATTCTTGGAAGAGTGGAGGGACAGTGCAGGAGAAGACCCAGGATGAGATGGATTGATACAGTAACTGGGGCACTGGGGGTTGGTGTGTTGGAATTAGTGAGACTGGCTCAGGACAGGGCAGGGTTCAGAGCTGTACATAGGGTCACTATCAATCACTGGTGACATGACAACACAACAACAACAAGAACATCATACTATATTGGTTGTTTTTTTATTTAAGCCTCTTGCTTAAAGTCAACAAGACCTCATGGAGGGCCTGTGTATTTCAAAGTTGGTTGTTATTTTATTTTGAAGGAATACTCTTCTAAGTGGTACAGCCCTCTTCTGTCAATTTGCTGTATTGAGGTAACCTGGGGTTGCTGTGATGCTGAATTTTAGGCCATTGGGGTGTCCAATGCCATAACGGTTACCCATGGTGCACAGTGTTTGATGGAGCTCTCAGTTTAAAATAGATTTGGAGGCAGGAGTGGCAACCACTTCCTAAACAACATGTCTCTGGAAACTATGAAATTTAAAAAATGACAATAGTTATAGAAAGGCTCAGGTCTCTTGTTCAAAGGGTCGCTGAGTCATGCTTGACTCAATGACAATCAACAAAAACAACAACAGAGAGAGAGCTGTGTATAAGCTGATTGGCAGCCTGTATTTAGTCAACAATCAGCTTGGGGTGTAAGCCTCTTGTTTAAGTCAATCAGATCTGGTGGGCGGGCCTTTGTATATAAAAGTTGGTTGGGCCCTAAGGCTCCAGTTTGGAGGCTTATGTGTGACGCAGTTGGGTTCTGGATGGTAGCTTCTCTTGATTTCGTTGAAAGTCAGGTGTAAACTGTTGGGTTTTGTTTTTGGTTTGTTTTTTTTTCATTAACAATCATGTGTAAGGTGATTGGTCACCTGGATTTATTCAACAATCAGCTGTGGGCTGGAAGCTTCTTGTTTAAGTCAATCAGGGCCTAGTGGGTGGGCCGTTGGTTGTTTTTTTTTTTAAGGGCCTTTGCATTTAAAAGTCATTTGGTTCCTTGGGTCTGCTGTTAATTGTATTTGGGGAAAAACAGTGTTCTAAGTGGTACAACACTTGTCTGTCAGTCTGCTGTAATGAGAACTTGGGGTTGCTGTGATACTGAATGCTATGCCACTGGTGTGTCAAGTGCCATAATGGTTACTTGTGGTGGACAGGGTTTGGTAGGGCTCTCAGATTAATACAGACTTGGAAGCAGGATTGACATCTACTTCTTAAACAACAGGTTTTTGGAAACTCTATGAAAATTAGAAAAATGACAATAGCTATAGAACAGGGTTCCAACCTTTTGTTCATAGGGCCAGTATGAGTCATACTCAATGGCACTTAACAACAACAAGAGGGATGCAGGGGCTCCTGTAGCTCTTATGACTCATTGCCAAGGCCCCTAACCACCAAGGCCACACCAAAGGTTTGCTTGGAGTGACCTATTAAGCAGAAGTGAGCTAGCCATATTTGGCCTTACAAAAGCCTATTCCCCTATAAGCCACCTTCAAGTTTGGTTCCAAGAATTTGCCATGCCTCCACCTGTGGCCTAGTAGTAAACAATTGTGCTGTCAACCCAAAGGCATGTGGTTCAAATCTGCCAGCTGCTCTGTGGGAGAAAGATGTGCAATCAACTCCCATGTGATTTACTACCCCTGAAAACTCCCCAGACGGCCAGCTACGGTCAGGCCAGACCTGACAGCACACAACAGCCATTCCCAACAAGGACCATGAGGGCCACTGGGGAGGACTCACAGCTTTGTAAGTGCGGATGGGCAGTGTTACCTAACTGGAGGCACAGATCACAACAGCAACATAGACAAACGCAGGGAAGCAAGCCTACACTCAGAGGAAGGGCAAACCCTCAAATCCCTCTCTAGCTCAAGGAGCAAAGGGAAGTCAGGCAGTCACAGCAGACCAGACATCAAGGGGGTCCAGTCCTCCAGCTGCTCTGCAATCAGTGATGTTCCGGTGGCTCTGGCTACATTACAACATTCAGCACATGTCCCTCTCTGCAGCTGCAGTCTGAAGGCCCAGAGCCACCTGGTTCTGAAGAACCATCTCCTTTAGCTGTGTCATTGTTAGTTGTTAGGTGCTGTCAAGGTAAATACAGCTCATAGCCACCTTGTGAACACATGAGCAAACTTCCTGTGCCATCCTCGTCATTTCTGACGTACCTGAGCTCATTGCTGCAGTCACTGTGTCAATCCGCCTGGGGAGGGGCTTCATCTCTTTCACTGACCCTCCCCCACCTTTCCAAGCGTGATGTCTCTCTCCAAGGAATATGCTGTCCTAAGGACATGCCCAAAGTAGGCGAGAAAAGACTGTCATTCTTGCCTCTGAGGAGCACCCAGGCTGTGCTTTCTCCGAGACATATCTGTTTATTCTTTTGGAACTCCAAGGGATATTCAGTTCTCTTCTCCAACACCACAACTCAAAAGCATCATTTTTTCTTCTTCCGTCATCCTTATTTATTGTCTTGCTCTCAGATGCATAGAATGTGACTGAAAAGACCTTGGGTAGAATCAGGTGAACTTTTGTCTTCAAACTTATTCAGTAATTTGAAAAGGCCCCTGACTGAAGACTTTCCCAGTGCAATACAACTATTGATCTACTGACTGCTGGTACCAACGGTGTTGATTGTGGATCCAAGTAAGATGTTATTGTTTTTGTTTTTTTATTAATTTTAATGAATGTTTACAGAGACTTAGGGTTTCCATTCACACACTGTTGCACTTTTCTCCCTGCCCCCCTCCCCTCCACAATTCGCTCTTCTCCTTGAAGAGTAAAAGAAAAACTCTTTTATTATTATGCAATCCCTCCCCCAAAGTCCACTCCACTGTGCAGCCTTCATTTTGGACTCCTGTCATGACAATAACACCCAATCATATATTCCTTTTAAGCAATTCTCTCCCTCATCTGTTTCAATGCAGTACACACCATTCCTCCCCTCCTTCTCTGTCTTCCCTCAACCCCAATGCCAGTCCCGTTTTACTACAGTGGCCCTATGCAATATTTGTCCTTTTGTAACTGAGATATTTCACTCAGTATAAAGACTTCCAGGGTCATCCATTCTGCATAATATTCCTTATTTTTTAATGCAGCATAGTATTCCATTGTGTGAATATACCAGAGCTTCTCTATCCATTCATTTGTTGATGGCCACTTGGGTTGTTTCCAACTCTTTGCTATTGTGAAAAAAGCCACAATAAACATGGGAGTGAATATATCTGCTTGGGTGGTGGTTATGATTCTTTAGGGTAAATTCCCAGTAGTGGAATTGCTGGGTCAAATTGTATTTCTATTTGCAACTTTTTGAGAAAGCACCATACAGCCTTCCATAGTGGTTGCACCATTTTACACTCCCACCAACAGTGAATAAGGGTTCCAGTTTCTCTGCAACCTCTCCAGCATTAATTTTGCTATTCTTACTGGGGTGAGATGATATCTCATAGTTGTTTTGATTCACATCTCTCTTAGAGCTAGGGAATTTGAACATTTCTTCATGTGCTTGTTGGCCATCTGAATGTCTTCTTGGTGAAGTGTCTGTTCATATCCTGTGCCCATTTTTCAATTGGATTATTTACCTTTATCTTGTTGTGGTTGACAGTTAAAATATTTTCTTCATCTATCATGTTGTTATCTGTTGGTCCAGTGGTGAGAAATTTTGTTTTCTTGATGTTGACATGTAAGCCACATTAAAGGCTGTAATTTTTTATCTTCTGCACAAGCACATCAAGTCCTCTTCACTTGCAGCAAGTAAGGTTGTATCATCTGTATAATGCAGGTTGTTGATGAGTCTTCATCTGCTTCTAATGCCACTCCTCTTCATAGGGTCCAGCTTCTCAAATTACAGATTAAATAGGTATGGACAGAAGTTACAACCCTGATACACATCCTTCCTGATTTTAAACCATGCACCGTTCCCTTCTTCTGTTCACACAATAGCTTCTTGATCTAGGTATAGATTTTGCATGAAGAGAAGTAAATATTCTAGGATTCCTGTCCTAACAGTTAGCCATGATGTGTTATGGTCCACTCAGTGATATGCCTTTGTATAGTCAATAAAGCTTGTGGCAAGTAGAGGAGAAAGAAATTGGATTCCTTTCATCCCTCCCATGATAAATAGTGAGTCTCTGTAAATGTCCTTGAGGCAGATAACACCCAGAATTCCTTGAATCACTTATGCCTCTCAGGTCAGGGAACCTGGTCTGGAGTAAATGGGTCCAAAGAATGCTAAAGAATGCATAAAGCAGGTCTAAAATAGCACATGTGCCCAGATCTCTCTCTCTCTCTTAAAAAAAAATCATTGCTGTTGAGTTGCAACTAACTCATAGCTTGGAATGTCTTTTCAGGGGGCTGTAAATGTCATGAGAAAAGAATTCCCATCTTCCTTCTGTGGAGGCCTGTGGATTTGAGCCCCAGAAAGCCACCACCCCTGGGTTAGCAATGGAACTCACTATAGGCTATGCTGTCAGAGCCCTCCTGCCAGGTATCTAGCAGTGGCTTTACGCAGGATGGTTCTCATTTTCTTTTTAAGTCTGGAGTTAGAAATTCCATACAGGGAATCATTACAATGCCAATTTCCAAAGTGCATGAGCTTGAAACTGCTTAGGGTTTCTAGCTAGGATGTATTCTGATCTATCAGAACTGATCTTCTGCGTGTTTATCTCTGCCTGCTGTTTTTCCACATGCATGAAGATTCGCACGCATGGCTGTAACCTGTGGATGGCCAAGCCCCCTCACCCCTAGAACCCAGGGCTTAGCAGCAAAAGTCAAATGGCTATATTCCGTGGACGGCCACTGAGGGAAAGAATGTGAGGTCAAGGGTGATGATGAGCCCAGCTTGGAAGAAGAGTGCTTGGCAAGTCCTTACACCTCTCTCTCTCTCTCTCTCTCTCACACACACACACACACACACACACACCCACCCCTGATCTCCACCACAGGCCAGAATGCTTCTCCAGGCCTACTCAGAAATGACAGCCTCATTCACCAGTAAGAAAATGTAAGCAAAGTGTAATAGGACTTAATTTTAGCTAGCTAGTGCTGTTTTGACAGAGACATCACAAGCAGAAGCCTTTAACAAATAGAAGTTTATTCTCACAGTTTGAGAGGCTGGAAGCCCTCCTTCCATTGCCGGCCCTAGGGGAAGGCCTAACTCTGCCATTTGTGGGGAAGTGCTTATTCCCTTCATCATCCGAAGGCTCAGTGCTTCTTGAATGTCTCCATGTGTCAAGGCACTCCCTCACCAGGGACCACACTCCACTCCAGGGAATCATTTCTTGGTGGTACTGAGGTCCCTTGTTCCTGACTTCCTCTCCTTTCTTTTTATGATAGCAAGAGAAAAGATATTACAGGCCCCACCTGACGGAAACTCCATTTATGTAGGTTTAAGGCCATGATGGGATCAAGGAGTATTACATTCAGTTGTGAATCAGTTCCTATTTGAGGGCACACAACAATTTGGTTAACCAGATTATTAAATTGGTTATACGACCTCCCCATTATGTTACAAGGATGCATTAGGGGGTGAAATGATTCAATCCAATACAGAAAGATACCCATTAAATGTTTTTTTTTAAAAACAGTGCCAATTCACAACTTAATTGGAACCCTCCTACTCTTAGGGAGTATTAATTGCTTTAACAGCTCCATGGATAGCGCTTTTCAGTATTTGGTGGACTTCTGCCCAGCCATGACCACTGTCCTTCAGGTGGCCGCGTGCTTGCGGCCCAGCCTCCTCAGCGCCTCCTTCACGTCCTTGTTCCGAAGGCTGTAGATGAGGGGGTTGAGCATTGGGATGACCAGGGTGTAGAAGACAGAGACCACTTTGCCCTGCTCCATGGACTCCACGGCCCCTGGCTGGGCATACATCACAAAGACGGTCCCGTAGAACAGGGACACAGCAGTCATGTGGGAACCACAGGTGGAAAAGACCTTGTGCCTCCCAGTCCCTGAGCGCATCCTCAGGCTGGTCACCATGATGTAGCCATACGAGATGAGGACCACCAGGGTGGTGCCCACGATGATCATTCCACAGACTCCAAACATGATCAGCTCATTGAGGGCTGTGTTGGCACAGGCGATACGGAGCAGGGGAGGCACATCACAGAAGAAGTGGTTGATGTGGTTGGAGCCGCAGTACGGGAGGTGGAAGGTGAGGCTGGTCTGTATGATGGAGTTGAGGCAGCCTCCACAGTAGGTGCCCAGCACTAGACGGGCACAGGCTGAGGGACACATGGTGACTGGGTAGCGCAGGGGGTTGCAGATGGCCATGAAGCGGTCATAGGCCATCACTGCCAGGAGGAAGCCCTCAGTGGTGACCAGCAGGGAGAAGAAGAAGAACTGAGAGGCACACCCAGCAAAGGTGATGATCTTGGTTGAGGAGAAGAAGTTGGTCAGGGCCTTGGGGGCGATGACAGAAGAGTAACAGAGGTCCAGGAAGGAGAGGTTCTTGAGGAAGAAGTACATGGGGGAGTGGAGGCGGACGTCCAGTGTGATGACCACGATCATTGTGAGGTTCCCCAGCACAGTCACCAGGTAGAGGCCCAGGAACACAGCAAAGAGCAGGGCCTGGGTCTCCAGGCCACCCTCGAATCCCACCAGCACAAACTCCTGCACAGACAATCCTGAGAGGTTCCCATCTTCATGGGTCAGCATGGCCTCAGGGTATGGATCAGGTGCAGCAGAGAGGGACTGGTGAGAGGGAGCAGGTCACTGTCCACTGTCACATGGCTCCCTGGATTCAAGCCCTCTCAGTGTCACCTTGTTAACTAACCAAGGTAGAATAGCTGCCCAGTTCTCACTCCAGATGAACTTGACCTACAAAAGCAAAATTTTCTCTCACTCAATTAATACATAATGAGACACAGCTATGGAGAGATTATTGATGGATGGGTGGATGGATCAATGAATGATTAGTGGCCGATTGGTGGCTGATGGATTACTGATGGATGGATGACAGACCATTGATGGTGGGTACAGAGCAGCCTGACTGGGACGGAGAGTCAGCCTCCCTCCTCCTGTTTTATTCCATGATTCATCAACTCAGGAGCATTACCGAGTGCACCTGGTATCGTGATGTTCAACTCTATGCTGGAAGCTGAGCACGGACCAACTCCCACTGGATTGTGAGCACTGCCCCTGCTGCTGCCTCTGCCTGGACTGTAACCCATTGCTAGAAGTCACGTCTGACTCTAGAAGCTCTGGAAGCTGCGGCGGAACTTCTCTGTGGGTTTCTGAGTCTTGGTGAAACCAGGCAGACACGCTCTTCTCCCAAGGAGAAGCTAAAGCATTTCCAACCACTCACTCTCAGTTAAGAGCCATGTGCTTAATCACTGTGACACTGGGTTCCTTTTCTGGACCACAGTGACCCTCTATCAGCTGATTTTCCGCATATGGAGGACCTCAGGAGACTCCCACCGATGCCTATTTGTTAGGCAGATCATGGAGGTCAGTAGCACAGCCAGGGTCTGAGAGCCAATGGAATGATGAGGGACACGCACCGCCATACTCTCTCCCTCATCCCTATAGCTGGTCTCCTCCTCCCTCCATCATCATCCTGTCTGGGCCTCACTTGTTATGAGAAATAACAGACACTGACCCCTGAGAGAACAGCCCTGGTGGGTCAGCAGCTAAAGCACTTGGCCACTGACTGAAATACTAGTGATTGAACTCATTCTTCAGAGGGAGAGATGAAGAAGCTGCTCCAGTCAGATGCGAGCCTTGGAACTCTGGGACCAGCTCTACATCCTGAAAGGGCTGCATGCAGACGGTTTAGAATTTGGGGACCAGGAAACATGTTTTGATTGGTCTGGACTTCTTGGGTTAGAAGCTCTCTCCTGCCCCTCTCAGTACAGACCACACAAGATGGTTGGAAGCAGGGTAAACTTCATGCTCTGGGGGAATGGGTGATGGGCATGGACTGAGTAGGCTGGCTGGAACACTGAGGGAGTGGTTTCCATGACTTTGGAAGAGTGGGCACAGCTGGACTGGAGGTGGGAGGGCAGCCCGCGGTATCCCCCATGTGCCCTCAGTGTGGTGCATGTGCAGTCCAATTCGAGAGCTGAGACCAGCTGCCTGGCAGGCCTGTGGCATGGCGGGGGTGGGGTGGGGTGAGGCTGCATGGAGGGAGTGAGCTCACTGGCCAGGCGGTGTGTGCAGAGGCTGGTGGTCAGGGATGTGATGTGGTGCTGGAATCCTCCCCACAGCACCGCATCCTGTGGTGTCCCACATGTGCCTGGTGATAGCCCAGGTGTTCAAACAAGTGAGAGGATGAAGGGCCAATGTCCTTTCTTGGGGAGACATGACCTCTCCCTGCACTGGCCACACCAGTCACACCAGCACTGTGATGTTCAACCAAGCCCCCGATTCCTGAGCAGGACAAAAGTTCTGTCCAGAGTGATGGCTGGCTGATGGTCCCTGGATGCTCATGTCCACGCTCGTCTGCACAGAGGGGACAATGTGACCTATCGGTCCAGCACCCATCAAAAATGCCTCACTTTGCTCTCTCTGTCCCAAAGCCTTCAGTTCAATATCTGGGTGGCTGTTACCCTTCTGGGCCTCTAGTGCCCACAAGGCTGACCACCCAGAAGTAGGCCCCTGGGCTACGGCTGTTTTCATCTGTAAAGCTGAGTTCCTGCTTTATCTTAGAAAATAAATGGCCTGACACTCGGGCTGGGCTAAGGGACCTGGGATGCAGCAGGCACAACAGCCTGGGAATGCCTCCTGTGTGGAGACAGCTGCAGTGGACACCTCATAGCCCTTTATCAACAACAGAGTGGTCTCAGGACAGCTGCTTCAGCCTCACCCCAGAACCCCTGAAGGTCTCAGGCCCCTCAACCCCTAGCCTGCATTTCTAGAAGAACCTGTTTATGTTCACACAGAAATTTCACAGATAGTGCCTAGTGGACCTTGAAGCTGAGAGCCTGGCTGGGCAGGGCTGAGGTCAACATCCCCAGTTTTCTGAGAACTTCGCTAGGGTTCCTGCACCCCACTCTCTGCTGAGTGCTTTAATCATCAGCCCCCTTGCCCTCTAATCAATTCTAACTCATAGCAACCCTGCTGGACAGGCCAGAGCCGCCCCTTTGGCTTCCAAGACTGTGACTTTCCTTAGAAAAGCAGGCTGTCACCCATGGCTTTGAATCCCAGTCTTTTGGATTGCAGTTAGATGCTTCAAGTACATGCACTTGACTGCTTCCTTAGAGCAAGACCAAATCCAACCCAACCCATGGCTCTCAAGCTGGTGCTGCTTCACAGCCCACCATCGGTTTCAGGACTGTAAGTCTTTGGAGGAGACTGTCCTTTTTTCTTCCTTGAAGAGAGAGGTTGGTGGGTTTGAAACATTGACCTTTTATTTTTCAAATATAAGCCTGACACATTGCTCACTAAGTTACATAGGCTCCTGGTCATAAGACCAGCAGCCGATAATGCCTTGGACTTTGAGATTGGGTGTGCATTCCTGGAAAAGTCAGGACTCACCTAAGACCACACAACTGAGGCCTGTGCTCCGGGGTCACAGGGCTCCTGACCCTGTTCTGTACGGGCACACAGGGCACCTGTATCCAGCTGGGTCTGGGAGCTCTAGGTTCCAGGACATTAAGCTGCCCGTAGAGGTAGAGGCTGGAAGCTCAGCTTCTCTGCACCTGGTCCCTCTCACCATGATGTCCAGGGAGCTCTGTGTCCCTGCACTGTGGGGTCACTGCAGGGCCTTTCCCCTCCACCTGGCACTGCTGGGACCCAGGGCCCCGTGTGGCCAATTAAGAGTGGCTGTTGGCATTCAGGCTGCACTGAGTCTCCTGGTCCCTGGGTCCCTGTCACTATCCTTGATTGGACCCTTCAGTCTGAGCCTGGAGTCAAAGCTCTGAAGTCCCTTTTTGGGCTCAGAGGGCAAAGAGGACACAGAGATCCAGTGGGTCTCAATGGAGAGGAATCTTGCAGAGTGACAGGAACATCCTCCTGGGTCCAAAGCCCCCTGCCCTCCACCCTCATGCCTCCATCTCCCACACCTCCAGCTCTCACATCTCTACCAGCCACATCCCCACCACTTTGCCTCAAGAATCTGTAAATCTCTTTTCTACACAGGGTCTCCCAGGCAGCCTGATTGGGCAATCCTCTCACCAGGAAGTTGAAAGCTCCTTTCTATTCCTTTCCCCCAGCAAATGTGCTAACATTCGCTGTGTCTTAAGATTAAAAATGAATACCTGTATGAAGAAATGAATTAATGAGGAGCAATGATGTCAGTTTGAGGACTAAGTTGTGTCTGATTTAGCCCATGGTCCTTTCAATCACTTGTTATGCATCTGAGAGCCAGACAATGAACAAGGATGAGAAAGGAATTGATGCCTTTGATCTGTGGTGCTGAAGAAGAGCACCAAACCGCCCATGGATGGCCAGGAGAACAAACAGCTATGTCTTGGAGAGTGTGTATGTCATAGAGGCCTGGCTCTCTTGCCCTACACAGTGTTGCATGGCTGGGCGTGGTGGTTGCGTCTTGGTGGAACTGTTCATTGCTCATGCTCCTCTGTTCTGTTCTCTGTCACGTAGTTGGACCTGGAGGCTGTTGTCACTGTCCTCATCACTGCCACTCAGACTTCCTCCTCTGAGGGCAGTGAGGACTCTGCTTTCTCTGTGATACCTTTTTAATCAGTGTAGTAACTGCATGTTTTCATTGACTTACTATGGCTATAAATGGTGAAACTAGTTCTACCTTCAGCCGAGTGCCCCTCCTCAGGTGCCATACTGCTAGGAAGGTAACCATCCCTCATCTTAGGGCAATTTAGTGTACAGTTCATATCAGAAGGGCAGGATCCACAAGCCTGTCTCTGTAGGTTTACATTGAGTGGGTTCCTTAGCAGCCTCTAATGTCACTGAAGTTCCTGTATCCATACAAACATGCACACGTATCTAGATCTTTTCTTAAATTCAGTGGTCTTACCAAATAGAATGATTTTCCAGACATTTTCCTACACTTTGGTTCCCCCCAATCACACACACAGTGAACTGGCTCATAGCTGACCCTCCTGCAGGTTTTCAGAGGCAGTAAATGGCACTGGATGAAACTTTGTGTAGTAGCTGGTAGATTTGAACTGTGTGTCTTGGGATGACAGTTCCTTATCACTGGTCCACCTGAGCTTCCTAGGCACAATTATATCTTGTTAGGTGTCATACAGTCAAGTATGATTCATAGTGACCCTATAAACAGATCAGAACCATGTTCTATCCTGCACCATCCTCACACTTCCTGACACACAAGAGCTCATTGCAGCAGTCACCTTGTCAATCCACCTGGTTGCGGGTCTTCCTCTCCTTCTCTGATCCTCCACCTTTCCCAGTATTATGTCCCTTACAAGAAATAGCCCCTTCTAGCAACATGCCCAAAGTATGTGAGGTGAAGCCTCATCATTCTTGCCTCCAAAGAGCACTCAGGCTGCACCCTCTCCAAGACATATCTGTTTGTTTTCTTGACTGTCCATGAGATGTTCAGCATTCTCCTCCAACACCATAGCTCAAAGATGTCAATTCTTCTTCTGTCATCCTTATTAATGGTCCAGCTCTCAGATCCATAGCAAATAATCAGAAAGATTATGGCCAGAATCAGATGCACCTTAGCCCTCAAACAGACATCACTACTCCTCAGTAATTTGGAAAGATTCCTAACTGCAGATTTTCCCAGTGTAGTGTGTCTGTTTACTTCCTGACCCCTGGTTCCAAGGGTGTTAATTGTGGATCCTGCCAACCTTCGGTGAATTAAAAACCTGAAGCAAATGTATTGCTCTTGACTTCATTCCAACTCATAGCAGCCTTCCACCAGGTTTCTGAGGCTGTAAGTCTCTAGGAAAATAAAAAACCTAAAAACTCATTGCTCATTTCTCAAGTTCACTCTATTTCACTCTTTAGTTTGTTTGAACTTGACCCTCCATCAGGCACTAGAAGCTGCAAATGGTGAAGGGAAGAAACTGCCTAGCTTTATCTTGAGGAGAAGCGTGTGGATTTGAACCTTTAGAGATGCATCCTTTGGATTAAAAGTGTCATACCCTACCGAGTATGCTGCCAGAGCACCCTCCAGGTGAATGGTTGTTGTAAGGTTCAGCCCTGCCAACTACTACTCATAGCAACCCTGTGAACAAAGTTCTGAACCTTACCCAGTCACACACCGACCTCATGATCTCTGCCATGCCCTTTGTGGTAGTCACTGTGTCAGCTGGTCTCATCGAGGGTCTCCCTCTCTGTCACTGACTTTCCACCGTTCCCAGAATGATGCCTCTCTCCCAGGACTGGTTTCTCTTGAAAATATTCCCAGAGCACATGAGATGGAGTTTTACCAACATTATCTCCAAAGAGCAACTTGGTTGCTCTTGCTTCAAGACAAATCTATTGGCTTTTTTTTTTTTACAGCCCATGGCATAATCAATACTCTTCACCAACACTGCAGTTCAAAAGCATCAGTTCACCTTCATTCTTCCCTTGTTTCTTGTCAACAATTTCACTTCACTTGAATTCATGATCAACACCCATGGTGACAGGAGACAAGACATGAAAAGACGTTGCATTGGGAAAATCTGCTTTTAAGGACCTCTCCAAAGTCCTAAAGAGCAAAGACATCAGTTTAAAGGCTGAGGTGCACTTGATCCAAGTTATGGTATTTTCATTTGCTTCCTGTATGCCTGGAAATTGGACAATTAATAAAGAAGACTGCAGAAAAAACAATACTCTAGATGAATTAATTTGGTGGTCTACTGCATAGGGAGTTGTGCTTTCAACCTAAAAGCAGGTGGTTTGAATTCACCAGCTGCTCCAAGAAAGAAAAATGGGCAAACTTCTCTTGTGTAATTTGTTGTTGTTGTTGTTATGTGCCGTCGAGTCACTTGTGACTCATAGCAAACCTACATACAACAGCCCTAAACTCTGCTCTGTCCTGTGCCAATCTCACTGTCTCCAACACACCCATCCTGATTACCCCAGCCACTGAATCAATCCACCTCATAAAGGGCCTTCCTCTCCTGCGCCCGCCCTCCACCCTCCCAAGCATGATGTCCCTCTCCAAGGACCAGTGTCTCCTTACAACATGACCGAAGTATGTCAGACAAAGCCTCAGAATCCTTACCTCCAAGGAGCAGCCAGTTTAACCCTCTCCGGGATAAATCTGTTTGTTTTCTTAGCAGTCCAAGGTACCCTCAATACTCTTCTCCAGCACCAC
>NW_006399877.1:985700-996834 GCF_000299155.1 Elephantulus edwardii
AGAGAGAGAGAGAGAGAGAGAGAACTCACGCGCATGTGCTAGAGCTCCATGACAAAAGACTTGCAACAACATGGACTGACACCGAGCCTGTAACATTGAGCTCAAGCCCAGAAGAAACTGTGAAGACAGTGCAGCAGTGCAGGATTGAGCAGGGCACCGTTCTGCTGTACACAGCTTCACCATGAGTCTGAACGGATGGAATAGAACTTGATAACAACAGATAAGGACCACATAGTATTTTAGGAAGTTGCTGTAATTTATTAAACTGTTCATTTAAAAAAAATTATTATTAATTTCAATGAAAATTTACAGAGACTTTGGATTTCCATTCACTCATTGTTGCACTTTTCTTCCCTCCCAACCCTCCCCCCCTAGTATGCTACCCTCTTGAAAAAGTAAAAGAAAAATTCCTTCATTGTTTTACAATCCCTCCTGCCAAATCCACTCCACTATGCAGTCCTAGCTCTGGACTCCTGTCATGACAAAAATACCCGATCACATATCCCTTTTAAACAGTTTTCTCCCTCATCTGTTTCACTGCAGTATACATTCATTATTGAATCCATCTTTCTCAGTCTCCCCTCAACCCCGAGGTCAGTCCCATTTTACAACAGTGGCACCATGCTGTATTTTTCCTTTTGTGACTGAGATATTTCACTCAGCATAATGTCCTCCAGGGTCACTCATTTTGAATAATATTGCATGAGTTCCTTGTTTTTCAATACAGCATAGTATTCCATTGTGTGAATATACCACAGCTTCTCCATTCATTTGTTGATGGACACTTAGGTTGTTTCCAACTCCTTGCTATTGTGAACAAAGCTGCAATAAACATGGGTGTGTATATATCTGCTCGGATGCCAATTATGGTCTCTTTGGGGTATATTCCCAGTAGTGGAATTGCTGGGTCAAATGGTATCTCTATTTGCAACTTTTTGAAAAAGCGCCATACTGCCTTCCACAGTGGTTGCACCATTTTACACTCCCACCAGCAGTGAATAAGGGTTCCAGTTTCTCCCCAACCTCGCCAACATTTGTTGCTTGTTGTTGTGTTAAATTTTGCTATTCTGTCTGTGGTGAGATGAAATCTCATAGTTGTTTTGATTTGCATCTCTCTTAGAGCTAAGGATTTTGAACATTTCTTCACGTGAGCAAGCATATTTTAAGAGCTGACTCAAGCCATGGGATTCTAGATCACCTCCTATGGCTGTAAAAACTGGGAAATGAGTTAAAAAGACTGAAGAATAATTGATGCTTTTGAATTATATTGGTCAAGAATATAGACTACACTTTGGACTTCCAGAAGAATAAACACATCTGTTTTATAAGAAGTGTAGACAGAATGCTTAGAAGCAAGGATGGCAACACTTCACCTCATATATAATTAAGAAGGACCAGTCCCTGGGAAAGGAGATCATGCTTGGTAAAGTAGACAGTCACTGAGAAAGAGAAAGATCCTCAATGATATGGATTAACACAACAACAGGCTCAACACAGAAAATGCATGATGATGATCTGCAGAGGGCACCACTTCCTTCTGGTCTACGTAGTGTCGCTGTGAGTTTAATCCTATTCTACTGGACCTAAGAACATAAATTACTAATATTTTATTCATTTGGCTGCTTGAATGCTGGTATTCACTGTGCTTTTAACTTGTATTTCTGCAATGAACAATGATGTTCAAAATATTTGCATGTATTTATTTTCTATTCTTAAATTTTTTTAAATAAAATTTCTGTAGAAAGATTTCCCTAGTTTTTGTTTGTGTTGTCTTATTTATATTTAGTTGTAGAATTACTTCATATATTCCTCTACAAGGTATATGTTTTATAAATATTCTCTCTTAGTTCATAGCTGAATTTTTGCTTTCTTGACATATCTTTGAAAGAACAAACATTTTAAAACATTTTTAGAAATGCTAGTTATTAAAAATTTTCCCTCTGTAATTTGTATTTGTTTTGTTCTGCTCAATAAATACTTGCCAAAATGTCAAATATTTCCTCCTTTGTTTTCTTCTGTGTTTTAAAATTTGAACACTTGCATTTTCAAGATTTTATTTATCATTAAAATTGTTACTTGTTATGTGCCATCAAGTCATTTATGACTCATAGCGACCCTATGTACAACAGCCCTAAACCCTGCTCTATCCTGTGACAATCGCACTGCCTCTGACACACCCATCCCGATTACCCCAGTCACTGAATCAGTCCATCTCATAGAGGGTCTTCTCCTCTTGCGCCGTCCTTCCACCCTCCCAAGCATGATGTCTCTCTCCAAGGACCTGTCCCTCCTTGCAACATGCCCAAAGTATGTCAGACAAAGCCCCAGAATCCTTGCCTCCAAGGAGTTGCTTGGTTTAATCCTCTCCAGGATGAATCTGTTTGTTTTCTTGGCAGTCCATTGTACATTCAATACTCTTCTCCAGCACCACAGCTCAAAGGCATCAATTATCCTTCTGTCCTCCCTAGTCATTGTCCATCTCTCTGATGCATAACAAGTGATTGCAAAGACCATGGCCTCTATCAGGCACACCTTAGTCTCCAGAGAGACACCGTTGCTCTTGAGTACTTTAGAGAGGTCCCTAACAGGAGACTTTCCCATTGCAATATGTTTAGTTAAAATTAGAGTTTCATAATTTTCAATTTGGATATCCAGTTAAACCAGCACAAATTATTGAAAAGCCCATCTTTTATTTTCACTGTTAAATTTCCCTGAAATTTTACAAGAGTAAACTTAAATATATCACATATACTTTGTGTTGATATCATCATGTCTTTACTTCCTAAGTTGTAAATGATACAATACAGTTTGTTATTTTTCTTCTTTCAGCTATTGGTTTTCCAAAGGCAACAACATTGATATATAAATCTTTTCCAAGCATGAGCTGTGGTACTGAGAAGAGTATTAAATATACCATTAACTGCTGGGAGAACAAACAGGTTCATCCTAGAGAGAGTGAGACCAGGCTGCTCCTTGGAGGCAAGGATTCTGAAGCTTTATCTGACATACTTTGGACATGTTGCAAGATGGGACCAGTCCTTGGAGAGGGACATGATGCTTGGGAGGGTGGAGGAACAATGCAGGAGAGGAAGACCCTGGATGAGATGGATTGATTCAGTGACTGGTGTAATGGGGTGGGCGTGCCAGAGACAATGAGATAGGCACAGGATAGAGCAAGGTTTATAGCTGTTATACACAGGGTTGCTATGAGTTGCAGACAACTTGATGGCACATAACAACAACAACAACATAACTCAAATTCAGTTCATTATTATTGAGTCAGAATAAACTCAAAGCTGTCTCTCCATTTGGTATCCATGGCAATAAATGACATGAGAGTAGATTACTTATCTTCCTCCTGAGAATCTGCTGGTGGATTCGAACCTTCAGAGAGGCATTTTGTCTGGGTTAGTAGCACAGCTCCCTGTGGGCTATGCCAGCAGCGCTCCCTTAAAAATACCTGGTGTTGTTGTTATGTGCCATTGAATGGAATGGTGTGACATGCCAAATGCTTGAACAGGAACTGAGTGAGGCACAAAACACGCTGGATTTTCTTGTGATAGATCACAATGAGTGAAGCCTTCCCTGCAGATAAGGAAACACCATCCTTAACTCCTTTCAAATGAAGTGTTGAAGCTTGTGCATTGTAAATCACTCTATTCCTGACATAAGAAAAGAATGTCAGCAGAGAAAAACATAGCTTCATTAGTAAAGAATTTTTTCTGTGATTTACTTATCGATATTTCTAAATAAAAGCTATGCGAGGATTTGGCTCTGAGCTGCAGTCTTTGAGCTGTTATCCCCCTGCTTCATCTGTTTTTTTTTTATTTCATTCCTAGAGTCCCTGCCTCTTCTTCATCCTGGTCAACAACATTTGGCACCTGAACAGGAACCTGAAGAGTCAGAAGTTTTTGCAACTACAGGCACTGGGAAACTACAAGGGGATTCGCTTGTTGGTAAGTGATCCCTTCAGGAAAAATAAGGCAGGATCATGAAGCTCAGTACATTACATTACTTGAAGAATAAATTAAGAGCTCAGGGGGAAAAGGGAGAGAAAGGTCATTTTTGCAATTGTTTCAGTATGTACAGAAATGTTGTTACTGATTTCAGCCAGTCGGTAGAATGCAGTTAAATAAAAAAAAATTAAAAAAAAACAAACCCCAAGAGCACCTCAAAAAAGGAGAACAGATTCCTATTGATTTTGGCCAGTATGGGCTTTGATAAGTATAGTAACAATGTCTGTACGGGACTGTACTCATAATCCAAAAAAATTTGCAAAGAGAGATGGTTGAATGTTTCCATGAATATGAATTAAGTGATATCACATTAAAGAAGGTTAAAGCCAAAGGTGAGAAAGAGCCTTTGTTACCTTTAGAAAGAGCTTTAGGAATTCATAATCCTGAATTATTATTTTATCTTAATTGGCATGTGTTGACCCGAACAGTGCTCTTCCCAGGAAATTATTTACAATTTAAAACATGGTTTAGAAAAATAAAAAATAAAAAAGGAAAAAGAAGAAAAGGTGCAAAGGCTCAAAGCAGAAGTCTACAAGAATTTTTGTTGATTGTTTTGTTATTTAATTTTGTTGTTGTTTGTTTTTCTTAATCTTAAGTTTAATGTAGCAATAATTTTGAGCTCATACAATCTGATCATTTCAGTAAAATAAGAAAAAGAAAAGATAGAGGAATGAAGCCTACAAAATAAAATTAATTTAGAAGATGATGAAAGCAAAAAAAAGTAATACAGATAAATAAATAAATAAGAAGCTGCAGGTGAAAAAAATTTAAAGGTGGGGAGGACCAGAATATAGGAGAGTTTTAAACAGCTTTATTAAGGGAGATGCTAGGTGAAGTTTCTTGGTCTGGAAAGGGCGGTTGAGGAAGTTGCGTTGCAGGTGTATTTGGATGGGATTTTATAGCAGGGCTTTCAGGAAGGGGGAAGGATAGGGAGATTCATTGTGGTTTATGGTTCACCCAAGTGAGTGAGTCCATCACATTCTTTTTATTCCTTATTCTTCCCAACCTAACCTCCCGACTTTTTTAGTGATAAGGGGTGATGCATTTTTGCTCTGGCTACTTCCTGCTGAACGAGGATGGAGACCTGGGACTCAGAGGCTGGACTGACTTGGTTGAGGATCAGTAGCCAGGGAAGAATATGGATGTAGTAGTAGCTGGTTCACAGTTAAGTTGGTAATTTCTTTTATCCTATGACGTAAGAATTTAAAAAGACAGGGGATGATTAGTAACAATATGCTTATGATTATTTTTGGTCCTAGAAAACATAGAACCCAGGCTAGAAATGGGTTCTTGAGCCAATTAGGACAAAGCTTGTGGTTTTCTATCTGGTTTTTAATTCTTCAGCTAATTTTGTCAATTTAAAGACATTTTCTTCTACCAGTCCTGATTAATTTATATAATAGGAACATACAACAGCTGCATTAATCAGTTGCAGCTCCTGAACTAAGATCTATTAGCTTTTTTTCCACTGGCAGGATTGGGGTATTGCACAGAGAGTTTGTAGGGATAAGGAGCTTATTGGAATACAGGCGAGTAATAATGGGTTTCAAGCCTTTGCAGTGTTGTGCGGAGATAGGGAATTGGGGTCAGGCAGGAAGAGAAGAGGGGTCCTTCAAAGTAACAAGAACAAATTGGTGGTGTAATTCTACAGATGGAGTTTAAAGATCTCATAGAATGGGGCTGACAATGTCTGGTGATAGAGGCAGTGTAGAAAGGGGCTCAGAGGGAAGGAGCTCTAAGAGGTATAGAACTAAAGGCTGGTCAGGCGAACTGGGCAGGCTTTACTCCCAGTGAAACACAGCCCCAAGTTTAGACAGGAGGTCTCTACGTAGCAGAAGAGTTGGGCATGTAGGGATCATTAGAAAGGAATGGGTGAGTACTTGATTGTCAAAGATAATGAGGAGGGGTTGAATGATAAAAGGCTTGGAAGGGAGGCCATCAATCTCCATTACTGAGACCTGGGAAGGGAAACAGGACTCAAGAAGGAAGGGAGCACTGAAAAGGTAGCCTTCTGTGTCAACCAGAAAGGAAACTGGCTTACTTGCTACCTCAAAGGTTACCCTGGGCTCAGCAAGGGTCAAGGGGGGGTTTGCTGAGCCTGGGCATTTTCTATGTTCAGTGGCTAGGCCTAAGCGGTCAGCTGAGATAGGGACTGGGTTTGGTGAAGGGGCTGCCCTACCATGGCTAGTCACCAAAGGGCAATTGGCCTTCCAATGGATGCAGCAAGGCCGTATTGGAGGACAAGGGTTAGGGCAGCAGTTGGTCCAATGACTCTCTTTGCCACACTTGAAGCATGCACCCAGAGGTAACTGGCTCGTTGAACAAGGAGGCATTTTCTGACCCCTCACTGCTGTCAGCTACAGGGGAGCGATCTGTGCTTGGGCTTACAGATTCACTTTCTTATGGGCTTGAGTCTCCCTATCAGTCTCTGCCTGTTCCTTTTGGGCATTGAAAATTTTAAGGGCTATGTTTACTAGGTCTCAAATGGGTGTTTGGGGGCTCTTCTCAGCCTTTTTAAGTTTCTTTTTTATACCAGGGTCTCATTGAGTGATAAAATGAGTAGCTAGGACAGTGGCCCCTGCTGGGGAGGTAGGGTCTATGCGGGTATACTGAGTCAGGACTTCAGTGAGATGGTTAAGGAAGGTGCCTGAGTTTTCATCATTTCATCCTAGCTTGAGTAATCTCTCTGAGCTTATCAAAATAGACTGCTTTATGGGAGATGGCATGTAGGCCAGCTAACAGACACACAATCATATGGTCATGCCTGGCTCGACTGTCTCTTCTTGCTGCTGTATTAATTTGGTATGCCTAATTTGACTCTTGGTGGGGGACAGCTTAGGGGTCAACTGTCATGGGGTTATTTGTTAAACGCCCTTGGTCTGCATGCTGCTGAGCAGCAGTGAGAACATGCCTTTTTTTTGGTCTGGTGTCAGAGTAGAGGACAGGATAAGAAAAATGTCATGCCAGTTGAGATTGTAGGTCTGGGTTAGGTACCTAAACTCTTTTATATAGGTTGTTGAGTCTTTGGAAAATGAGCCTGGACTTTTTTTATTTGGGAAAGACTGTTTAGGGAGAAAGGTACATGGATGTGAAAGGGACCCTCAATATAACTTCCTGAAGAGGACAGAGGAGAGATTTGGTCTGGCAGGATGGGGTGTGGCTAGCAACTGGAGATATAAGGGTAGGGGTTGTCAAGTCTGAGCTAGTCAGAGCAGAAAGAGGGGCAGACTGCAGGAAGGATTGCAGTAACTGGGAAAGGCATTCTACAGTTTCTGAAAAGACAGAGTCAGCTAGAGGGGATGAGGATAAGTTCTGGGAGGGAGTAAGAAAAGGGGATGATTTGGTATTAGAAGACTTAATCAGTGAAGGGGTTTGGGCTAAAAGAACTTGCACAGATTGGCAGGTCTTGCAAAGGGAGGGGCAGGAGTGTAATTAAAATAAAACTTGGGCATATGGGATTTCTAGCCATTTCTGAATCTCTTGGCAGAATCTATAAAGATCTCAGAATGTATTAAAATTAAAAGTTCCATTTTCAGGCCATCTAGAATTGTTATCTAGCTGGTATTATGGCCATACCCAGTTATAGTAAAAGATTAGTTTCTTGGGACAGAGGTCCTCAGCCAGGCCCAGGTTTGAAAAGTTCAAGAAAAGGCAGCCCAAGGGGCTGTCCCTAGGGGGCCTCGACATTTGGCTAGGCAACCAAGAGTTCAGGACATCCCATGGAAACTGGGAGTCTCAGATATGCAGAAAGGATAAGGATGGTGTTGGCAACCCCTAGTGCAATCAATAGCCTGGAAAGAAGTGCCTGGTACTATTTGGTACGGGTGGATCTCCTGACACAGATCTGCAATTTTTCTGTGTATGTGCAGACAGGAGTTCAGTCCAGTAACAGACATGAATCCCAAAAGAGTTTAAAATGCCAGGAGGCAAAATGCCTAAGAACTGTTTTGAAGAGTGTTTGGAAAGTTTATGACCAAATGGTCCTTTCTGAGGGAGAGAGAGAAGTCAGAAAAGAAATCTGAGAGTGGAAAGGAAGAGAGAGGAGGTTAAAGGAAAGATTTTAAAGGGAGGGTATACTACTAATGACTGAACATAACCACAAAATGGATAGAAATAGATAATAGAGGGTCTGTCCCCTAAGTTCATGCAGGTGTCCCTCTGGCCATGCCCCTCATGGAGTAAAGTGTGTCTTAGCATAGGCATACCTCTATAAGCCACAGGCCTAGTTGGAGTTCCTAGAGGATCCCCTAAATCACCACTAAGCCAGGTGACAACACCATAGAACCACAGGTTGGGACGAAATCAAACTGTGGCTTCAGAGTAGCATCAGTCATGAAGTCTCTTCACAAGTACTAAAGGTGTTCAGTCAGCAGATGTGCACACAGAATGGGAGAGGAAGGAAAGGAATGTAACATTACTATTCGAATGTCTTAACACCGTGCAGACTGGTAGGTTCAAGAGAGAGTAAGGGAGTGCCACACTTGCCCAAAAGGAGGGTGAGGGTGCAACATGCCTTAACTCGTCTTTTGGGTCTTTGGTGCCAGATGTAAGGTCATAAGGTCATGGACTAAAAAAAAGGGACCAGAATATAGGGAAATTTAAAGGTAGCTTTATTAAGGGAGTTCCAGAGTGAAGTTCCTTGGTCTGGAAAAGGAGGTTGAGGAAGTTGTGCTGAGGGTGTATTTGGGTGGGTTTTTTTATAACAGGTCTCTCAGGGAGAGGGAAAGGTAGGGAGGGACATCCCGTTGTGGTTTATGGTTCAGCTAGGAGAGTGAGGCTGTCACATTCTTTTGATTCCTTATCCCTCCTAGCCTAACATAAATAATTGTTGTTGTTTTTATGTGCCGTTGAGTCGCCTGCGACTCATAGTGACCCTATGTACAACAACCCTAAACTCTGCCCTATGCTGCGTCAATCTCACCATCTCTGACACACCCACCCTCACTACCCTAGTCACTGAAACAATCCATTTCATTTAGGGTCTCTCCTGTGCTGTGCCTCTACACTCCCAAGCATGACATCCCTCTCCAAGGACTGGTCCCTCCTTGCAACATGTCCAAAGTATGTCAGACAAAGTTTCAGAATCCTTGTCTCCAAGGAGCAGCCCGGCTTCACCCTCTCCAGGACAATCCTGTTAGTTTTCTTAGCAGTCCGTGGTATATGCAATACTCTTCTCCAACATCACAGCTCAAAGGCATTAGTTTAAAAAAAATTAAATAGACTGCATTTTAGTGGTCATAAAGCTGTATGGTCTCTATACCTTTGGTTTCCCGGAATGCCAAAGATAAACACATAAACCAGTCTTTTACAGCTGCATAGATAATGTGACCTAGAAGTAGATGTAAAGAATAAAAATGATGAAAATATGTGTCTCAGAAGTTGATCAACTACCTGTGATATCCAAAAAGTTAGACTTTCTGAAGTGCCAAGAAACAAAGCAGCTTTTCCCAAGCATAAATACCATGTTCATTATAAGGGATGGATGCCTCTGAGAACAGACACAGGGTGGAGCAGTGGCCTCTAATAAGAGGGGAATTAAAGGCTGTAGGGCAATTGACTCAAAAACAATTATTAGAAGGACATATTAATGAAACTACTAGACCTTAGAACACTCCAGAGTTTGTAATAAAAAAGAAACCAGGTAAATGGACTAATTGGATACCCCAATTAAAATAAAACCTTCACCTTTGCAAGCAGATACTTATTATACACATGCAAATAAGATGAGTTTTGCAGGTTATACTAATTGTTGTTGTTAAATGCTGTTGAGTCATAGATGACTCATCGTGACCCTATGAATGAAAGTCCTTGACACTTGCGTGTGTGACTTTCATCCTTTCTCCAGGTTCATAGGGTTTCCGGAGGCAAGCTATTTACGGAAGTGGATGCCACTCCTGCTTCCAAGCTTATTTCAACCTGGGAGCACCACCAAATACTGTCCACCGTGGGTAACTGTTACCACATTTGACACATCAGTGTCACAGTGTTCAACTTCACAGCGACCACAAGTTACCTCTGTACAGCACGTGGACACCCAGGGCTATTTGACCTAGAAGACTGTTTGAGCAAAAACAATGAAAAACAGGCCTTAAGGCCACTGATTAGAGTCACCCACCTTTGGCTTGGTAGCAAAGCTTTTGGTCCACTAGGCTCATCCTAATAGTAAGAATAATAAAGCAGTTAAAACTAACTTGATCTATTAAAAAAAACCCCAAACAACAAAACCCTAACTTGACTTCTGTTCAATAGGCTAAATTATATACTATTATTATGTTATTGCAAGATAAAAATTTTCCTTTAAATATAGTTAATGATTTTCAATATGCCAAGTTTACTGTAAGATATATTGTTGTTAAATGCCATCTTAGACAACTCACAGCAACCCTATGAACAAAAGACCTGAACACTTGTATAACTTTCATCATTTCTCCAAGTTCATAGAGTTTCCAGAGGCAAGCCATTTTGGAAGTGAATGCCACTCTCGCTTCCAAGATGTTTTAATTAGGGAGAGTTTCAGAGGCAAGCCATTTTGGGAGTGGATGCCACTTTTGCTTCCAAGCTTGTTTTAATTAGGGAGCTCCACCAAACACTGTCCACCATGGATAACCATTATCATGGAAACAGTATCTATTCCTTCTCAAGATAGTAATGTTAGTATGTTATTTACTATGTTACAAGTTGTAATTCATCAGTGAGAATCTCCTATTTATATCACTCATATTTGAGCTTGTTCTGGCCTTCTGGAACTAATGTCATAAGTAATTATAAAATAGATCAATTATTGATATGAAATGTTAAAGCTAGTGAAGATTTTAACCTTCATAATAATTTAAATGTTAATAGAAAGTTGAAAAGAAATTGGAATTGCTCAGCAACAAATTCAAGAAATTATACAAAGGTGTCCTCAATATGGACCCATTCAAGTATTACCTTATGAAAAAAGGAGTCAATTAGAAGTGATAGACAAAATGTATTATGGTAAATGAATGTTACTCATATTGCATTATTTGGGAAATTACAATATGTTCATCGTACTATTGATATTTTTTCTTTTTTTCTATAATTATATTTTATTAATTTTCATAAACATTTACAGAGATTTTGGGTTTCCATTCATT
>NW_006399877.1:1004795-1044281 GCF_000299155.1 Elephantulus edwardii
GGTGATGTCTGGATCCAAGGCGGTGCCCTGAGGTCACAGGGCTGTGGTGGGGGTTGAGATGCGTGGTTGTGGAGCTGCAAGGGGGGTGGGGGAAGGGAAGGGGAGGAAAGCAAGGGAATAGGGGACAAGGTGCGCAGGGGTTGGACACTATCACCAAGAGGTGGGGACGGGGCTTGTGCACTGCTGGGGGTTTATGCAGCAGCACCCTGTGTGCTAAGGGTCACACAGGTGTGGGCTGCAGGGGGGTCCCACAGTGTCCGGCAGTCTTCGCTCCTCTGGGGTCTCACAGTCTTCGCTCCTCTGGAGTTCCGCGGCAGGTGGCTGGCTGCTGCTCTTCCCGGGTCTCTTCTGGGTCCCTCTCGTGGCATTCCCCGGTCTGGTGGCGGCGTTCCCCCGTCTGGCGGCAGCATTCCCCCGGTCTGGCGGGCGGCGGCGCACGTTCCCCCGGCTGGTGGCGGTGTGCGTTCCCCAGGCTGGCGGCCTCGCCCTTGCGCTGCGTCGCCCTCGCGCTGCGTCGCCCTCGCGCTAAGTCGCCCACTATTGATATTTTTTTTCAGGCCTTCAATGGGCCACAGCTTTAACAGGAGAAAAATCAGAGTATGTAAATCAACATTTAATTGAAACTTTTAATGGGATGAGTCTTCCATAAAGTATTAAAACTGATAATGATCCTGCTAATAATATGGAAGCAGGAGTGGCATCCACTTCCTAAATAACATGCCTCTGTGAACTCTATGAACTTTAATAAATGTTGATAGTTATAGAAGGACTTCAGGCCTTTTGTTCCTAGGGTTACTATGAATTGTGCTTGACTGGAAGGCAATCATCAACAACAACAACAAAAATGCTTCTGCTTATAATTCTAAGACAACACAAGAATTTTTCAAAAATTGAAATATTAAACATATTACTGTCATTTTTTAGAATCCCCAAGGACAAGCTATAATAGAAAAGGCTAATTTTACTTTATAAATTATGTTGAAAAAACAAAGAGGGGAGATGGCATAGGATGAAAAACATCTCCTTGAACTATTTTACAAAAAAGCCTTATTTACAATGACTAGGGAGGATAGAAGGAGAATTGATGCCTTTGAGCTGCAGTGCTGGAGAAGAGTATTGAATATACCATGGACTACTAAGAAAATGAACAGGTTCACCCTGGAGAGGGTTAAACCAAGCTCATCCTTGGAAGCAAGGATTCTGAAGCTTTGTCTGTGTACTTTGGGCATGTTGCAAGGAGGGCCCAGTTCTTGGAGAAGGACGTCGTGCTTGGGAGCGTGGAGGGACATCACAGGAGGGGAAGACCATCTATGAGGTGGATTGATTCAGTGACTGGGGTAATGGGGGTAGGTGTGTCAGAGACAGTGAGATTGGCACAGGATAGAGCAGGGTTTAGGGCTGTTGTACATAGAGTTGCTATGAATTGCAGGCAACTCGATGGCACATAACAACAACAATGAGAAAGGAGAAACTCTAGCTGCCATTGGGTATTACAAACAGCTAAAGAATTGAACCAAAATATATATTTTAGAGAACCTCTAACTAATGGATGGAAAAATGGATTTGTCATTTGTTGGGGTGGAGGATTTGCTTATATTTTTTATAGGCAAAGAAATGCCATGAGTACCATCCAGAAAGGTTAAACCCCAAGATGAGTCAAAAGGGGCCATATTTCAATAACGATGGAGTTGCAGAATGGATGAGTATGATGACACTGGAGAAGAATTATCATGGGGCCATTACTGGAAACTAGAAAGGTGAGACACTTCCATGGGGCTAGATAAAGATATTAACATGGGAAGGGAAGAAAAGTATTACAAAGAACAGGGAAACCATAATCTGCTGAAAGTTTATTTTTGTCTATGCTTGTTGAGTCAGGTAGGAACGGCAAATTATACCAGTTACTGGGCATATATTCCTAATCCTCCCTTACTAAAAGTAGTTCATTGGTTTGATGCCCTTGTACCTATTTATAATAATGATAGTCAGTGGCTTCCAGGTCCCCATGATAACCGGGGACCCCTTAAATAGAATGAAGAAGGAATGACTATTTCCAATTATAGTGTTGTTGTTGTTGTTATGTGCCATCAAGTCACCTGTGACTCATAGCAACCCTATGTAACAACAGCCCTAAACCCTGCTCTATCCTGTACCAATCTTATTGTCTCTGATACTCCTACCCCCATTACCCTAGTCACTGAATCAATCCACCTCATCCAGAGTCTTCCTCTCCTGCACTTTCTTCTACCTTTCAAAGCATGATGTCCCTCTCCAAGGACTTGGTCCCACTTAGCAACATGTCAAAATTATGTTAGACAAAGCTTCAGAATCCTTGCTTCCAAGGCACAGCCTGGCTTCACCCTCTCCGAGATGAACTAGTTTGTTCTCCTAGCAGTCCATGATTTATTCAGTTCTTTTCTCCAGCATCACAGCTCAAAGGCATCAATTCTCCTTTTATCATTCCTTGTCATTGTCTAGCTCTCTGATGCATAGCAATCAATTGCAAAAACCATGGCCTGTATCAGGCACAACTTAGTCTCCAGACTGACATTGTTGCTATTTTGTACTTTGGAGAGGTCTCAGACAGCTGACTTTTCCAATGCAATTGATCTTTTAATTTCCTGGCTGCTGGTACCAAGATTGTTGATTGTAGAGCAAAGCAAAGAGAAAACTGGGAGGCACAGCCGGCAAAGGAGATGATCTTGGTTGAGGAGAAGAAGTTGGTCAGGGCCTTGGGGGCGATGACAGAAGAGTAGCAGAGGTCTAGGAAGGAGAGGTTCTTGAGGAAGAAGTACATGGGGGAGTGGAGGCGGACGTCCAGTGTGATGACCACGATCATTGTGAGGTTCCCCAGCACAGTCACCAGGTAGAGGCCCAGGAACACAGCAAAGAGCAGGGCCTGGGTCTCCAGGCTGCCCTCGAATCCCACCAGCACAAACTCCTGCACAGCGAACACTGAAGCATTGCCATTTCTCTGTGTTGGCATGATCCTGGAGCCTCAGACAAAAAGGAATTCTACCTCCAGTAATGGATTGGTCAAATCAGACAATATTTCCTGCTGACAGCTGCTGGAGAACTAACAACCACATCTGATTCAAGTCATCAAACTATCAACAATTTAGCAAAGAATTACTAAACAGAGTTCAGCAAATTCAAAGGAGACCAGGGAGGTGAGCCCATTGAGAAGTCTGCTTATGCTGGAAGTGGGAGCCAGCTTTGAGGAGAGAGCCTGAGAGGGCACGTGGCTCAGCAGTGAGCTTTTTATGTCTTGTTGAGCAGGTGGCTCCTAAAAACCATCAAACATTCATTTAAAGAGTCAAGTTAAATAAGGAGCGGGCCTTCCGCAGCTTCTGACCGATTCGATCATAAAATGAAATTAAAGTCATTTCTGACATATTACAAAAACACGTATCTTCTAAAGAGAAAGATTCACCATCTTAGGTGTCAGGGTTTTTGCTTGGGTTTCCCCCCACCTCTTTAAAATATTTTTAAAAGCAACAGTGTCATTGTTGTTGTTGTCAGGTGCCATCGAGTTGAATATGACTGATAGCGACTCTATGAATGAAAGATTTGAAACTTGTTCTATCCTGGGCCATTCTCACACTTCCTGACACACAAAAGCCCATTTCAGCAGTTACTGTATCAGTTCACCTCGTCTTACTAGTCAAAGGTCTTTCTCTTTTTCGTTGACTCTCCTCCCTTTCAAGTATCATGTCCTTCTCCAAGTGACAGCCCCTCATAGAAACATGCCCAAAGTATGTGAGATGAAGCCTCATCATTCTTGCCTCCAAAGAGCACTCTGGCTGCGGCCTCGTCAAGACTTATCTGTTCTCCTGGCTATCCCAGGGATGTTCAGTGCTCTTCTCCAACACCACAGCTCAAAGGTATCAATTCTTCTTCTGCCATTCTTATTCATTTTTAAGCTCTCAGATACATAGCAAGTGATTGGAAAGACTATGGCCTGAATCAGATGCACCTTAGTCATCAAATGGACATCATTATTGTTGTTGTTATGTGCCGTCGAGTCACTTGCGACTCATAGTGACCTTATGTACAACAGCCCTAAACTCTGCTCTGTCCTGTGCCAATCGCACCATCTCCGATACACCTATCCCAATTGCCCCAGTCACTGAATCAATCCACCTCATAGAGGGCCTTCCCCTCCTGCGCTGTCCCTCCACCTTACCAAGCATGATGTCCTCTCCAAGGACCGGTCCCTTCTTACAACATGTCCAAAGTATGTTAGACGGAGCCTCAGAGTCCTTGCCTCCATGGAGCAGCCCGGTTTAACCCTTTCCAGGATAAATCTGTTTGTTTTCCTAGCAGCCCATGGTACCCTCAAAACTCTTCTCCAGCACCACAGCTCAAAGGCACCAATTCTCCTTCTATCCTCCCTAGTCATTGTCCAACTCTCTGATGCATAACAAGTGATTGCAAAGACCATGGCCTGTATCAGACGCACCTTAGTCTCCAGAGTGACACCATGCTCTTCAGTACTTTGGAGAGGTCCCTAACAGCAGACTTTCCCATTGTAATATGTCTTCTAATTTCCTGGCTACTGGTGCCAAGAGTGTTGACTGTGGAGCCAAGCAAACTAAAGCTGTGAACAATCTCAATCTCTTCACCATCCATCCTGATGTTGCCAGTTGGTCCAGAGTGGTGAGAATCTTTGTCTTCTTGACAGTGAGCCTCAATCCATATTGGAGTCTGCAGGTCCTTGACCCTCTACAGCAAGTGCTTCAGGTCCTCCTCAGTTTCAGTAAGCAGGGTTGTATCATCTACATATTGCAGATTGTTGATAGATCTTCCACCAATCTTGACCCCACATTTCTCCTCATAGGGCCCAGCCTCCCAGATAATCTGTTCTTCATACAGGTTGAAAAGGTATGGAGACAGGACATATCCCTGGCATACACCTTTCCCAATTTTGAACCATGCAGTGTTTCTTTGCTCTATTCTGACAACTGCCTCTTGGTCCAAGTATAGGCTTCTCAGTAGCACGATCAAGTGTTCTGGGATTCCCATTCTTCTGAGTCAGCCACAGTTTGTTATGATCCACACAGTCAAACACCTTTGCATAATCAATGAAACACAGATATACATTCCTCTGGTATTCCCTGCTTTAAGCTAAGATCCATCTAACATTAGCTACAATATCCCTAGTACCACAACCCCTTCTAAACCCAGCCTGGACTTCTGGCAGTTCTCTGCTGATGTGTTGTTCCAGTCATTTTTGGATAATCTTCAGTAGAACCTTGCTTGCATGTGAAACCAATGATATTATTCTATAGTTTCCACACCCTGTTGGGAAGAGAAGACCAAAATGGATGTCAGAAGAGACTCTGAAAATTGCACTGGAGTGCAGAGAAGCCAAAGCATAAGGAAGAATTCAAGATACTAAAGAGTTGAATAGAAGATTTCAAAAGGCAGCATGGGATGACAAAGTAAAATATTACAATGAAATGCGCAAGGAGTTAGAGTCAGAAAATCAAAAGGGCTGAACTCAGCATTTCTTAAGCTCAAGAAACTGAAGAACAAATTCAAACCTCGAGTTGCTATAATCAAGGATGCTTTAGGCAGAATATTAAATGACCCAGGAAGTATTAAAAGAAGAAAGAATATGCTGAGTCACTGTACTGAAAGGAATTGGCAGACACAGAAGAATTTCATGAAACAACATATGAGCAAGAGCCTATGCTGATGATGGAAAAAGTTCAAGCTGCTTTGAAGGAAATAGCAAAAAATAAGGCCCCAGGAATAGATGGTATACCAGTTGACATATTTCAGCTAACAGATGCTGCCCTGGATGTGCTCACCAAGTTGTGCCAAGAAATCTGGAGAATGACCACTTGGCCAACTGACTGGAAGAGATCTATATTTGTTCCCATCCCAAAGAAGGGTGACCCAACTGAGAATGGACATCATAATTTGAAGCGATCCCTAACTGCAGATTTTCCCAGTATAGTGCATCTCCTTATTTCGTGACTTCTGGTACCAAGAGTGTTAACTGTGGATCCAAGCAAGATGAAACAAGATTGACAGTTTCAATTTCCTGTCCATCCATCATGACGTTGCCTATTGGTCCAGTGGTAAAAATCTTTGTTTTCTTGTCATAGAGATGTAATCCATACCAAAGCCTGCATTCCTTGACCTTTTGCAACTAGTGCTTCAAGGCCTCCTCCCTTTCAGCAAGCAAGGTGTGTCATCTGCATAATGCAGATTATTGATGTATCTCCCTCCAATTCTGATACCACACTCCTCTTGATAGAGTCTAGTTTGTCACATCATTTGCTCAGGATACAGACTGAATAGATATGGAGAGTGAATACAACCATCACACACTCCTTTCTTAATTTTAAACTATGCAGTGTTCCCCTGCTTTGTTCACACAACAGTCTCCTGGTACAGGTATAGGTTCCACATGGGCATAATTAAGTGCTCTGGGAATCCCATTTTCCTAAATGTCAGCAACATCTTGTTATGATCCATACAGTTAAATGCCTTTGCAAAATCAATAAAGCATGAATGGATATTCTTCTGGTATTCTTTACTTTCAGCTAGGGTCCATCTGACATCAGTAATGATATCCCTGGTGCCACAACCTCTTCTAAATCCTGCTTGAACTTCTGGAAGTTCTCCATCTATGTACTAGCAGTTTTTGAATGACCTTCAGTGGTATTTTGCTTGATACTGTTCAATAGTTTCCACATTCAGTTGGGTCAACTTTCTTGGGAATAGGAACAAATACTGATCTCTTCCAATCTGTTAGCCAGACAGCTATTCTCCAAATTTCCTGGCATAGACAGGTGAGCACATTCAAGGCTACATCTGCTAATTGAAACAAGTCAATTGCTATCCCACTGATTCCTGGGACCTTATTTTAATTTTCCCCCCAATGCCATCAATGCAACTTCCACTTCCTCCTTCATTACAACTGGCTTCTGTTCATATGGTACTTCCTGAAATTTTTCAATGTCAATCAATTCTTTCTGGTACAGTGCTTCTCTGTTTTCCCTTCATATTCCTTTAATGCTTTCTGGGTCATTAAATATATTGTCCATAGTATCTTTCAATATTGTGACATGGGGCTTAAATTTGCTGTTCAGTTCTCTCAGCTTGAAAAATGCAGAACAAGTTTCCCCCTTTTTATTCTCCAGTTCCAGCTCTCACTCATTCCATTGTAATACTTTGCTTTGTTCTCTCAAGCTGCCCTTTGAAATATTCTGATCAGCTCTTTCACTTCAACGTGGCTTCTCGATGCTCCAGTGCAATGTTTAGAGTCTCTTCTGAAATATATTTTGAATTTTTCTTTCTCTTCTGTTTTTGTAATGACCTTTTGCCTTCTTCGTGGATGATATGAATGATATCCTTGATACCATCCCACAACTCATTTGGTCTTTGATCATTGGTGTTGAATGCTTCAAACCTATTCCTAAAATGGTCTTAAAATTCAAATGGAATTGATTCAAGGTCACATCTTGGTTCCTGTGGACTTCTTTTCATTTTCTTGGACCTCAATTTGAATTTGCATATTAGTAATTGATGATCTGACCCACAGTCCATCTCTGGCCAGTTTTGACTGCCGATACTGAGCTTCTCCAATGATTTCTTCCACAAATGTAGTCAATCTGATTCTTATGCAGCTCATCAAGTGAGAACCATGTATAAAATCACCGTGTGTGTCTTTTTCAAAAGGTATTTGTGTTGTTAACTGGACACAAAATGAAAACGGGGACACAGGAATGAATTCTGAAAAAGAGGAATGCCAAGCAGAGGTCTCTACAACTTAGCACTGTGAAAGGTGCCTTGCTTAGATTTCCCATGGGTTTTGATTAGTTTAAACCAACAATAACAAAAATTCTATCTTGTGAGGCTATATTTTCTCTTTATGTAAGTGTTTCCAACGTAACGATGGGTAAGCTTAATTGTTAATGTAAGAGCAGGATGATATCAAAGTTCTCACTGCTGGGAAAAAGCAAGCACAAGGCATCCCCTGCTCCTCGGGCTCCTGGGAACATGGCTTTGGTCAGCATGCAGACTTTCTCAGACAAAAGCACAGGCTCATGCATAGACACACACGGTTCCTGCCCCCGCTCTGTGAGGACAGTGATGTGGCAGCATTGACTCCCTCTGCAGTGACGTGAGTGAGGAGAGGGCAGATGGGATACATGGATGCAGTCAGATCTAGGAGCTCAGGGTTCTGAGACAGCAAGCAGGTGGGTCCTCCATGAGGTTGGAGGCTCAATTCAGCTCCTCTGCACCTGGGTCCCTGTCACAGAGCGGCTCAATGATGGGGAGCATGCTCTGTGGGTCACTGCAGGCTCTTTACTTTCCAGCTGGCACGGCTGAAACTCAGGCCCCGCATGGCCAATTAGGAGCAGCTGCTTGTGTTCAAGCTGCAGTGTGCTGGAACTCTTGGTCCCTGGGTCCCGGTCTCCATCCTAAGTCAGACTCCTGGCTCCAAGGCTGGGCTCAGTGCCTGAAGTTACATGTTCTGGAGTGGCCAGGAGCAAACAGGAAACTGCTAAGACCCTCAGAGCATAATTAAGAGTTCTGGAATGCCTACTTTTCAACAGGAGAGAAAACAAAGAAAAGCAATAGACTTTGTAAACTTTCACACAAATCACAATAAAAAAAACCATAAAAGACAAAAATTCACCAAAAGAAAAGCAAGAAAAGTGTGATGCATAACTCACAACAGTCTAACACCACTCATCTGCCAGTTTGCAGGGGGCTTGTTTGTTACAGGTGCACTGGCAGCTGTGATACGGTGTATATAAACCCAACAGGGTCGTCCCCAGTGGACAGGCCTCAGCAGACCTTCAAGAAGCAGGATTGAGCATCCACCTCTGAAATAATGATCCCTGGAAAACCTTGGGAATAGCAGCTGAACTTGGACATAATGCTGGGAAACTGGTCCCTCAGATAGGAGAACACTTAAAATACCTTGAGGGCAGAAGTGGCCCCTCAAGGCAGAGTTCACCTTCATGAGAAAGATGTGACACAAATCAAAATGAGGAGGGACATCTGCAAATACCAAGTGGAACATGGAATGTGCAGTGTATGAATGGAGGAAAATTAGGAGCAAAACATGAAATGGAATCTATTATGATTGATACCCTGAGCTGAAATAGCCTGATACTGGCCATTTTTATCAGAGAAGCATGTCATCTGCTGTGTAGAGAATGACAAACTGAACGGTGGTGAAATATTTCTCAAAAAGAACTTTTCAAAATCTGTCCTGAAGTACAATGCTGTTAGTGATAGGATATATCCATTTTCATACAAACAAGCCCTGTTCATGTGGTTATTATTCACATACATGCAATGACCAATTAAAAAAAAACAACTAGAGATGAAGAAATTAAGGATTTCTACCAACCTTCATAGCATGAAGGTGATAGAACTGGCATTATACTAATTAGTGCATTAATAATAGTTAGTGACTAGGAGGGAAAAATCAGAAACAAAGAAGAGTTTGGTAAGGGGAAAATATGGCCTTTGTGACAGAACTGAGACCAAGAGCGTAGATAGAATTTTCAATCAATGATTTATTAATTAAAAATAGCTTTTTAAAAAATAAAATAAATGAACAGTGACTGTGCACATGACCTTCACCTGATGGGATACACGTGAATCAAATGGCCTGCCTCCATGGAGGGGGTGGGGAACAACTCAGTATTGTCAATAATGAGCCCAGGGTGGGGGCAACTGTGGACCCGACTATCAATTGACCCTATACAAATTTAAAAATTGAAGTTGAAGGAAAAGAAAAGGAGAGAGAGAAAGAATACAACTTTGAGCATCTCTCACCTGAATTTGAAAAACTGTTTTAAGAACAGATTTTATGTACTGAACATTAATGACCAAAGACTAGATAGATGAGTTGTGGGGTGATATAAAGAACATATCATACATGAAAAAAGAAAGAAAAAAGATTGCTAAGAAAAGGGAGGAGAAAAGATGGGTTCCAGAAAAGACTGGTAAGTTGTCTTTTAAAAGTTGTTCTTAAATGAAGAGAAGTTAAAATGAAAGGATGAAGTGATGAAATAAAAGAGATGAAGAGAAGATTCCAAAGGACATCTAGGGGAAACAAAGCTGAACATTAATCAGAAAAAGTGCCGACATCTGGAGTTAGGAACTCAAAATGCTCAGCGTTCCTCAATGCAAAGAAGTAAAGGGGGCAGGGGAAGGAAATTAAGTCTGTAGTTACAATAATGAACAATAAAAAAATTAAATAGTAAAGGAACGGTCAACATTGATGGAAGGAATACAGAAAACACAGTCACAATACCAGAAAGAATTGATCGATATTGAACTATTTCAGGAAGTAGTACATGACCAAGAACCAATGGTCCTGAGAGAAGTCCAATCTGTATTTAAGGACCTTGTAAAAGACCACTGTTCCAGGAATTAATGGAATATCAACAGAAATGTTTTAGCAAATAAATGCAACCCTGGCTATGCTTACAATACGCCAAGATTTTGAAGACAGATAGTGAGCCAACAAACTGAAAGAGATGTATAATTGTGTTCGTTAAAAAAAAAAAAAGGGACTCCAAAAGAATTTGGAAATTACTAAACAATAACATAAACTCTTGCTGAAGATTATAAAAAATGACTGGACCAGTACATTGACCAGAAACTACCAGAAAGTCAAGTTGGATTCAGAAGAGGATGCGGAATGAGGAATATCACTGCTGATATCAGGCACATCATGGCCAAAAGCAGAGAATACCCGAAAGATTATTTGTATTTTTTACTATGCAGAGGCATTCTGCTCTGTGGATCAGAAAACATTTTGGCTAGCATTAAGAAGAATAGGAATCTCAGAGCACATAATTGTGCCCTTGGGAAATCTGCCCATGAATGAAATAGTCATTTGAAAAGAATAAAGAGATGCTGGATGGTGTGAAATTAGGACAAGGATACATCAGGGTGGTATCCTTTATCTATTTAATCTGTGTCCTTAACAAATATTTGAGAAGCTGGACTATATGAAGAAGAACGTGAGTGACATCAAGATTGGAGGAAGACTCATCAATAACCTACAGTATTGTGATGACACAACCTTACTTGAAGAAAGTGAAAAAGACTTGAAGTACTTATTGAAGAAATAGTCAAAGAAATGATCAAAAAAATAGTCTTCAATATGGATTACATCTCAGTTATCAAGAAAACAAAAGTCCTCAGCACTAGACCAACAGGCAACATTATGATAAAAGAAGAAAAGTGTGAAATTGCCAAAGATCCCCTTTTACTTGGATCCACAATCCACGGCCATGGACGCAGCAGTCAAGAATTCAAAAGATGATCTTAGGAAAATCTGCTCCCAAGGATCGATCTCCTTAACACTTTACAGAGCAAGGGTGTTAGTTAAAGATTAAGGTAGACCCAATTCAAGCTATGCTGTTTTCCATTGCTTCACATGCTTGTGAAAACTGGACAGTGAATCAGAACACCAAAGCATGATTGTTACCTGTGAATTGTGTTGCTGTCAAAAAAACATTGAATATACCATGGACTGTCAAAAGAGCAAGTAAATCTGCCTTAGAAGGAGTACAGCCTGGGTTCTCCTCAAAGGAAACGCTGGTGAAATTTCTCACACATTTTGGGTGAGTTATCAGAAAGGGTCAGTCCCTGGAGAAGGATATTCTACTTGGAAAAGTAGAGGACAAAGATTGTCAATGAGGTGGATCAACACAGTGAGTTCAGCAATGACTTTATGGGGCACAGCAGAGATTGTAAGGGAGGGATAGAACTGGATGAAATTCTGATCTGTTGGACATTAAGTCACTGAGTCAGTCATTTTGATGGTATCTAACAACAATTAATACAAAGTAAAAAACCTTTGCATATTCAATAAATTATAAGTAAACCTCTTTCTAGTATTCTCTGCTTTTAGTTACAATCTGAAGTCAGCAATGATGTTCCATGGCCTCTTTTGCATCCAGCTTGAATTTCTGACAGCTATTTTAAAAATTTTTTATTGGTTTATATACAAAATCCATATATACTGTGTTTCATTTATGTACATTATGTTTTATAAAATTAATCACCACTGATCTATGCCAACTATTGTCCCATCTCTTCAGGTACCCACTGGCTTTCCTAACTCCTTCACCACCTCCCCCTCCACCCAGAAAACCCTGCTACCCTAGTGGTCTGTCTCCCTCCCCATCCTTCTCTCCCTGTCCTCCTCTTCCCCTTTTGGACTTCTTTGCACATCTTACTCAGTTATTATTCTATTTTTCACAACAATGGTCATATGCAGTATTTGTCCTTATGAGACTGAGTTAGTTCACATAGCATAATGCTCTCTAGACTCTACCATGTTATCTGGTGTTTTATAGACTTATTACTCCTTAGGGCTGCATAATATTACACTGTGTGAATGTACCAAAATGTCTCAATCCATTTATTTGTTGATGGACTTTTGAGGTGTTTCCATTTTCTTGCTATCATGAATCACACTGTTATGAACATAGGTGTACAAATCTCCATTTATGTCTCAGTTCTATTTCCCTTGGGGCATATTTCTATGTTTAACTCTTTAAGGAAATGCCAAACCACCCTTCAGAGTGGTTGTACCATTTTACAATTTCACCAGCAGTATGTGAGAGTTCCAATCTCTCCACATTGTCTCCACCATGTATTGCTTATTGTCCTGTGAAACTTTGCCAGTGCAACTGGGATGAGATGGTACTTCATCGTGGTTTTGATTTGCATCTCTATGATTGTCGGTGATTTTGAAAATTTCTCCATGTATTTATTGGACATTTGAGACTTCCTTTGTGAAAAATATTTCCATGTCTTTTGTCCATTTAAGGAGTTCTGGTGGCTTAGTGATAAGAAGCTACACTACAATCCTGAAGGCACATGATTCAAATCCACCAGCTACTCCACGGGAGAAAGATGGGCAATCTCCTTCCATGTGACTCTCTGCCTCTGAAAATTCACTGAATTTTCCGCTATGAATAAGTTTGTCATCCAGGTGCCTTCCTGTTTGAAAAGTCTTTCCATGTCCTTTGTTCATTTGGTGATTGAGTTATCAGCCTTTTTCTGGTGGAGTGCCTGTAGTATGCTATAAACTTACGTTATGAGACTCTAGTCTGAGATGGCATTGCCAAATGCTTTTCCCCAATCAGTAAGCTTTCTTTTCACTCTGTTGTAAAGCTTTTGATGCACACGAGGACTTAATTTTTAGAAGATCCCATTTGTCACTTTTATCCTCTCCTGGTTGTGCATTTCTGTCTATATTTGCAAGCCTATTTAGACCATAGGCTAGGCCTTCTAAATTTGGTTCCATTTTGTCTCTTATGATCTTTATGGTTTGGGGATTTACCTCTAGATCTCTGATCTGCTTTGAGTTGACTTTTGTGTATAATGTGAGATATGGATCCTGCTTCAGCTTTCCATAGGTAAATGTCTAGTTTTACCAGCATCATTTATTGAAGAGATTGTTGTTTCCCCCTTTGATAGGTTTTGTTTCCTTGTCAAATATCAATTGACTCCTAGGTAGGTAGGTTAATTTCTGGGTTCCTGATTCTGTTCCCTTGGTCTATGTGCCTATCTTTGTACCAGTACCATGCTGTTTTGGTTATTACGGCTGTGTAGTAGGTTTTGAGATCAGGGTGTGCTATGTCTTCTACTTCATTCTTGTTTTCCAGAAGTGTTTTGCTTATTCGTGATTTCTTTCCTCTCCAAATAAACTTGTCAATTGCCTTTTCTATCTCTTTGTAAAAATGATTTTGGTATCTGTTATTGGTGTTGTGTTAAACAGGTAAACTGCTTTTGGTAGGATTGTAATTTTCACTATGTTGAGTCTCCCCATCCATAAACAGAAAATATTTTCCCATTTACTTAGGTCTCATTGTTTCTCACAATAATGTTAAGTGGTTTTCCTTAAAAAGATCCTTTTTTGTGTCTCTAGTTAGGTTCATTTCCAAGTGTCTCTATTTGTGGTTAGCTATTGCGAATGGCATTGCTTTCTTAATTTCCTTTTCTGTGTTTTCTTTGCTAAAATAGAGAAATTCTACTGATTTTTGTATACTGATCTTGTATCCTGTTACTCTACTAAGTTGGTGACTAGGTCTTAATATTTTATTGTGGTTGAGTCCTTGAGATTTTCTACATACACTATTATATCGTCTACATATAGCAACAGTTTTACCACCTTTTTGCCAATCCGGATGCCTGTTATTTCCTTTCCTTGTCTTATTGCCCTAGTAAGTACTTCCAGTACAGTATTGAATGTTGTTGTTATGTGCTGTTCAGTCGTCTCCAACTCATAGCAACTCTATGTACAATAGCTCTCAACTCTGTCCTATCTTGGGTCAATCTCACTGTCTCTGACACACCTTTACCTATTGCCCCACAGTCACTGTGTCAATCCACCTCATTCAGGGTCTTCCTCTCCTTCATTATCCCTCCACTTTTCCATGAGTGATATCCTTCTCCAAGGACTGGTCCCTCTTGGCAACATGCCCAAAATATGTGAAATGGAGCTTCAAAATCCTTGCCTCCAAAGAGCAACTTTGCTTCATCCTCTCCAGAACAGACCTGTTTGTTCTCCTCGCAGTCCTTAGTATATCGAATACTCAATTCAATAACACAATTCAAAAGCATAAATTTTTCTTCTGTCATGCTTATTCATTCTCCAGCTCTCTAATGCATAACAACTAATTGAGAAGACCATGGTCTAGGTAAGGCATGCCTTAGTCTCTAGACTGACGTCTTTGCACTTCAGCACTTTGCAGAGGTCCCTGACAGCAGACTTTCCTAATCTAGTTTGTCTTTTGATATTTTGCTGCTGGTCCCAAGAGTGTTAACTGTGGACCCAAGCAAGCTAAAATTGTTTATAATCTCAATATCCTCTCCATCCATCATGGTGCTTCCATTTGGCCCAGAAGTGAGAATCTTTGTTTTCTTAATGTTGAGCTTCCATCCATATTGAAGACTGCAATCCTCAACTTTCTGCAGCAGATGCTTCAGGTCCTCCTCAGTTTCAGTGAGCAAGGTTGTGTTATCTACATAATGTAAGTTGTTGATGAGTCTTCCTCCAATTCTAATGCCACATTCTTCCTCATAAAGACCAGTCTCCCAAACTATCTAGTCTGCACATATATATTGAAAAATTATGGAGATATGATGCAACCCTGATGCACTCCTTTTCTAATTTTGAACTATGTAGTGTTTCCTTTCCCTGTTCTGATGAGTGCCTCCTGGCCCTGAGTATAGGTTTCACATGAGCACAATCAGGTGTTCTGGGATTTCTTTTCTTCTCAAGCTTAGGCACAATTTGTTGTTATCCACACAGTCAAATGCCTTTGCATAGTCAATGACAATATGGAATAGGACAGGTGAAAAGGAGCATCCTTTTCTGGTCCCTATTCACAAAGGGAATATGTTGGCTCTTGGTTTTGTTTATAGACTTTTCACTATCTTGAGGAGGTTCCCTCCCATTCCTATTTTGCTTAGCATTTCAATAAAGAAGAGATGTTAGATTTTGTCAAAGATCTTTTCTGCTTCAATTGGTAAGATTATATGGTTCTTATTATTTGCTTTGTTAATATGATAAATTATGTTGATTATTTTTCTCATATTGAACCATCCTTGAATATCTGTTATGAATTCCACTTCATCACAATGAATTATTTTTTCAAAGTATTGTTAAATTCTACTGGTCAGGATTTTGTTAAGGATTTTTGCATCTATATGTATGAGAGATGTTGGTCTTTAGTTTTCTTTTTCGGTAATGTTTTTGCCTGGTTTTGGTGTTAAGGTTATGCTTGCTTCATAGAAGACTCTGGGAATGTTTCTTCTTTTTAAAATAATTTAAGTAGAATTGGTGATAGCTCTTCTTTGAATATTTGGTTGGATTGACTCATGAAACCATCTGGGTCAAGGCTATTTTTGAGTGGGAGTCTTTTTGTGACCTGTTTACTTTCTTCTTTTGTGTTGAGTCTGTTCAAATGTTCTATATATGTCCATGTCAATCTGGGTAGAGTGTTAATTTCAAGGAATTTGGATATTTCTTTTAGGTTTTCAAATTGATAAGAGTATAGATTTTTATAGTAATCCATCATTATTGATTTCTTTTCAGCAGATTCTGTTGTGACAACACTCCTATAATTTCTTATTTGAGTTATTTGTGTCTTCTCTTTCTTTTGTTAAGTTGCTAATGGTTTGGCTATTTCATTGACCCTTTTGAAAAACCAGCTCCTGATCTTCTTGATGGTTTCAATTGTTTTTCTGTTTTGTATCTCATTGATTTCAGTTCTTGTCCTTATAATTTCTTTTCTTCTAGAGGCTATGGGGTTAGATTATTGTTCTTTTTCTGTTAATGGAGATGTTGAATTAGGTCACTAATTTGGTTTCTTTCTTCGTGTGTGTGTGTGTGTGTGTGTGTGTGTGTGTGTGTGTGTCTATTGCTATGAATTGTCCCCACAGGACTGCCTTAGCTCTATCCTAGTTGTTTTGGCATATGGTATTCTCATTATATTCATTTCAAGGAACTTTTAAATTTAATTTATTTCCTCTGTAAACCTATTATGTTCTAGCAGGATGTTATTTAGATTCCACGAAGGTGGTTTTATAAACTTTACCTTCTTGTGGTTTAATTTCTAGTTTAATGACATTGGGGTCTGAAAAGATGTTTTATATTATTTAAATGTTTTTTAATTTATTGAGGGTTGCTTTGTATCCTAATATATGATCAATTCTGGAGAATGTACCTCAGGCCCTAGAGAAGAAGGTAAATTGACTTTTAGTTGGGCTAAAGGACCTTTGAAGTTCCTACTTTCTCTTCATATTTGATGGATAACTTTCCTGGATACAGGAAGCTCAGTTGGCAATTGTTTTCTTTCAGCCTTCTTTATATGCCATCTCATTGTCTTCTTTTTCACATGGTTTCTTCTGAGAAACTAGAACTTAATCTAATTGATTCTCCTTTGTAGGTGACTCTTTAAATATTTTCTTGTGCTACTTTTAGTATACTATCCTTATGTTTGATTTTGGAGAATTTGACTAGAATGTCTTAATATTTTTCTTTTGAGATTGAGTCTATTTGGGGTTCACAGAGCTCCTTGTATCTGGATTTCCTTCTTTTTCATAATGTCTGGGAAATTTTCTTCTAGTATCTTTTCAACAATTTTCTCAGTGCTTTCCATGCCCTCCTCATGTTGTGGAATTCTGATCATATGTGTAATGTTATTTTTTATGTTATCCCACATAATTCTAATGTTTCCTACAAGTTCCTGCAGTCTCCTCTCTGGTTTTTTGGTTTTGGATTCCCCCCCCAGTATTTTTCCTGGTGTGTCCACTTGCTGTACAGCTGTAACCTGTGGTTGCTGTGAGGCTGAACACTGTGACGCTGATGTGTCAAATGTGTTAAAGGTTGGTTACCCACGGAGGACAGTGTTGGGTGAAATTCCCCGATTAAAACAAGGTTGGAAGCAGGAGCAGCATCCACTTCCGTAATAGCTTGCCTCTGGAAACCCTATGAGCCTGGAGAGAGGATGAGAGACACACAAGTGTTGAGGACTCTCCTTCATAGGGTCACTATGCGTCGCCTGTGACTCAATGGCACTTAACAACAACAACAACAACAACCGTATTTTCCCATTGACATTCTTGTCTTTCATCTCACTGTTTCATCTCACTCTTGTCTTTCATCTCACTTTGTTTCATCTCCTTTGTTCTGCTTTTTTGTTTCTCCAGAGTGTTGGAAACTTACCATTTCAGTCTTTGAATTCTGTATTGCATTTTCATGCATTTCTGTTGTTCCAGTACTGTGTTGGCTGTGCCTTCTGTGTTTTGTGATGATTATTTACACGGTTTTAATCTACCAGATGCTCTGTGGAAGGATGAAAAGCTACCTTCTATGTGATTAACTTTCTCTGAAAGCCTGCTATGGATCAGCTATGGGCCAGTTTTGACTAAATGGCACACAACAACAACATGTGTGGGACAGAGTATAGCTTATTCTGTTGAGTGTTAGAACTGAGCTTGCTAGAACCTATATTCTCTTGTCTATGGAGGAAGTATTTCACACATTTCAACTAGATTTAGTTGGCTGATGGTGATACTTGGTTCAATTGATATCCCTACTGATTCTCTGTGGTCTAGATCTGTGCATTACTAGAAGAGAGATGTTGAAGTCTCCAAGCCCACTAGTGTGCCGGTTTCCCCTCTCCTGGTAGTTTTGTCAGCTTTACCTATGTGCTTTGATGTCCCATTGTTACTTCTTGATGGGCTATGTCTTCTGATAGAACTGACCTCTATATCATGTGTAGAAGAAGTCCTGCAGGTACAGCGGTCAAGTGGTCAGTTGCTAACTGGAGGTCGGTGATTTGCACCCAGCAACAACTGCAGGAGAAACACGTGTCAGTCCACATCCCTAACAATTTAGGAGAAATGTGTGGCGGTCCACTTTCATAAGGAACTTAGAAGAAATGTGAAGCAGTCACATTCCTAAAAATTTAGGAGAAATGTGTGTCAGTCCACTTCTGTAAGGATTTAGGAGAAATGTGTAGCAGTCCACTTCCATAAAGATTTAGGGGAGCACCAGATGTGCTCTTCTCTAGAGACACACTTGGGGTGTCTGTGGGGGGCACCTTACCATCACTCTGCTTCAAGATGCCAAGGTCTGCATGGCATGACCAGCCCACAAGCATCTTCCAGCCACTGCTTTCCTGGCACCTGCTAGAGGCTTCGGCCCAGCCCAGGAGCACTTGCGACCTGACCAGTGACAGAACCGCTGCCTGTCGGGTTGTTGAGGGGCTGCACTTTCAGTGTGGCACAGATCACAATCCTGCCCAGAGCACTAGACTGCTGCTCCACTGCCTGGAGACCCCACTGGCCACTTCCTGAAGACAGCCCAGCTGCCATCCCCACAGTCCATCACCAGGAGCACCAATATCACAAATACTTTGGCCTAAAGCACTGCCATATAGCTATATCACATGGGATTTCTTAAGCTTAAGCAGAAGAGACTAGGTGGAGCTAGTTCTGGAGAGCAACAGTCATCTGCTCTGGGGTGACCGTTATTCTCAAGATGGGAACATCAATATTTGGCTCCTTCACAAAATATTGCCATACCCTGGATCATTATATAGTTAAACAATCTAACATCTACTGAGAAAAAACTCACATAATGTCAAGAAAGCAGCATCTGCATCAGTCATCATGAAAAAACAAAATAACGTTTCTCCTAAAAAGCAGATCCTTTGTTCCGGACACAACAGTCCAGAACATAATCCCTAATCATATATTCCTCAACAGTCCAGAACAAAAGGTGCATAGCAAAGTGGACTGGGCAGGAGTGGGGCGGGGAGAGGGAGGAAATTGTGCAACAGCGAAAGAATTTTTTTAAAAGAGAAAAGTGAACTGAGTAGGGTGCTAGAGAGGGAAATGTGCAACAATGAATGAATGGAAATCCAAGTTCTCAGTCAACTTTTGTTAATATCTCAATTAAAAAAATGAAGAAAAAAATCCCAGCAAACAAAAAGTAGACCCAATGAATACACCAGCTAGAACCAGAAGAAATATGTTGATGTGGAGTTATTTGAGTAGCTACAGAAGAAGATGCAAATAATGGGTGGCGGGGTGGGGGGGAACCAATGGAAGTCATTGAAAGAGCAAATACCCCAGACAGATACAGCAATCCAGAGAAAACATATATTGATGAGGAGCAACTTGAACAGCTATGGAAGAAAATGCAAAAAGTGGATGAAAGAATTGATAGTATAGCTCAATCAGACAAGGCCAAGAGAGGCTTCTGGAAGAACCATAATGATGGCCGCCCAAGGAGAACCCCAAACCCAGTTCAAGCTCATGTTGGTGGTACTGACAAAATGACGTTCGTGAAAAGTCATCTGACTGGTGAATTTGAGAAGCAGTATGTAGGCACCTTGGGTGTGACGGTCCATCCCCTCATGTTCCACAGCGACAGATGACCAATTAAATTCAATGTGAGGGATACAGCTGGCCAGGAAAAATTTAGGGGACTGAGGGATGGCTATTATATCCAAGCCCAATGTGCCATTATAATGTTTGATGTAACATCGAAAGTTACCTACAAGAACGTGCCTAACAGGCATAGAGATCTGGTTCGAGTATGTGAAAACATCCCCATTGTGTTGTGTGGCAACAAAGTGGACATTAAGGACAGGAAATTTAAGGTAAAATCCATAGTTTTCCACTGAAAGAAGAATCTTCAGTACTATGATATTTCTGCCAAAAGTAACTACAACTTTGAAAAGCTTTTCCTTTGCTTGCTAGAAAACTAATTGGAGACTCTAACCCGGAGTTTGTTGCCATGCCTGCTCTTACCCCACCAGAAGTTGTCATGGACCCAGCTCTGGCAGCACAGTATAAGCATGATTTAGAGGTTGCACAGACAACGACTCTCCTGGACAAGGATGACGATCTGCGAGAGAACGAATCTGGAGCCCAGCGTCAGAAGTCTAGTTTTATAGGCAACTGTCCTGTGATGTCAGTGGTGCCGCGTGTTTGCCACTTTATTATCTAGCTAAGCAGAACATGTGATAATCTTTGGGAAGCTGAAGGAGAGATCAATGAGCTTCGGAGTGAGTGTGGCAGTTAAAAAAAATCCTTCATTTTTTTGGACCTGCATATTTAGCTGTTTTGGAAGGCAGTTTCCTTTTTGAGTTTCAAATACAAGATAGCTACAGTCAAATCACATATTCCGTGGTAAAATCTTGTTACTGCCATTCCCATTCTTTTCATTTAGAACCAGAATAAAGTTGTATTTCAAATAAAAAAAAAAGAATTGATAGTATAGATAAAGAGGCATGAGGACTTAAAAGAACATCACAAGACAGAGAGGGTCCAGCCAACGCTGTACTGGAAATAACATAAAAGCACAAAAACACAATCCAGAATATTAAGATAGAAATAGCAGAAGTGTCCAACATGCTGGTGGGACAAAAAAGTAGAGCTGAAGAGACAGAACAGTCAGTGAGCTGGAAAACAAGAGCCTCACTGGAAACATACTAGAAGAAAAGTTAGAGATGAGACATAAAGAAAATGAAGAAAACATTAGAATCATGTGCGATGAGATCAAAAGGAACATATGATTAGAATTCCAGAACGTGAGACTGACAGGGAAGTCAGTGAGAAAATTGTGGAGGAAATACTAGAAGAAAATTTGCCTGGTATTTTGAAGAACAAGAAAATCCACATTCAGGAAGCACAGCGAACACCAAATACACTAGATCTAAAAAGAAAACCATCAAGACATATCATAGTAGGGGAGCTCTGGTGGCCTAGTGGCAAGGAGCTGCAACTACAATCCCAGAGGCACACAGTTCGAATCCACCAGATGCTCTGCCGGGGAAGGAGGGACAATCTCCTCCTGTACCAGTCAGATCTGATTTGATGGTACATTCACACAAAAATAATAAAAATTAAAAAAATTTAAAAAAGGACATATCATAGTAAAATTCTCCAAATTAAAAATGATAGAATATGGAAAATGGAATGAGAAAAACAAAGAATCCCCTACAAAGGGGAAACAGATTAAATCCTGATTTCTCAGCAGAAACCATGTGAGCTAGAAGACAATGGGATGACATATACAGAAAGTCAAAAGAGAACAACAGCCAGCCAAGGATTCAATACCCAGCAAAGCTCTCCATCAAATATGAAGGAGAAATTATATTCTTTGCAGAAAAGAAGGAACTTAAGGAATTTGTAAAAACAAGACTAAAGAGAAAAGAAATTTTAAGTGAAGTCCTTTACATGGAGATGTCAAAAGAAAGTGGACGGACCATAGCAACCAGATACAACAGAAAAAGAAAAACAGAAAAATGGCAATGGTAAAATCTGACCTGATAGTCACACTTAATGTGAATGGAACTAAATGCGCCAATCAAGAGAAAAAGAGTAATAGAATGGGGGGGTGGGGTGGGAAGGCCCATCAATATGTTGCTTGTAAGAGAGAGGCACATCTAAAAAATGGAGAGAAAGAGACTCAAAATTGCTCGGGGGAAAAAAATACTAAGTAAATGGCAACCACAAAAAAGCAAGAGTGACAATACTAATCTCTGATAAAATAGACAACAGAATGAAAACCACCATAAAAGAGAAGGAAGAACATTACATACTGATTAAAGAAAAAAAAAATAGATCAAAAAGACGTAACCTTGATCAACAATTATGTACCAAATGATAGACCTGCAAAATACATTAAAAAAAAAAGAGTTAACAGAATTGAAGAAAGAAACAGACAGCATCACAATAGAGGTAGAAGATTTCAACACACCACTGTCACCAAAGAATAGGTCAATTCAAAAGAAACGTAACAAAGATGCAGAAAAGCTAAATTACACAATCATCTAACTTAACCTTGTGGGTGTATTTAGGGTACTGCTCCCAGCTAAAGCTCAATTCATTTTTTCTCAAGTGTAAATGGCACATTTTACAGAAGTGATCACATATTAGGACACAAAGCAAACCTCAACAAATTAAACAATATTGAAAGAATATAAAGTATCTTCTCAGATCACAATGCTATACAGTTAGAAATTAATCACAAGAGGGTAAAGCTTACAAAACCACCCATCTGGAAACTGAATAACTCTACGTGATTGGGTAAGAAAAGAAAGCTTACAGAATCTTACAAGGTCTCCACAGAAAAAGACTGATAACACAATTGTAAGATGGGCAAAAGACATGAAAAGAATTTTCATGACGGAAGAAATTTGGATGCCCAACAGACACGTGAAGAAATGTTCAAAATCATGGTCAATAAGAGAGATGCAGATCAAAACCACCATCTCATCTCAGTAGCAGTGGCAAAGTTTAACAGGACAGCAAGTAATAAATGTTGGAGAAGATGTGGCGAGATAGGAGCTCTTATACATTGTAAGTGGGATTGTAAAATGGTACAACCACTCTGGAAGGCAGTTTGGCACTTCCTCAGAAAGCTGAACATAAAAATTCCGTATGACCCAGCTATTCCACTGCTTGGAATATACCCCAAGAGAATGAGAACTGAGGCACAAATGGAGATTTGTACACCAATGTTCATAGCATTATTCACCACTGCTGGAACAGAACATGGAAACAGCCCAAATGTTCAACCACAATAGAATGGATTGAGAAATTGTGGTACATTACCATGATGGAATAGTATGCAGCATGCAGAGCACTGATTTAGAAAATCATGACCTAACTTGGGAGGGACTGGAGAGCATTATGCTAAGTGAAGTAACTCAATCTCATAAGGACAAATACTGTATAAGACCTTTATTATAGAAATAGAAAGATAGTTAAATGTATATGAGGATACAAGTTGGGGAGGGTAGAAAAAGGATGAGAACGGGCAGGGGGCATAATTATAAGGTTGCACAGTTTTATGGGTAAAGGAAGTGGAAGTAAAGGAAATGGGAAAGCTTCAGTGTGAAAAACAATGTATATGAACTTTGTAAGCAAATCAGTATCAAATAAAATTTTATTTTAAAAAAATAGTGGTTTCATGTAAATCATATGTAACTGGGTTTTAATTTTTCTAAAGAAAAACTTTTCTATTGACCTGTCTCTGTCTACCCACACATGTCCCCCCAGTTTAATAGAAACATATATTTATTGATATAGGGTGGTATCTCTACTATTATTTGAAAAAGAATTATATTTTTAGTTGCTGTTGACAGATTCTACATGAACACCTCCATGTTCTTACATTGTTTGACTTGTACAATACTTCTTTCTTCTTTCCTAAAAATTTTTTTTAACATTAATATTAACTCATTGCTCACTGGGGTCTTGTCTAGTCTTTCCAAGTGCTACTATCAATTTGATCTCAAAGGGGCAGATCTAGGGAGCTCTGGTCATGTAGTTAATGTAATTCTTACCCTTGTTTCTCTGTAGCTTTAGAATTTCCCCCTTTGACTTCTTTCAAGATTCTCCTTTTACTTCGTTTAAAGATGTTTGATTACAATATGTCTCTATGCCATTTCTATTGTCTTTATTGTATGGATTGGAGCTCTCTGAGTTTTTTGGATTTAGAATTTGATGCCTGTCGTAATTGTTGAAAGGTTCTCTATTTATTATGATTACTTTAACTCTTTCCTCTCCTATTTCCAATTTATGTGTGTTATATCTTTTGTAATTATCCCACCTCCTGGGTATTCTGTTCTTCACATTTCTTTCTTTATTTTTCAGTTTGGGAATTTATTTTTTGACATGCCTTCAAGCTCATGAATTATTTTCTGGCTCAAGCCCAGTCTATTGAGGAGCCTAATAAAGCCAATTTTCATTTGTACTCCATGGTTTGGTTCCCACCTCCACTCCCTAGCATTCGTTTCATCATGACTTTAAATTTCCAATCCTCTGCTTAGATTAGCTAACTTTTCTTGCATATTGTTAATTTTCTCCTGAAAGCCCTTCCCATATCCATTATGCTGTTGCTGCTCTAGTTTGACTCATGGATCCCGTGTGCAGTGGATAGAGACCCTAGCACGGCTGCACCATCCTTACAGTCTCCACTGTGTTTAAGCCCATCGCTGTGCCCATGTCAACTCATCACCAGAAACAACCACCATCCCTGTCTTCAACAGGAAATTAATAGGCATGAGGAAATACAAAGCACAGAAGACAAAGGAATTGCTAGTCTGATAATAAAGGTATTAGTTATTTTAAATTACTGGTCTTACAGTCCCCAAAATCTCTGTCCAAGACTTGTTCTTGTGCTTGTTTTATCTCTGAAGACTGTATTTTTTATTGTTGTGGTGGTTCTTTTTTGGTTTTTGTTGACTTTGTGGCACTTTTATTCTCGTATGATGTACATATTTCTGTTGGGAGGCATAGTGTTTTGAATAATAGAAATCTAGGTAGATGATCTTCTATGTTGAGGACTCGTGTTTACGTGGTGAGAGCTGAGCTGTGATTCTGTCACTGTTGGTTAGAGGCTTTCTTCTCTCTAGTGTCTCTGCTTTTGTCTTCCCTGCTGTCTTTGGGCTTGGCGCAAGGGTCCTCTTGAAACAGAGCTGTGCCTCACCGCTCTCTCAGTTCAAATCCACTGTTACTACATCAAATCTGTGTCAATGAGGTTCTAAGGCATTCTGGAGAGGAAGTATTTAATAACTTTATTACTAAACTTCAGACTTTTAGTGGGCCTGAATGATTAGTCTATGACATTCACAAAGTTCTTAGCCTTCTTTTTTCCTCTCTTTCTATAATACAGGAGAGTTACAGGACATTACATTTTATCCCTGTACCATATCAAATAAGTCTGACAAAGTAGGATTCTTTGAGGATAGGACTTTGTGATGGAGAGGATAATGTTCAGAATATTATCTTTTGACACCCATCAGTATATAGGGCCATGTCTGCCTAGTCCCCACAAAACGTCCGCTTTCTACCTGTGGACAGGTACACATCATAAAAGAACTTGATAGAGACTGACTGGTCTAAATTGGTCCAAATACATCTCTTAAGTGCATCACTATTTCCTGTATTTCTTGGTGCTCTGACCATGATTGCTCCCTTAGAAATCTTCTGCATGTTTGCTAATTTTGATTATAATCTTTGTTTACTCCACAGGTATTTCCGTTTCTAAGAAGTATCTCAAAATGCCTGCTTACTGATGGCATTCCTTCTGGATTTCTCAAGTTATTAATTTATTACACTTAAAACACTATCTTTTTTGTAATTTTGTGAGATCTTGGATGAGGAAGAATTAAAATCTCTTTATTCAGCTACCTTTCTCCAGTCTAGCTTTAATTTGTGTAACAGTGACAGATAAAACTGTCAACCAAACATTTTCATATTTGTTAAGCTGAAATGAATAAATTTTATTCAATAAATGGGTTAAAGATCTAAAGGGTGAAAAAAAGCATTTTAAAATTTTTGCACACATGAGCACTAGTATATAATTTTTCAGAATATGAATTTACAGTCTGTCAATTTGTCTCGTTTGTTTGGCTTTCACATGGCTATGATGCTGGACGTATGTCAGCAGGATCTGAAATGCCAGCACAGGTGGCGTCCACAGTGAATGCATTTCAGCAGTGCTTCTGACCACATCAGGTAGGGGGGAAAAGACCCAACAATAAATGTCTGGAAATTAGACAGTGGGAAACCCCTATAGATCACAACAAAAGGTGTCCTCTCTGGAAGATGAGCCCCTTAGCTTGGACGGCACATCGTGGCCAGAGATCATGGAGACGCGGAGGAGCAGGCGCTGTTCCGTTCTGTTACATTTATGCTGTCATAAGTAAGAACTGACTCTAAGGCAGTAAGTAATGTTAATTCACTTTTTCTGACACGATCCTGTTCAACAACAAAACCAAAAGGATTTATATGCATCATTTCTGTTCATATTAACAATACCATGTGTCAGCTCTTAGTAGTGATAAACCATAATTGTTAGTGATTGACTTGAGAATCAAGTTCATATCTTCTTAACACAAATATGGCACTGTTCCTGTACTAAAGTGGCCCTTTGGTATTTGTCCTCTTCCCGGGCCCTCTCTGAAGTGCTAGCAATAATTTTTTTATTGTTTACTAACAATATAACAGCTTATTTTCTCCTAAACTTGCTGTAACACAATCCCCTGGGCTCTGCCTCAAAGTCAACTTTGCGCTAACAACCTCAAAACACTTGCCTCGTTAAAGAGTTGCTAATGAGCTGGCCTGATGTCGCTGGAGTCTAGCCCAGGAAAGGTCCTGAGAGAGTCTGGATTCTGAGAATAGGAGGACAAGGAATTAAATCTTTTGAGAGATCAACCTAGACCACGTGGGGATCTTAATGAGCAAGTCTTGGCCAACAAGCATCTCCCAGTGAAATCTCTGATCAATCTTCATATCCTAATAAGGCTGGGCTTTTAATACAGCCTCTAGTGAGTGAGACAACTTGGCAAATTATATCTTCTGAGACAGTCAAGTTACTTTAAAAAACCCAACACTTACAAAGTTTATCCTTACAATGTGCAATTCTAGATGAGAAATTCATCTGAGTGGAGAGATTATGGATCAATCTACTCTGTCAAAACACTGGGTTCTTATGAGTCAAATATTTTATGCCATTAGAATCAGAGAACTGCAAAATACCCCAAAATAATTTTACTAACAACTATAATGTCATGTGACATGGAAGACATGGGCAAATGTTATTTTACAAGCTATTTAAATTCTCATATCAATCATAGAGAAAAGATGCAAAAATGACTCAGCAAAGTTTGTCAAAGAATAATGAGAAGTAATATTTCTTCCTCAGTGTATGTTACCAATTTTTATAAACTCACTATTGTCTGGTCCTGTTGTCTTCGAAGGCAATCCCCGGCTTCCTCAGCCTTTTTCTTACTGGCTTCCTATGACCGACACTGGGAGTAGCACTGCCACTTTCCTCAGTTTTCCTTGAAGCCATGGCTGTCGTTTTGATTCAGTTGTGGCTAATGAGATGAAAAGTGGAGCCTTGGGGGCAAAATTTCCCTTATGACTAAAAGAGAGAAATTTGTTGTTGTTGCTAAGTGTCGTCAAGCTGACTCTATCTCGCAGTGGCCCTATGAGCCACATTCTATCCTGTGCTATCCTTACAGTTTCTGACAAGCTTGAACTCATTGTCATAGTTATTGTATCAATCTGTCTTGTTGAGAATATTCTTCTCTTTTACTGACCCTCCAGCTTTCCCAGAATGGTTGCTTTTTCCAAGGACTGGCCTCTCCTGACAACATTCCCAAAGTATAGGAGACAAAGTTTCACCTTCTTTACCTCTAAGGAGCACTCTGGTTACACTTCCTCCAAGACAGATTTGTTGTTCCTTTAATAAGTCTGTGTGTTATTCAATATTCTTCTCAAGCACCACAATGCAAAGGCATCAATTCTTCTATCTTTTCTTTATTCATTGCACAATTTCCAGATGAATGAAAAAGCCTATGAAAATATCATAGCTTTGATCAAGTGCACCGGAGTCTTTAATACCCTTGTTCTTTAAAGCTTTTGAGAGATCCTTGACAGCAGATTTTTTCCAATGCAGCACAGTGCAACTCCTCCTCCTCCTTCATTTCTTGACTTCTGGTACCATGAGTGTTGAGTGTAGACTCAAGTAAAATGGAATTGTTGACAACGTCAACTTTTTCTCAATTCATCATGATGTTTATTGGTCCAGTGATGAGGATTTTTGGTTTCTTGATGTTGACATGTAATCCTTATTGAAGGCTACATTCTTGGATCGTCTTCAGTAATTGCTTCAGTTCCTCCTCACTTTCTGTAAGGAAGGTTGTATTTTCTGTATTACACAGGTTGTTGAGTACTTTTCTTCCAATTCTTTTTTCACCCCCTTGTTTTCATAATTTTAAAAAAATTATTAATTTTAATGGAAGGATACAGAGACTTAGGGTTTCCATTCATTCATTGTTGCATTTTTCTCCCTGCCCACGCCTTCCCTCCCAATTCATTCTTCTCCTTGAAAAGTAAAATAAAATCTCTTTCATTATTATACAATGCCTCCCCCCAAGTCCACTCCACTGTGCAGCCTTTATTCTGAATAACACCCAATCATATATCCCTTTTAAACAGTTCTCTCCCTCATCTGTTTCAATGCAATATACATCATTCCTCCCCTCCTTCTCTGTCTTCCCTTAACCCTTATGTCAGTCCGGTTTTACAACAGTGACCCAATGCAATATTTGTCCTTTTGTGACTGAGATATTTCACTCAGCATAATATCCTCCAGGGTCACCCATTTTGAATAATATTTCATGAGTTCCTTGTTTTTCAATGCAGCATAGTATTCCATCATGTGAATATACCAAAGCTTCTTTATCCATTAGTTTCTTGATGGGCACTTAGGTTGTTTCCAGCTCTTCGCTATTGTGAACAAAGCAGCAATAAACGTGGGTGTGCATACCTTTTTTCCAATTCTGATACCACGTTCTTTGCATAGTAAAACTTCCTGAATTATTTGCTTAGGATACACATTGAATTGGTATGGAGAAAAGATACAAGTCTGATGCACACTTTTCTTGTTTTTAAACAAGGCCATGTTCCCATGTTCTGTTTAGATAACGGCTTTTTTGGTCTATGTATATATAGGTTTTGCATTAGCACAGTTTAGTATTCTGGGATTCCAATTTTTCTCAATGTTAGCCATAACTTGTTATAAATCACACAGTCAAATGCCTATGCATAGCCAATAAAACACAAGTAGACATCTTTCTTGTATTCTCTGCTTTTGGCCAAGGTCTATCTGACGTCAACAATGATATCTCTAATTCCACAGTCTCTTCTGAAGTCAGCTAGCATTTCTGAAAGTTTCCTATTGATGTACTGTTCCAAACAGTTTTAAATACTCTTTAGCAAGATTTTACTTAAGTATGATCTTAATGATTGTTGTTGATGTTATGTGTCATCGAGTCACCTGCAACTCCTAATGACCCAATGCAAGCCTGAACTCTGATCGCTCCTGAGCCAGCATCACTGTCTCCAGCACATTCACCCATATTACCTCAGTTGCTGTGTGAATCCATCTCATCCAGGGTCTTCCCCTCCTGCGCTGTCCCTCCACCCTTCCAAGCACGATGTCCTTCTCTGGGGACTAGTCCCTCCCGGCATGTTCCCAAAGTGCAACGCTGTATACTGTGATCAGTTCTTTATTGTTATTTGCTCATATTGACCTGTCAAGAAAAAAAACCTCTTCTCATCTTCTTTTTCAATAGGTGGGTCCATGGGACTGAATCCTGTTTAATGTGATCTAGCAGGAAGTGCCACCTGGTAGTACCTCAGAGCCTTCCTGAAGGGACAGTACATGTACAGTTTTTGTCCTCTATCTTGCTGCTGATAATGTAGCTGTTACCATGTTAGACCATGATTACAAGTTCCAGTAAAGAAAAAGGAAGGAGAAACATCAGTTACCATCACCTAGAACTCTGTAGCAAACATTTTATATCACTCATAGCTACTCTAATCCAAGGTGCTAGAGGTTTTCTCTCATGTGGCCGTCCTACCGACATTTGGACGTGCTTGAAGAAGGATGTGATGTTTGGAATTGCAGCTGTCATCCTGAGACCGTGAACTGATCACCCTCAATATAAAGGTTGTCACTTTAGGAATGGTGACAAAGAGGATGGAAAGAATAATACCGAGGCCTTGAAGCAACTTTCAAACCAATAGCCTGTGGCTTATTATGTAAGGGTAATGAAACCATCATTGTTGAAGTCATACTGAGTAAGGTATTCTGTTTATTCCAGCCAAGCATTCCCAGTGATTAATAAAAATAGAATTCTTAATAGGGTATAAAAAACCAGAGGATCAAAATGTATCACAGGCAAAACAAGAAATATGTAAGTGGAAAATGTGATGTTTCAGACCAGAGACGCTTGGATCAATATACTGTTTACTAAGAAAATAAGTCAGAATTCTGTTTTACTTAATAAGAAATTCAAATTGCAGACAGATTAAAATACAAAATATGATAAAAATCAGGGAAAAGGATAGATACAGAAAATGTGTTTATGATCTTATTGTTATGTAGCATTGAGTCACCAGCAAATCATAGTGACCCTATGTACAACAAGTCTGAACCCTGCCCTGTCCTGAGCCAATCTCACTGACTCCAACATACTTAATCCCATTGCCCTAGTCATTGGGTCAATCCATCTCCTCTGGGGTCTTCCTCTCCTGTGATATTCCTCTACACTAACAAACCTGATGTTCTTCTTCAAGAACTGGCCCCTCATAGTATGTGCCCACAGTGTATGAGATAAGGCTTCAAATCCTTGCCTCCAAGGAGAAACTTGACAAGTCCCTCTCCAAGACAGAACTATTTGTTCTCCTGGAGGTCCATGGTATGTTCAATACAACTTAAAGGAATTAATTATTTTTCTGTCATCTTTAGTCATTGTTCAGCTTTTTGATGCATAGTAAGTAGTTGTGAAGACCATGGCCTGGATCAGGCACACCTTAGTCTCAAGATGACATCCTTGCTCTTTCACAGTTTGGAGAGGTCATTGACAGCAGACTTCCCCAATGCCATTTGTCTTTTGATTTCCTGACTGATGGTGCCAAGAGTGTTGATTGTGGAACCAAGAGAGCTGAAATTGTAAACAACCTCAATCTCTTTTTCATCTATCATAGTTATGGTTAAATGCTCTCAAGCTGACAACAACTCACAGTGCCTTGACAGAAAAGCCTTGAGCTCCCCAGCAGTCCTGTGGATCTGTCTCTTGCTCCTGCAGTGTTTGGACAGAACAGACCTGGTGACTCCTCATCTCCAGCCTCTGACTACCCTCCAACTTCATCTCCAGGCATAACCCCAGGACCATCTTCTTAGCCATCTCCTATTTTCAGGACCAGCTAAGACCATTTTTTTTGTTAGCCCCAAAACCTTGACCAGCTATGACCTTTCAGATTTGTAGGAATTATTCTGCCAAAGTGGAGACCAGCTCCAACTGTCAGGTCAACCTGCACATGCAACTATGTGGCCTTGGAAGGCATGGGACGCTTCTCCGGCAAGTTGGCAAAGGAGAAGCGTGAGGGTGCCGAGCGGCTCTTGAAGCTGCAAAACCAGCGTGCCGGCCACGCCCTCTTCCGAGATATCCAGAAGCTGTCCCAGGATGAGTGGGGTAAAACCCTGGCCGCCATGGAAGCGGCGCTGGAACCTGAAGCAGGCCCTTCTGGATTCTGCCCACACAGACCCCCATCACTGTGACTTTCTGGAGAGCCACTTCCAGGATGAGGAAGTAAAACTGTTGAAGAAGATAGGTGACTATCTGACCAGCATTAGAAGACTGGGCGGCCCGCAGGCCAGGCTGGATGAGTATCTCTTTGAGGGTCTCACCCTCAAGCATGATCAGGGACCTGTGTGGATCTGCAGGGAGGATCCCTGCGTCCCCTGCCATCAGTAGCAAGCTTCTCTTTCCCACCCTGTGGTGGAATCTTATCCACCCAGAAACCCCTAGTCCGAGCCTTGGACAGAAAAAAAGGAAATAGGAAATAGGAAAGGAAAGGAAATGGAAAGGAGAGGAGGGGAGAGGAAAGAGGAGAGGAGAGGAAAGAGGAGAGGAGAAGAGAGGGGAGGGGAGGGGAGGGAAAGGAAAAGGGAAAAGGGAAAAGGGAAGGAAAGGAAGAGGGAGGGAGGGAGAAAGAAATGCCTGCCTTATGGTCACTCCCCAGATAAGAGCATTGAGAAGCCCTCTCACGGTTCTTCTCTACCACAAGAGTCGCTATGACCTGGAGGTGGCCCCATGGAAGCCTTTCTCATTGATGTTCAAGATGCATACTTTGTTTCAGTTTTAGAATAATCCTTAAAACAAATTATACTAATTTCTTATTTCTGATGTTTCGATTACCAAGAACCTAGTGATTTAAAACAATACAAACATATTATCTTGCAATTCTGGATGTCAAAGTTCAAGACGAGTCTTCTGGGCTTAAAAAGCAGGTGTTGCAGTGCTTCATTCTTTCTGGAGGCTTGAGAAGAAAATCCATCCATTGCCCTCCCCCAAATCTAGAAGCCTCCTGCATTCCTTGGCTCAAGGCTGCATCCCTCTAACCTCTGGGACCATTGTCTCATCACCTTTTCTGATATTTCTGCTTCTTTAACTCATCTTTTTGAGCATGGCTGTGACCACATTGACCTAGCCACCTGATCTACGGTTGCTTTCCTATCCATAGATCTTTGATTTAATCACATCTTCAAAGTCTCTTTTGTCATATAAAGTATCGGGCTCACAAGGGTCATGCACTGAATTGTGTCTCCCCAAAACATGTGCTGACTTAGTTGACTCCACAATTATAATTGCAGTGTGGCAATTGCGTAGTGAGGACTCCACAATTATAATTGCAGTGTGGCAATTGCGTAGTGAGGTAGCTGGTGTGTAAATTGTGTGACAATGTGATCTGAGAGGTGATCAGCTATCAGTTGTAAGGCTGTCCTGGTGGTGGAGTCTGTAGGGTGTTGCACTGCTCATCAAAAGGCAGTGTCTCTGGAACTTTGAACCCATGAGGAGCTTCAGCAAGGAAAGATGGGCTGTGTTCTCTCATTATGATTGGTTTACATCCTTACAAACCCGATGGAGGGTCTTTATGAGTCACAGGCAACTAGATACCAGGTCAGTTAATCACTTGTAAGGGAACTAGCGCCTAACCTTTACTCAGGTCACAGGCCTGAGAATTCCTGGGGTGTGGTGTGCATTACCTTTTCTCTTAGAAGAGAATAAATGAGATAGAGATGAGCAAAGAAGGAGGAATCTCATTATCACCAAGAAAGAGAAGGCAGGAGCGGAACATGGTCCCAGCACTGAGAATCTCCTAGATCCAGGCATGATTGAGGACAAGCCACGTGGAGACCTCCAAGGACTGCCTGGCACAGAGATGCTCAGAACACAAAGGCCTTCCTTTTAGAGCGAGGCTCCCCTGAACTGGCCCTCTGATGTGGACATTGGCCTCCTAAATAGTGAAGGAGTAAGCTTCTGTTTGTCAGAGCCGTTCACTTGTGGTGCAGCATGAGGCAAGCAACCCAGTAGTTCTCAGGGATTGTGGCAGGACAGCACAAACAGCGACAGAGTATAGAAAATAGAACCCTGGGAAATTCAGTTTACCAAAAAGAGAAGATGAAAGCAAAAGAAGGAAGAGATAGAAGTAAACACTAATGGGGCAACCCATAGCAAAACATGTCAATAATGACACTAAATGCAAATGACAGGAACCTCCAAATAAAGAACAAAGAGTTACTTGTATTATGTTTAAAGCCAAGTTCTCATTTTAAAGCCATTAACTCTGTTTTGGAAAGTGCTGTTGGCATCGCTTCTTTGGGCATGTCCAAGGCTGTCTCTTTCCCTTAGTAATTTCCTAAGCTCTAATAGATAGCGGCAGGTACCTTTCTGCTATAATGTCCATGGCAAAAGCTAAAAAGTGTTGAATTACCATTTCCCCTTTCCTAGGAAGATGGTACAATTTAGGCCAAGTAAAGTAGAAACTTTCTCCAAAAGTCCATGACTGAAATTCTCAGTCCAACCCAACTTGAAGTCAAAACAATTTTTATCCTATAATTATGTTCAAAAGGAAAAGACTAATTTAACCCATGTGATTATTACATTCCCCATATGGAAGTGAGATATTTCAAAAGCATTCTATCTTCTTCTAAATACCAAGAATCTAATGGAGCCAAAGAATATTAAAATTGGGCATATTTACTGGGTAATCACCGAGTACTATTCTATGGGGCCCACTCATCATACCATCCACAATCAGCTGATAATGATTCCCAAAGGCCTGTCTATGTTCAAATCCCTGAAATCTGTGAATGTTAATATATTTAGAAAAGGATCTTTGCAGATGTAATCAACTTCAAGATTTAAGGTGAGGGGATAATCCTTGATTATAAGCTTTGGCTCTAGAAGGACAAATATCCTTATAAAAGGGAGACTGGAAGAGAAGGTGGCGATGTGGCCGTGGAGGGAGAGGTTGGTGTGATCCTGCCACAAGCTAAGAACTCCTACAGACATTAAAAAAAAATGGAAAAGGAAAAATTTATTCCCCACCATAGCCTTGGGAAGAGCATAAACTCTGTTGATACCTTGATTTCTGACTTTGACTTTCAGAATTATGACAGAACAAATTTTCAGTCTTGCAGGTCACTTGTGATCACTTGTGACAGCAGACACAGGACATTCAAACTCTTTTATTTTTCTGAATAAGTAACTCCTCCAACAACTCTCTATGGTTGAATGGTAAGACACTGCCATCATCTTACCCAGCAACTTTGTCACTCATGCCAAAGGAGGAATTCATCAGGAGACGGCACCTAACAGGAAATGGGGCAGTTAATAGAAACCACTAAGATTTTTATAGAAGTCAGAATCAGGATGTTAACCTTACAAAACTATGATCAAGTGAAATGGAGATGTGGGCACAGAAACTACTGGCATCTACATTTTTGGCTTCATAGAGAAAGGCCACAAAGACTAATGGGCAGAGAACAACAGATGGGACAAAGAAGAGCAAACTCAGTCCTTGGGCCTGTGGCCCAGGAGCTACTCTCTGCTTTGTCAGTCTTCCCATACACCTTTCAACAAATACCCAGTTTTCACTGCCTAACTTACAACTCTATTCCCATCCCTTAGAATGCAGAAAATATCTTTGTCTTTCTCAGGGAAGAGTCTTCTCTAAGCATAAAACCAAGTTTCTCTTCCTATTGAGTCTTTTCCATGTAGATAGCAAGTACGTACTCAAATGGTACTAAAGGAAGAAGTTAAGCTATCTTGAAGGCATGGGAGAAAAACAAAGCTCTAGGAACTGATGAAATACCAGCTGAGAAGTTTCAGTAAATGAGTGCAATGCTAAAAACACTTGCTCATCTATGTCTAGATATTAGGAAGACAGCTACTTGGTCAACAGACTAGAAGAGATCCATGCCATGTCTTTGCTTATCCCAAAGAATAGTAGACTATCAGGATGTGAAAATTATATTAAAAAAAAGTTTGGTAGAATTCAGTTGTGAAGTCATCTGGTCCAGGACTTTTTTTTTTTTTGAGGGAGTCTTTTTATGACCTGCTCAAGAATTGGTGATAAATTCAGAGATTTATCACCAAATCTACTTACATTATTTCAAAATATACAAAAAGAAGGAACACTCCCAGAGACATTTTATGAAGCAAGAATAACCCTAATACCAAAACCAGGCAAAGATATTTCCAAAAAGAAAACTCGCTCTCTCATGAACAAAGATGCAAAAATCCTGAGTAAAATCCTTGACAATAGAATCAAAAGCACATTAAAAAAAATCATCATGACCAAGTGGGATTCATAAGAGGTATGCAACGATGGTTCAACATAAGAAAAACAATCAATGTAATTCACCACATCAACAAAACAAATAGCAAGAACCTTATGATCCTAGCAATTGATGCAGAAAAGGCATCTGACAAATTCCAACAACCTTCCTAATTAAGACACTAAGCAAAATTGGAATATCAGGGAATTTCCTCAACATAGTTAAAACTATACATGTAAACCCAAGAGCCAACATTATTCTCAATGGAGAAAGACCAAAAGCATTTTCTTTGCAAACAGGGACGGACCAGACACGGATGCCCACTGTCACCACTTCTATTCAATATTGTATTGGAAGTACATTCTAGGGCAATATGGCAAGAAAAAGAAATAAAAGGCATCCTGACCAGCAAAGAGATGGTTAAACTGTCACTCTGTGCAGATGATACTACAGTGTACACAGAAAACTCCTAGGAATCAGCAAAAGAACTGTTAGAATTAGTAGATTAATTTAGTGGTGTCAGCATAAAGATCAATATCCAAAAATCAGTGGGATTCCTCAACAGTAACAAAGAGAACTCAGAAAAGGAAATCAAGAAAGCAATACTATTTACAATAGCCAGCCACAAATTGAGATACTTGGGAGTGAACCTAACTAGAAACACAAAAGACCTATACAAAGAAAACTATTGAACATTTTTTTCAAGAAACAATTAAAGACTTAAATAAACGGAAACATATTCCCTGTTCACAGGTGTTGTTGTTGTAGTTATGTACTGTCAAGTCACCTGTGACCCATTGTGGTCTTCTGTACAGCAGCTCTGAAGCCTGTCCTGTCCTGAACCTGTCTCACTAATTCTGACACACCAACCCCCATCACCCCAATCACTGTATCAATCCATCTCATCTGGAGTCTTCCTCTCCTGCACTGTCCCTCCACCATTCCGAGCATGATATCCTTCTACAAGGACCAACCTCTCCTGGCCACATGCCCAAAGTACGTAAGATGGAGCTTCACAATGCTAGCCTCCAAGGAGAAACCTGGTTTCACCCTCTCCAAGACAAACTTATTTGTTTTCTTTGTAGTCTATGGTATGTTTAAAACTCTTCTGCAGCACCATGACTCAAAAGTATCAATTCTTTTGTCATTCTTACTCAGTGTCCAGCTCTCTGATGCATAGCACATAATTACAAAGACCATGACAAGGATCTAGACTGACATCGTTACTTCTCAATACTCTGGAGAGGATTCTGACAGTAGATTTTCACAATGTAATTAATCTTTTGATTTCCTGACTGCTGGTGTTAAAAGTGTTGATTATGGAGCTGAGCAAGCTTTATTTGTTAATGACCTCAATCTCTTCTTCATCTATTATGATGCTGCAAATTGTCCCAGTGGTGAGAATCTTTGTCTTCTTGATATTAAGCTTCAATTCATATTGAAGACTACAGTCCTTGACCTTCTGTAGCAAGCACTTGAGATCTCCTTCAGTTTCAGCAAGCAAGGTCGTGTCATCTGCATAACACATGTTGTTGATAAGTCTTCCTCTAATGCTGATGCCACACTCCTGCTCATAAAGTCCTACTTCCTGAATGATCTGTTCTGCATATAGATTGAAAAGTTCATCCCTGATGCATTCCTTTCCTAATTTTGAACCATGCCGTGTTTTCCTGCTCTGTTCTGAGCTTCCTGGCCCAAGTATAGATTTCATGTAAGCACAGTCAAGTGTTCTGGGATTCCCATTTTCTTCACAGTTAGTCAGAATTTGTTCACTAATAGGAAGACCCAATATTGTGAAAATGACAATCCTACCAAAAGCAATCTACATGTTCAATGCAATTCCAATACAGATACCAAATTCCTTTTTCAAGGAGATAGAAAGGGAAAATGTCATTTATTTGGGAGGAAAGAGACCTTGAATAAGCAAAACACTTCTGAAAACCAAAACTGAAGTGGGAGGCATAGCACTTTCTGACTTCAAAACCTATTATACAGCAGTAGTAACCAAAACAGCATGATACTGGTACAATGGCAGGCACATAGACAAAAGGAACAGAATTGAGAACCCAGAAATGGACTTATCTATCTATGGTTAACTGATGTTTGATAAGGAAATAAACCTATCAAATGGGGATGTGACAATCTCTTCAACAAATGGTGCTGGCAATACTGGACTGCTATCTGCAGAAAGCTGAAACAGGATCCACATCTCATGCCACACACAAAAACCAACTCAAGGTGGCTCAGACTCATGGGCGTAAAGCCCAAACCTATAAAGTTCATCAGAGACAAACTGGGATCAAGCTTAGAAGGTCTAGTCTACAATATAAAGAGACTGCCAAACACACTCAGAAATACAATCTGAAGAGGATAAAATTGATGAATGGGACCTTGTAAAGATTAAAGCTCTCTGCTCATCAAACACTTTTTCCAACAGGGTACAAAGAAAACCACTGACTGGGAACAAACATTTGTCAATACCATCTTGGACAAGGGTCTCATCATGCAAGTTTACAGAATCCTGCAGGGCCTCCAGAGGAAAAAGACTGATAACGCAATTAAAACATGGGCAAAACACATAGAAAGACTTCACAGAAGAGGACATTTAGAAATTACAAACAGACACACAACGAAATGTTCAAAATCATTGGCAATAAGAGAGATGCAAATAAAAATCACAATGATACACCATCTTACCCCAGTAGCGATGGCAAAATTTAGTAAGGCAGCAAAAAATAAATGTTGGAGAGGATGTGGCAAGATAGGAACTATTATACAGAGTTGGTGGGACTTTAAAATGCTTTAATCACTTTGAAAGGCAGTTTGGCATTTCCTCAGAAACTGAACATAGAAATTCCATATGACCTAGCTATTCCACTGCTTGGAATATATCCCGCGAAAATGAGAACTGAGGTGCAAATGGAGACTTGTACACTAATGTTCATAGCAGCATTATTCACCATCACAAGAACATGGAAACAGCCCAAATGTCCAACCACAATGGAATGGATTGAGAAATTATGGTACATTCATTCACACAATGGGATACTATGCAGAATGGAGGAGCAATGATTTTGTAAATTACTACTTAACATGGGGGGGTACTAGAGAACATTATGCTAAATGAACTTAGTCCTTTAAGGACAAATACAGTATAAGACCATTATTGTAGAATGAATATAAGGATCTAAGGAGGGGAGGAGGAGCTTAATTATAGGGTCACACAATGAGATGGGTGGAGGGAGGGATAGATAGATGAGTGGGGAAAGATCTGGTGTGATAAACAATGTATACAAATTTTATGAACTTTGTGTGTAAGCCAGTATAAAGTAAACAAACACAACTAAATCATTAACTGCTACAAACAATTAAAACTTTATTGAAGATAGTTCAAACACTGCTGGAGCAGTCCACTAATTTGGAGCTACCTCAAATACAATCTGGACTTCGAGGAAAAGAAGTAATGAAGGAGGGACATCATTGCTGTTGCCTAATGGAACGTGGCTGAAAGCACAGAACATCAGAAAGATGTTTACTTGTGTTTTAATGACTAAGCAAAGGCTGTCAACTTTGTAGAGCATAACAAATTATGGATAATACTGGGGTAAAATGAGAATTCCAGAACACTTAATTGTGCTATGTGAAACTGTACATAACAAAAGAGAAATACATTCAAATAAGCAAGAGGATGCCCTGTTGTTGTTGTTATGGGCTGTCGAGTCACCTTCGACTCATAGTGACTCTAT